>NC_136058.1:262428409-262828857 GCF_964261635.1 Lissotriton helveticus
GGTCCGCACAAAGTATAACTGGCTGTAGGAACAGAAAAGCGTATTTGGACATAGGCGGGTAATGCCTGTTGTCAATGCAACGAGCGGCTGCATGGGAGAAAAAAGGGATGAGGAGTATTTTTAGTAATTACTGGGTGTGGGCAGCAAGGAAACGAAAGGCGAAGGTGAATGATCGCCCATGAGTACTCTTACCGTTATGCCGTCGGGTAACGAGGAGGGTATTGCCGGATACGGGAAACACCCTGAACTGAGGTTAACTAGTCTTATATACCCCAACATGCAATGCGTCAAGAGAGAAGACTAGAACGTTAATCGCCGCATGAAAGCGATGGCTCCAAAAAATAAAAAAGGGACTATATATGGAAAGGAATTACAAGAAACAAAGCTACGCAAATTTAAGAGGGATACCATTGATTATAAGTTGAATGAAGCTTATACATGTGCTGAGGTCTATGCCCAACGGAGATACAGTGGTAAAAAGACACAACCAGCCTCCTCAAAACAAAGTGTAATTTCTGATAGTGACATCAATATCTCTAGACAACCAGCTAGCCATCCAACACGTACCAAACCATCTGACAAGGCAACAGGTTCAGTAACATCAGAACATGAAGCTAGTAACACAGCATCTGCATCATCCTCAGCCTCTTCTTTTTTAGAGAAGGAGGGGGCGCAAAGCAGACCACCGGATCAAACTATTGCCAAACAACTCGAAAAAAGACAAGACGAGGAAAAAGAAAAAGAAAAAGAAAACAAAAAGAAAGGTTTGAGAAGCCAAGGGAAAATTTCATAGTCAACATTTCTAAACAACATTTGACACAATTTGAGGAAAATCTGTTGAAAAAAGGCACTACCTTCGTATGCACCTACCACACTACAGAACTGGAGACAGAGATATCTTTTTTTAAATTCATGAGAGTCCTTCGCTTAAAGAATTTCTTCACATTTGTCACTCCCATCAAATCTAATGATGACTCTACCGTCCAATTCAAACCAAAAAGTACATTCATCGCTCCAATATCACATAAAAGTTTAGATACTTTCGAAACTCTTGTCAAAGCTGATTTAAACAAGATACAATACAAAAGAAATCTAAAAAATCTTTCACGAGCGGAATACAGTGCATTACAAGCATTGGCCAAAAATGATGCAATTATAATTCAGAAGGCGGACAAAGGTAGAGGTCTAGTCGTGATGGATACGGATTTTTACTTGGCAAAGGGTACAGAGCACGTTATGATCACAATACCTATACCAAACTCAACAGGGACCCTACTACTGACATAGCCAATACATTGAGTACAATTTTAGATCAAGCGGAAAAACTAAACTGGATCAACACCAACACCAAACGCTACCTTTGGCAAACTTTTCCAAGAAGACCAAAAATGTATTTTCTTCCCAAAATACATAAAAATCTAATGAACCCTCCCTTCAGACCAATAGTGTCGGGATGTGAATCAATCTTTGAAAATCTGGGAAGATTCGTTGATAGTCATTTACAATCATTTCTCCAGCGATGGCCGAGTAATATAGAAGATACATCTGACTTCCTAAGAAACTTGATGACCATCAACTTAGATGCAACCGAAAATTGGATCCTATGCTCCATCGACGTTGTATCACTGTATACATCAATCCCTCATGCTCTAGGACTAGAAGCAATCAAATGGGCCCTGCTGAAAGAAGACAAATTTGAAACATTGAATTGCTTCATCATTCAACTTCTGGAATTCTGTCTAGAAAATAGTTATTTTATGTGGCAAGATTATTTTTATCTCCAACTCAATGGTACAGCAATGGGCTTTCCGGGAGCCTGTGTATATGCAAATATATTCATGGCCAAATTTCAAAACAATTATATCATGGCAGACCAAACGTGGCAAGAAGGCTTGGTATACTACAAAAGGTATATTGATGACATAATTTTAATTTGGAAGAACACGCAAACATCACTAATTGGAAATATCCAGAGTTTAAATCAAGTAGATCCAAGGATTCAATTCACTTACCACATGGATAGAAATGTCATACCATACCACAGACAAGAACACTGCATTACTTCATGAGAGTTTCCACCCTATGGCTTTGATTAACAATTTACCCATTTCTCAATTCATGAGAATTAAACGGATTTCCTCTGATCAAACTACCTGCAACAAAGCACATGAAGATCAAAAACAAAGATACATAGCGCGAGGGTACCCTCTGGAACAACTTGATATGCAAATAACAAAGGTTAACGCAATGCCAAGATCTCTTGTTCTTGAAAAAAGAGCTAAAGAACCAAGTAAAAGAATGGTATTTGTCTCGAAGTACTCATCAGCATCAAGAGATATAAAGAGGATCATCCTTAAAAGATGGGAAATACTTGAAACGGAAAGCGAATTTGGATCCCTTTTTAAGGACAAACCACTCTTTGCCTACAAACGGGGCACAAAATCTCAAAGAACTTCTCACTAAACTTATTGAGAAACCGGATTCTGTGAAAACAAGTACTTACAAAGGTACAACTAAATGTTGGAACTGTAAAAACTGTAATAACGCTATCACTGGTAACATCCTCTTACACCCGAGGACAGGAGAAAAAATTCAGTTATGACACACAACGAATTGCGATTCAGAACATTTAGTCTACATGATAAAATGCCCCTGTGGACTTTTATATGTGGGCAAGACAGAGAGGAAAATTAAAACAAGACTTTCTGAGCACAAAAGTAGAATTCGTAATAAAAGCACAACATCACCATTAGCACTGCACTGGATAGAACATCGACACTCAATAGCGCAATTGAAGTTCCAAATAATCGAGCAAGTACCACAGAGGCTTGGTCTAGACAACTCAAAAATTCTTCTTCAACGTGAAGTATTCTGGATAAAAAAATTGCAGACTCTTGCACCGTTAGGACTGAATGGTAAATTAGAAATGAATTGTTTCCTCTGAATCTAAGCTGAGACATACATGAGATCTAAAACACACAGTTAGTTCCCATCACTAGTATAAGAGTATTCAACATTAGACACCAACTAAGTGATCACTTAAGATTATCACGATATTCACCATCATGATTCAGAACGCATCATGATAATAATGTCAATGTATGTTCTTTGTATGTACTTGCAACTTCACTGCTTTGAAGATTTGTTTAAAAAATAACACACATAAGATTTTACTATGACAATTATCACTATGCAAGATAACTTATTACGAGAATTGCAATGTTTGTTATTTGAAAGCATAGGGGATCTTATTGTCTATGACGATTTGCCCAACAAATAATTTGATTCACCTAAAGCATTTTATTATGATTTAATTTAAATATAACTTTTATCATTTCCCCTCCAAATATATATATATATTTTTAAAAACATCTCCACATAATTCTTTCAATGACTATTACTCAGAACTCATTAATATTTTCCACTCAATTATTTTCACTAACATAAGTGAACAAAAAAGATCTGATTCGCATAACCAAAAAAAACGTTTTTCATATAATAGTCCTTTATCTATGACTATGATAGTAGTTTTTCACATCCCATCTTTAGTTTTAGTTACTTTCTATTCTTGACTATGTATTTTAGTCTCTCTTCAGTTTTCATCTAGCATTGATTTTGTGAAATGAAAAATACAAAAACACTCTTGATCGATGACTTTTAACAGAATAGATAGCTATTCCCCTATCAAACACAAATGAACGATCTTGTTCATATAAATAAAACCTGAATTGTAAATTTTGTCACACGACTGCTAGTGACGATCTTCTTAGTCCTATTTTAGTTGTTGCGATTTTTTCCCCTAGTCCCATGTCAGTGTTGCCTAATACTGATCGCGTTTAATACACAACGAAAAAGGACTCTTTATTCGTGTTTTGTCACGGAGAAGATAACGCTGATAGTCGGGGATTCCCGTGCACACGGGTAAATTGCTCGCAGTCAAACTAGTAAATCCAGTAATCCGCCAGTTAATTTAGTTCTAAGTAGCTAATTTAGATCGTTTTTTATTTTTTAGTTCCCGTGTCCACTGGACCATATCATCTTTTTATCAATACTCAAAGTGGCTTTCAGCTCACGCAGGTGAGTTATATAGAACGTACCGCTATCGCTAGTTGGCGATTTTTCCAAAAATTGGATACTTGAATTTATCCTATTTATATCTCTCGGTTGCCATTTCAATTTACGAAATTAAAAACACTGAGTGTACAGGTAAGCCCATATCAGTTGGGGAACCTCTAAATCAATCCACACTAAACCCTGAGCTAAAACGTTGTATATATAATTTCCTATACAGATTTCAATGGTGCTGGATCTAATATATGGCATTTCGCGTGTCGTTCTGAACTAATACTTTTCAGTTTGGTAAGATTTTTCTTTTTGAAAACTTCCAGAATAATAACTAGGTTAATTAAAGAATTTTCATTAAAATCTTTAAATAACTAAACTTTAATTTCACGCTAGTGATTGCCTGATACCATAGTAAATAAACAGTGAATATAAATAGACTTTAATAAAGAGCATTTAAACATCCAGTAATCCTATGTAAATGATCAATAGACTACGGCATCGTTTTAATTCGTTCCCTTTATTTCTCTTATTCTTTCTCAACAGAACCCCTGACGAAGGAAAAAAATGTTCCGAAATGCATTGGGTCATTTATTGAAATGTATTTGACTGTACATGAGGAATATTTGTATTACTGAAACAAAGTGAAATGAAATGATAATACTGAATGTATTATGATTTTGATAGTTTGAAATTTGTGTATTACATGATTAAAATGTTATACAGGAGCACCACTTCTCGTTGATGCATGTCAGAGTCCTAGCTGCCATCAGGGGGCTAGGCCACTTTCAAATCACCTGAAGAACCAGGCACACAGACGAAGAGCAGAATCTAAGCCAAGGAACACAGGTGAGGAGCAAAGATTCTGCAGAGACTTCTCATCAGCGTGGCTTTACTAGACTGCCTGATCCTGGAATCCTGCAGTTGTCATAAATGACATTTCTTTATTGGTTGTTTTAAGAAGTTTTGGAAACGTTACTAAGAGTCATCTTTTGTTTTAGTCAAGACTAGCAGCCCGACCCGACGTTGTCCGGGTATGAATTGCTGCCGGCCAGTAGTATATTGTATTTTAGGATTTCGTTTTGATAGCATTTCTTATCTGTGACAGGCCTGTGAAACGCTCCGATTCACAGTGCACTGCTGATGAACTTAAGAGTGCACGTTCAGTAGTATGTGAACTCGAGTTTCCCTATTTTATTTTTCCTTGCAATATTATATAGCGCAAACTCGACAATATGGCATGAGCACAATTTACATTACAGAAGAACACATTCATTTGTGGTAGGCACGGGGAGACAAAGCGATTTGCCTGGAATCACAGGATGTTGAGCTGATGCCGAGATTCGAACGTAGCTCCCCAGCTCTAAAGTTTGCAATTCTAGAACTTGTGGCGGGAGGTGTTTCTAAAGGTGTATGTCGGTGCTGGCCATCAATGAGAGAGACCTGTGCATTTTTCAAATCAGTGGTGAAAAAATATGAGTATGTTGCTGGAGATGTGGGCCGCCGTGCCACCAATGTACTTACCGGGGCAAGGGTAAACACCCATTATTCCGCAACTTTCTTTCCGCATACCATAACTCTGCATACTTTCATTACAAAAGTACCATGACTCCGCAATGCCATTATAACGCATGGCATTACATTTTATATGCTTTTACCACGCATACATTTACAACGAAATTCGTTGTAAATGCATGAATGGTAAAAGCATGTTTTTTTTAAATGTTTGGATAAGGTAAGTATGGGTATAGGGATATATGTTTTGGGGTACTGAGGTATATGTTTTGGGGTGTTTGGGTATTTTAAGGGTTCAGATATTGTTTTGGGTTATGGGGTACAGGGGTACTTTTAGGGTTTAGGAATAGGTATGGGTTTTGGGGTACAGGGGTATTTTTAGGGTTCAGGGCTAGGTTTGGGTTTTGGGGTATAGGAGCATTTTTAGGGTTCAGGGGTAGGTTTGGGTTTTAGGGTACAGGGGTATTTTAAGGGTTCAGGGCTAGGTTTGGGTTTTGGGGTACATGGGTATTTTTAGGGTTCAGGGCTAGGTTTGGGTTTTGGGGTACAGGGGTATTTTAGGGTTCAGGGGTAGGTTTGGGTTTTGGGGTACAGGGTTATTTTTATGGTTCAGGGCTAGGTTTGGGGGTACAGGGGTATTTTTAGGGTTCAGGGGTAGGTTTGGGTTTTGGGGTACAGGGGTATTTTAAGGGTTCAGGGCTAGGTTTGGGTTTTGGGGTTCAAGGGTAGTTTAGGGTTCAGGGGTAGGTTTGGGTTTTGGGATACAGGGGTATTTTTAGAGTTCAGGGCTAGGTTTGGGTTTTGGGGTACAGGGGTATTTTTAGGGTTTAGGGATGGGTTTGGGTTTTGGGGTACAGGGTATATTTATAGGGTTAAGATGGGTTAGTGTTTAAGTGTGTTGGGGTATTTTAAGGAGTAAAGGTGGGTTATGATTATGGGGTGCAGGGGTATTTAAGGGGAGCAGGGTGGACACCCGGAACTGGAATGTACAGAACCTGGGAAGAAAAAACAATGAAATATTGGGCACAACGCTCGCTTTTTTTCCGTAATCCCGCGCCCCGCACACGCCCACACCCCCAGCACACACCCACAGCACACAATATGAGACATGGCATGAAGGGCGGAACATACCACACACCCCCAGCGTTTGTCATGCCCCCAGCACACGCCCACAGCACAACGCAGACACGCCCACAAGGGACTACTTTGCTGGCACGGTTCTTTTACCTTTTAAATGTATATGGTGGGCGTGTGCATAGCCTATGTCCTTCTGCTGCCACTGCCCTTTCCAACGCTGTATTGGGTGTTGTGATTGGTGCTGTGGTTCCTGAGATTACCCACCTCAACGGTTTGGGCTCTCTCTTTATTATATTAGTATAGATAATTTGCTTAATGAAACTTTTCAGAAAGAAACGAATTCTCAAATACAAGTTCGGGGATTGCCTTTGGAGAAGTAGTCAAAGCAGAATTAAAAGGAATTGCAGTACTGAACTATTGCACAAGTTCAAGTGCCATATTGAAGTTCTTTATACAAATGTGGCATAGTCTTTGCTGCTGCAGTGACATGTTAGCTTGAACGTGAACAACAACACTCTTTTTTTCTGATGAGTTTGTTCATTCAGTGTGAAGACATTAAGGGTGATTCATTTCAGCTGCTTTACTTGAATAGTGTTTTTCCTTTAGATATCAAGTTTTCTTTTGCTCAACTGAAAGTGAGTTCGCAAAGGTCAACAGACTTATTCAGGACCTGCTAATGTGAAATGGAAAAATAACTTTGAAAGCTCCCTTTTCTTCTTGGGCTGATGGAAACAATTCTGGAGCATATCCTTCACTTGGAGATTATTTAAAAGCATGGCAGCATGGCATTATTTGTTTGAAAATGACTGCAACCTGGGACAAGTTTAATTTCCTGTATGTATATTTTTTTAATGCCAGGCAAGTCACTGAACTTTATTTCTGCTGGACTTATAAATCAGGATTTCATTAAAAAAAGTAAAGATGGCAGGAAGGGAACATTGTTAATGTGCAATTGCAGCACCCAGTTCTTTCATCCCTTTGTTCTAAGCAAACATGGTTTTGTTATAATACAGAGAGTTACTAGAAAGAATATATATGTGTGGTAACAAAGTACAGTCAACCAAGAAAGTTCAGATAGAGTAAAGGTTAATGGAAAGAGTGTTTGTGTGTAAACACTTCTCATTCTCTGCAATATCTGAAGTAATTGGTGTATTTCTATTTTGTTAGGTAACCAACCCTTGTCTAGTGCTAGAACTGGCCCAACCCTTGTCTAGTGCTAGAACTGGCCACTGTATCTCTTCCCGTCCCCTTTTCCCCAGAGGCCTCCTTCACTCAAGTCTAGCGCTGGGAACGACTCTCCGGGGATAAGGAGTGAAATATTCTAAAGTCATTCATGATACCCATGCAGAAGAGCTCAGGTATTTGTTTGAATTTGTGACAGCAGTGGAACTTCTAATACAGGGATCCTTGAATCCTGTGGTAGATCCTTTGTGCAGACTCACAGTCTATCTCTACTGGTCTGGGGGACAACAGAGCTCTTAGGAGAGGACAGAAATCCTGACTCACATCTACCTATTGGCATAAAGGAATTTGTGAGCCATTTGTCTTAATGTTTGTCATGCAAGTATTTTTCTTTGTGCTTCTCAAGCTGTAAGGATTCCTTGGGCTCAAAACACATTTAGAAGTTAAGTAGTAGCAGTGAAACAACTGCTATTGGCTACATTCACAGGGACATAGAAGTTCATAGCCCACAGACATGTGCAAGCACAAATGAATATGCAGCAAGGGGGCAACATAGGATACCACAGTGGAGTGGGTTCCTAGAAGTTCTCCTTCTCCAGGGGTGAGAGAGGTTCCACAGTTTTTTGTCGCACTGCATCTTTAATTTTCATTAGAACTATGGGTTTTATGCACACTACTTAGAGTGCGTGTCCTTGAAAAAATCCAAAATTTTGAAATACTTTCCATCATAAGCACCACATTTTCATAATGTGCTTATGATAATAAGTTATCTTACATCCAGTTACCTTGCAACAATCCATTATGGTGAGCCTTTTCTGCTTGAACCAACTTTTTATAAGTGAAAACTATGCAGTCAGTGTAGGTGGGAGGAAATCAGGACATTGTGTAAGCAGCAGATAGCCCAATAATCCTGCTCGACACAATATTATGTTCACTTACTCAACATTACGCAAAGGCCTACTTTCCTCAACCACCCTCTCTGCCATGTATCAAGTTATGAGTGTTGCTTTCAGAAGGGGTGGGAAAGCGCACACTTTCCATAGTTTGCTGCATTGCCGCCTCTATGATGCTGACGTGCAAGCTGACGTGCAAGAATCAGTGTAAGTTTAGATGCTCCCTCCTAACTCTCCTCATTTACCACAATAGAGAGGCTGCATTATCTATGAGTGATCTGTGGGTTATATGAATTTCCAGGCCCAGTTGAAGATAATAAATTGTGTTTCAGTATTTAATTATGGCCCATCCAACTAGCATTAAAGATTTTCTTTTTCCTTGCCGTACTCCTTCCTCTCCTATTCTTATACAGTGACGTAGAATAAAATAATGTTTCCCCAACCTCAAAAAATGTTCAGAGCCCCCTAGATTCTCAGTACCTGCCTTGCAGTTGGCCTACTTCCAGCCCTCGCAACTCAGTAAGATGACTTTACAGGCTTGGGCAGAGCAGTCACCCATTGACCCATGAAATGGTGAACAAACTTTGCACAGTGCTCCACATTTGACTCATCACACTTTCAACAGCTCACATTTTCCTCTGTGTAAACCTAAATCCTGCTGGTTTCATGCTCATATACTCCTATGCAATACATTATTATGGATTTTATTCATAAACAATGATGTACCTCAAGTTTATAATCAAATATGGATGTTGTTTCACAATGGTTTAGTACTTCAAGTAGCTTTAAATATGTTGGCTAATTTTCTTGTTCCAAGTAGGCTCGAAGCCACGTTATTTACTAATGTGCATTTGCACATTTCCTAGAAGCATAACATCGCTTTCAAGCCTAGTAAGTAGAAGCAGCATTTTCGTAGAATAATTGGCCTAGCATTGCAATTATGAATGATGTCTTCTCCTCCAGGACGTTCTAGGCTTCCTCAGGGAGATGATCCTGACACCTGGTCATAAGATAGGTTTTTGCTGAAAGCAACAATGTTCTGTCATGTGGTTAAGCTCCATTCACATGTTTTGAGAAAAAGCTTATATATATTGGTCTAAAATTCAATCTGTTTTAGCTTTATGCTCAAACTCACATTTTTTGTGAGATCTCTGATCAGTTGAAATGACAATTGTCTTTGATTAATTTGCTGTGCTGCTTGGTATTTTGCATTTAACACTAACTACACTTGGACTCCAAGGGATGGGGCGCTAAGGCTTTTAACACCAACAACAAACCCCAACAGCATCTAAGGGCAGGGGTGTAAAGCAGACCCCACAGCCACTGTGGTGCAGTGGTGGCAACGCTTCAGTGGCTCCTAATTCTTCATGGGGCCCCAATTCAACCCAAAGAAATCAAAAACTTTCTAAACACAAGCCGAGCAAGACAGAATATCTTAAATGGACGATTCACTAGAATCTCACTTTTCTTAGGAATCTTCCTAGGGTCTCTAAAGCTGTTATTTCTACCCACTATTCTCTTAGAGTTGAATCAGGCACATTTTTATAGAAACCATCTTGTAGGAATTCCAGCAAGGAAGGTATCTGGCATTTCAGGGAGGGGAGAACGGGAATGCACTTCCCACCATCTTTAGAATAAACCCAATGCTTAGCATATCGTTGTAAAGGTGAATGCTTATGGGGTTTTAGATTAACCACAGTAATATGACCCGACAAACCAGTACTCTTCGACCTTCACCTTTCACTTTCCATAAAGAAAGGGGGACATTTTTCAAGGTAATTTTCTTTGACTGACGTAGTGTCTGGATCTTCCAAAACTGATCCTTAGAAAACCTCTGGAGAAGTGGAACCCAAGATCCCCTCAGCCAAGAAGGCACCACCAAAGCCATCAATCTGCAGATTCCTTTCCGCTGAGCTAGACATTTTTGGGTCAGGGGAAAAGGCAGACAGTTGTACAGGATCTCCTGGGGCCAACTCCCAGTCAGTTCAGCCACACCCCATGCACCCTCTGTAACAAAGTGAGACTGAGACATAAATATAAAAACGTAGGAGGCTTTTATTAAACAACCTCAGCCATCGAGACAGCAGCTCCAACTGCCACTGTTAAGAACATCTGTGTACTAGGTTCCATGTCAGAATACAAGGAATGGAACCTAGATACATTACACATCTCCCTTCATATATAAACAATATCATAAAAACTTACGAAGACAGTAAGTAACATTACATGACATATTATCTTACAAAGTCCTGGAGATAACTGGGAACTTTACCAACCATGAGACTCTTGCGGGTATTATCATTACGTGTGCCAAACTTGGATGTACCTTCACCAGAGGAATCTAGATCTTCTCCAGCAACCTGTGTACCTACATTTGCCACACAATTGTGATTCCAAATACGACCATCATCTGTTTTCACAGCATTTTTGAACAATTTGTTTACTGTTTTAACACCAGTAAACTTTGACCACTTTTGGCAGCCAACAGGAACTCTAATCTTAACTTTGTCCCCTATTTTAAAATGCGAAACCTTCAAAGATTTGCGAGAGTCATAATAAATCTTCCTCCTTTTCTGAAGCAATAACCCTTTATCTCTCCACTGCCAAAGCTTATTGTTTTTAAAACCTTTATCTAAGGTCTTCCAACCCAGACACATACTGGTATTAGAAGATCTCCCTCTAAATAATTCAAAAGGAGTTCTACCTGTGGTTGAATGAGGTGTAAACCGGTAAGCAGAAATTCTATTTTGCAGCTCAATTCTCCAATCAAGACAATTAACCTTCGCTAATTGAATACTCTCTTTCAACGTTTTGTTGAACCTCTCCAAAGAGCCATTTGACTCTGGATGACATAAAGATACCTTTTTGTGTACAACACCACTAGCTGAAAGATATCTCTCCATCTCATCTGAACAAAATTGAGGACCAATATCAGATAGTGAAGATTTTGCAAAACACTCTCTTTTAAAAATTGACTCTAAAAACTTGATTATGCACCAAGATGTTATCTCTCGCACTGAGCTAACTTCAACCCAACGAGAGTACAAGTCCATCAATACAATCAAATAAGGAGTCTGCTGTTCTCCATGTAAAGGACCCACAATGTCAATTGCTACCTCATCCCATGGACACAGCGGCAACTTCCTGCAAACCATCGGAGGACATCTCGGCTTAGGCACCTTATCACTTAACTGACAGGGAACACAATCACGAACTGCACGCTCAACCATTAAATCCAGACCCGGCCACCAAAAAACCTGTCTGATACGTTCCTTTGTTTTAGAAATCCCCATGTGTCCTTCATGCGCCATATTTATAATGGTATTTCTTAAACTCACTGGGGGAATTAATCTTGTTCCTCTTGCAAGAACTCCTTCAACAATGGCCAACTCATGAGACTCTAAGGACCAAGGTTTAGAAAGACTGTCATTCAAGTTCTTAGACAACAAATCCATCACTTTCACCAGCTCAACATCCTTAGCCAATTCCTCTTTCCACTCCTCTTCTTTTATGGCACCCAGAGTAATATCACACACGCTCACATAACACTCACCACCACATTCTTCTTCTTCACCAAATGATTCCATAGTTTGGTTCAACACTATCT
Source organism: Lissotriton helveticus (assembly GCF_964261635.1). Classification (NCBI taxonomy): domain Eukaryota; kingdom Metazoa; phylum Chordata; class Amphibia; order Caudata; family Salamandridae; genus Lissotriton; species Lissotriton helveticus. The sequence goes on from NC_136058.1 coordinate 262,440,746, forward strand.
ACCAAACGCGACAAACAATCAGCAGAGATATTACAACTGCCAGGAATATATTCAAATTTAAAATAAAACTCCTGTAAGGAAATGACCCACCTCCTAATCCGAGAAGACACAGAATCAAGACTTTTTTTCTCTCCAAAATCTCCCTAAGGGGCTTATGATCCGATCTCACAACAAGAGGGGTACCCCACACAAACTTTTTAAATGTATTAATTGCCCAATAAATGGCGAGCGCCTCTTTCTCAATAACCAAATAATTAAGCTCAGCTCCCTTCAAACATCTAGACGCACAAGCTATTAAATCTTCTGCCCGTTCCTCAACTGAAAGAGCAAAGCATCCAGCCCTTTACTACTTGCATCTGTGACTATAAACGTAGGGTCACCAGGTTTGAAAGCTTGTAGATTCGGAGCATTTTTTAAGATCTTCTTTAATCTGCACAAACTCCCTGTTACACTCATCAGTCCACACAAATTAATTTTTTTTACACATCATACTCCTGAGTTTCTCAGTTTTGTCTGCAAAATTTCATATAAACTTATTGTAAAATTCAGCCATTCCTAAAAAGGACAAAAGCTCTTCTTTAGAACATGGCTCTTTTAGCTTTTCAATGGTTTTAACCAGTTCTTTTTTAGGTCCCACACCAAGACTTGAGATATGATGGCCCAAATAGTCAAGTTCCGTTACCCCAAATTTACATATTTCACGTCTAAGAGATAAACCTGCTTTTAACATTATCCTTAATACACATTTAAGTCTCAGATCATGTTCATCTTTAGTCCTGCCACATATTAATACATCATCTTGATAACACCTCACTCCAGACACATCCTTGAACAGATCATTAGACCAAATGGCATCCTTAAAAATTTGAACAAGCCAAAAGGAGTTATAAAAGCCGTAAACTCCTGAGATTCTTTGCTGAGAGGAACTTGATGATAGGCCGAAGCCATATCCAATGTTGTGAAATAGCAAGCCCCTTCTAATGTCGAAACTAATTCTTCAATATTAGGTAGCAGAAATGTATCTACCACCACCTCTTTGTTTAAAGCACGAAGGTCCACACATAAGCGGATCTAGTTATTGTGCTTGCGGGCTACAGCGATGGGGGCCAACCATTCTGTTGCTTCTACCGGCTCTATCACCCCTGCCTTCAACAACTTATCAATTTCTTCTTAACAGCATCTTGCATGCAAATTGGAATCCTTTCCACTTTCGCAGCAACTGGTGTTGCACCACACTTTAACTTGATATGTTGTTTGTACCCTTTCAAACAACCTAACGTTTCACTAAATAAATCCTTAAAGTTTTCTTCTAGTTTCTCTTCTTCATCTTCCACAGTTTGAACCTGAACAGAAGATTTAGCATTGGGATTCAGTATAACTCCCAAACCAGCTTGATGAGACCAACTTAACAAGCTATCCCCTTTTTCTGCTACATAAATCTTCGCTTCAACAAATCTTCCATTATATTCAATACACTCACTAAAATATCCCAACATCTTAATGGGCGTCCCCCCATGTCCTGTAGGTCTAACATCTGATTTTTTTAAAGTAATCTTTTCCGAAAAATACTCCATGAAATCTTGCTTAGAAATAAAAGTCAAATGAGAACAGGAATCAAATTTCATCTAGATTTTTACGTTACCTACTTTAACCCATTCTGATGGATGTTCAACACCACACTCATTCATTTGAAATGTTACTTCCTTAGTTTCAATCTTAACATCTTTTCTGTTTTTGAAACAGCAATTTTATCCACAATGACCTCTTCTGCCACACACATTGCAACTCACTTTCAAGGTCAGACGTTCTTTTGCATTTGCCATATGTCCGAATCTGCCACATCTAAAGCAATTGCCCTGAAAAACCCCAACACCCTTTTTTACAACCTGTGTTTTATTTGCCAAGTTATCATTCGTGTTACCTTTATCATTACCCCAATCTTTTTTTTATTGACATCAGGAATCTTCACTTCTTGACACTGTATCTCTTCTATTTTTCTGCTAGCTGTACCTGCTGTACCAGCTTTACTCAACTCTCCCACACATTTGACCATATGTTCAACCCGCTTAGCAATAACCATTACTTCATCCAGAGGTGGTTCATCCTTGAGCCAAAGTTCTTCCCTTATTTTATCATTTGAACACCTTAAAACAAACTGATCACGTATCCTTTCCTCCACTAAATCACCAAATTTGCAACTCGAGGCCAATTTGCGCAAAGAAGTAACATACTGCTCAACCGTTTCATCTTTCCCTTGCTCACGCAATCCAAAGAAATACCTCTCCATAATCGTACTTACTTTCGGTAAGTAATGTAAATTTAGCTGTTTTATACAAATCTCATACTCATTAAGACCTCTCTGATCTGCCTGACTTAGCTGGGGTAAGTTCTCTAAAACTTGCTGTCCTTCACCTCCTAAGCAATGCATTAATAATGCATGTTTTCTCTCACCGCTCAAATTCGTACCACAAACCCTCGCATAGTTCTCAAAAATGTTCCACCATTTCTTCCATCTAACTGGTGGATCACCAGGATCAGACAGAAAAAACGGAGGCGAAGTGGCACTCTGCATTTTCATGCAAAAAAAAATAATATATATATATATATAATATTAACTTCAGACTATGCTTACAATAATTTACCACTTGTGAAATACAATTTTAGCTAAGTCTGAATAAAATAGTGGTGTGCCTGTCACCGTAAAAACAAGCACATTTACAATAAGAACTAATACCAACTTTAAACTATGGTGTGGTTGTCACCGTGTAGCAAACACTCAAAATTCCAGGATGGAACTAATATAACAGTCCCAAAGTTTTACTGCGATTTTTCCTTCTTTCCATTAAATTTATATAGAGTCAGTCACTGTAGATTCCAGTAGAATTCCCACTTACAGCAAAGTGTCTAATTCAAAACAAAACTTTTCTTCACCCAGTTCACCTGTTCACCCGACGTATAGTTAAATTTTATGAACTAGTTGGCACTTAGACCTTCCTCCGATATGTTCTTCCTCCGACGTGCTTCCTTGACCTTCCGCCGTTAACAACACGATTCCTTAGAATAAATCTTCCGTGAAGCTTTATATTTATTCTCAGTTCGTGTCGAGTACAAAAAATAACTTAAAATGGCCGCCGTCAACGTCACTGCAGCAGAAGGACCTCTTTCAATGTTAAGTAGAGCTTGCTTTCTCTCATAAGCACCGCAACTACTGGACTTCAAACGAGGTGTGAAATGCAAGCGTGACACGCACCACAGGCCTTGCGTAAAACCGGAAATGAGCTGCATGAAACGCAAACAGGCCTTCCGATGACACACAGACGTCTCACAGAAACTGACAACCAGGCGTGACACGCAAATGGGCCTTGCGTTCCAACGTATTAGAAACCACCTACCAGCAGCCTTCAGTCCTGGAGAAACAGACAGCGTACCACCGGCAAGGTAAGGACATTCCTCCGCCGTTCTCCTTTCCTCAATGCCCACAAGGAATTTGCTTGCGACGAAGTTCAACAGGTATTTCCTCACAACTTGTAATCTCCTCGACGTTGAGGTTGTTCCAAATGCGCTATCTTCAGTTAATCACCTTGACTAATGATGCACACGAACGTCGCCAGTGTAACAAAGTGAGACTGAGACATAAATATGAAAATGTAGGAGGCTTTTATTAAATAACCTCAGCCATCGAGACAGCAGCTCCAACTGCCACTGTTAAGAATATCTGTGCACTAGGTTCCATGTCAGAGTACAAGGAATAGAACCTAGATACATCACACCCTCCACTTTGTATCTTTTGTAAAAACTGGGGACTTAATTGTAGGTAGAGTGAGGCAAACAGATCCAGAAACGGAGTCCTAAAGCTTTGACATATTTTATGAAAGCTGGAGATTGGGAGGATGGAAAAATCCTACCTAGAGAGTGTGCCTGAACATTCTCATTTGTATTCACATGAGATGTTTTCAGTGATAACCGACGAGAGTCTGCCCACTTCCCTAAATGTACAAAGTCATCCATAATCCTGAATTGGTGCCAAATGATGATTTCTATTACCACTGTCACCATGTAGTATGATTTGACTACAACATGATTACCTTGAATCTGTCAACTGATAAAGTTAACTCCCTGAACACTGCCATCAGCATTCTCTAATTGGAAGATTTCTCATTTTTTCTTGTGTTACATCTGGCCTGGGTTGACTGTTCCTTCGATACTGCTTCCCAACCCAGGGCGCTGGTATCTGTTGTCACCATCTTGATATTCGCAGTCTGGAGTGAGATCCCTATTCCAGAGAGATTGGACATAACCACCATCTCAGTGAGTTCCGGATTTCCTGTATTACTGGAATCATTAGATTGTAGTCCTGGTCACTGGTTTACTGTATAATTGAAGGTGTTTCTACAAAGGGTATAGATGGCCCACAAAACTGTAAAGATGCATGATGCAATGAGGCCTTGCACTTTCAACCACAACCTCACTGAATGTGTGTCCTTCCCGGATAGACCCAAATCCCAGCTCCTCTAGATCATTGCTTGTCTCTCCTGGTGAAAAAAATATTTTAGAGTGCACACCAATAAAGTTCCGGTCTTGTGATAGAACCAATTCAGAAGAAATTGAGAAGAAAACAGTGGGGAGACAGACATAATTTCACCATCTTTAGGCCCTTCAGTGTTTCCTGGGATGATGGAGCATGGATCAACCAGTCATCTAGGTAAGGATATACTGACAACTACTCAGATGAAGGGTTGCCACTAAAGGAGCCACCTTCCAAGTGAACACTATTTGGAGCTTATTTTAGGACAAACTGCAGTATCTGAAACTGAAATAAATTTAACCAGCTATATCAACTCCACAAGGGCACTAACGAAACACACACAAATGTACTATGGCTCCTGTAAGCATTCAAATACTCACATTCTCCAGCCTCCCACATCACAGAGAAAATGAAAAGAAGCACATGCACAGTCCATTCTGCTCACAACGCACATTCGCACGGCTGCAATACATCTCATCAAATAGCCTTCAGGTGAGTTCCCCAAGTCCGGAATCAATCTTTGGAATCACAATTCTTATTCCAGTCAAGAACCAGCTGTAGGTGTGATAAAAAAATGTTTACTTCATTCTCCATACATTATGTTTGGTAAATAGTAGCTTCTGAGCCCAACAGAGAATTTTAATTATCAGATCCAATTTGAAATGGGTACTTGAGTTTCAGTTTGATAGGAACCCAACTGCTCATAATGCTTCAATGTATTTTACTCCCAAGCCCAGCAGGGGAAGTTTCTCACATTGGCATAATCCATTAAATATTATTAATAAAGACATGCTCCATCCATAATCCATACTTCCTTTTTCCTCGTCTCTATCAGAGACAGGAAAATGCAGGAGGATGCTGGGAATCCACCCGCTTCTTAATGTATCCCAGTAGGGATGGGTGGCCTCTATTACCCACATTACTCCATGCATTTTCCCTGTCTCAAAGCGGAGGGTTCACCTTGTGAGTAGACTGGTGCGACCAGGAATCATGAAGAATAGAGGTAAGTTATTCGGGCATTAAACTAAACAAGGCGGATACACCTGTCAAGACTTGTTAACTGTGAGGATAAGCCTTCATTTGGCATTATAGTCCCCACTTTCTCATGTCCCAGGAGAAGGCCCAGCCTGCAGGAGGCATTTCTGCTGCAGCTAATTCACTGCAGACTCACTCACTAGGCACTGAGTCTAGGGGCAGCTGAGCTGTAGGACTTAGGGCCCTATTAGGATGGCGACCCCCGAGGAAGAGGGACCGTCCGCATGGGCAGCGGCGGTCCCTCCATGGCAATTAGGATGTGACCGCCACCCTGGCGGTCACACCCCCTACATTTAACATTGCGGCGGATGCTGCTTCAAGCAGCACCCACCGCAAGGTTAAAAAGTGCATGTTGATCTTTGCATGCACAAAGCGGCAGGCACCGCGTGGTGCCTGCCGCTTGGTGCACGCAAAGGCAGGGGGGTACCATAGGTACCCCCCATGTGCAACCCCCACCCCCTTCACCCCTGGGGGCCCGCAACGGGCCCCCAAAGAAAAGACTGCATGCCTTTCCACGGCGGAAATGCCGGCGGGGCATGGTAATGCACACTGGTGCTGCCAAAAATCTCTAGAGACTCAGGTAAAGGCGTTCTTTGAAATTTGCTGATAGTCAACTGGGAAGACAGGAGCAGAGTGTGGAAATAGAAAACGTGTATTCTGGGTAATCGAAAACTGATAACCAGGAGGGTAGTCATGGTGAAAGGCAGCTGTTGTTTAAGTGACATTTACCTGAGGAACTAAGCACGTCCCCACCATTATAATGTAGTTTTCAAGACTTGATTGTATGCTCATTCACAAACCATGGTTTGTACACATCAATGTCCATAGTTTTAACTTTTTTTCTGACTGCACATTTTGTCATGGATTTACACTGCAGTAAATAACATTCACTGGGCGTGTGGTGTGTGAATTGCACAGCACAACATTGATGCAGACCAGCTGGGTGCATTTGATGTGAGAGAATGGAAATCCAAAATTTGTGTTAAACACCACACTGCAAAAAGTTTCCCCTAGTGGATTTTATCAAGTTAAACCTGCTTAAATTTACAGGGGGGGAAAAGCCACGTATTCCAATGAAAGCAGAGTTTGATGTAATAAACACCAATTCGGAATGATGGGGCATATCATCAAGGACCGGCGAAAATATCGCTAAGAAGCGCATGTAGCACTAGGATAATTATCGCCGGGTAACGTAGAATTTTATCGCTGAGATAGCGTGCTATTAGCAACGCTTATCTCAAAAGCGATAAAATTCCAAGCGCTAACTGCCAATTGTGAGATTATCGCTGGAAATCCAGCGATAATCTCACAAAATTTGGCGTTAGCTTGATGATAGGGCGAGGCATACTTAGCCATGATATCCACCTTACATAAGATATCATGGCTAAGTCAGTCTCGAACCAGGCGTAATGAAAGTAGCGATAACAGAGGTTATCGCTATTTTGCTTGTCGCTCTGCAGGTTAGCGTGCCCCTTGTTAATTGGAGAAATGTCGCTTAGCGACATTTCTCCAGTAATGTCAAGGCAGGAACGCCCACTTTGCATCCCATTAGAGATGCAAAGCTGGGCGTTCAGTGAACGGGATGATGCAAGGTTTCACAAGATAGCAAGTCAAGTCAAGTCAAAGATGCTTTATTCAAGTTTTTTCCTCATAAAAGCAAATACAATCACAGTTATAAAAAACATCATACAAATACAACAAATAAAATTAGACTTAAAAATCGATCAAACATTGTAAAACATGAAAAAACCATAATGACAAATGAATTCAGTTTAAAAAGATTACAAAATAAAAATATTCAAGTGTTAAAATACGGACAATCTTAAAATGCAAACAACGATCAGCTGCCTAGCGTCTTCTGTCTTATATTCCAAGCCCATCCTGAAAATTTGGCTGTAGCTATAATTAAGGGCAGTAAAGTGCTGGAACGTATAATTCTTAGAGCTACAACACTACTAGTGGTACCTAGATTCTTACACGCCGGAGATAACGAAATACGTCTCGGTTCAGCATAAAACTTGCAAGCAAATAGGAAATGTACAATTGTTTCCTTATGTACTCCACAAACAGGGCAATTGCTATTCAATGAGCCTCCCCACCTGCCTGTTAAAGTTCTAATGGGGAGGGCACCCACTCTAATTTGAAAGAAGAGCTTCCTGTCCCTAGGTGTGGTTATGGCATCCCAATAAAGCTCTAGACTGGGGTACAGTTTTGCTTCTAAAAAACCTCCTGTCATAGATAGGGCATTAGCGCCTCTCCAATTTCGAATTGCCACATTCTCCCAATATATTTCTTTTAAGGCTTTTTTCGAGGGGAGTGAAGCACCTGTCGGGTTATCCCAAAGCGTTTGAAGGCCGAGTTCGCCCAACGTCACTCTAAGAGCATTCAGCCAGGCAATTTTGTGGAACACATCTGCTTTAATTATGTCTAAAAACCCCTCAGCATAAGGAGAGAGCTCAGGAGTAGTCCAGAGCCTTCTCCAATATAGGATAGGGCGGAGTCTAGCCAGGTCTACTACCTTGCCAGATCGTACCTGAGTGGGAGCAATGGAGTACCTCTAGGAAGACCTGTGATGCTCCTAAAAAATTGTTTTCCGATAATTGTAAGGACTGTAGTTTTTCGAAGCCCCACAGCTCAGAAGCATATAGTGCGGAGCCGAGGGCCTTGGCCTCATAGACCTGCAATGCCGGTTTGATTGGTTTGGTACTAGATTTTCTATGCTCTGTACTAAGGGCACCAGCCAGTTGTCTATGACGCAAGACTGCGATGTCTACATGCTGGGACCATCTAAGATCATTAGATACATAGATACCTAGATACATAAAGGCATTGACTGTCTCTAAGGGGCGATCATTCATTACTAGCTTAGATCTAAAACTACGGTGAGAATTAAAAGTCATAAGCTTAGTTTTAGCCACATTAACTTCTAGGCCATGCTCCATACAAAATTGGTCGAAAATAAGTAATGCACGCTGTAAACCACTTCGAGTCTTTGATAAAATCAAAGTGTTGTCAGCGAACATTAAAATCGGTGTCTTTTTGCCAGCTAAAGAGGGAGCATTCAAGTTAACAGACAACATACGAGCCACAAATCCGTTAATAAACAGGGTAAAGAGTGTTGGAGCCATCGAGCACCATTGTCGGACTCCCCGTTCTACCGGGAAGTCTGTTGTGACCACCCCACTGGATTTTGGCAAAATTTGCCTCATGCAGCCGTATTATCATTGTCAGTAGATCGACAGGTAAACCCAATTTCTTTACCACTGTTCACAGCTTGGACCTGGGAACCAGGTCGAAGGCAGCCCGCAGGTCGACAAATGCCGCATACAGGCTGCCCCCGCCCAGCAACACAGTTCTCCACTGCAGCAGTGTGAAACGGAAAACCTGGTCCACCGTACTAATGGATGCTCGAAACCCCGCTTGAAATGGAGACAGGGCGTCATTCGCCTCGGCCCAGTCTAATAGCCTATTGACTACCATTCTCCCAACCACATTTTGGATTGTGTCAATTAAGCTTATGGGCCTATAATTCCCTGGTTGGGATCGATCTCCTTTTTTAAATACGGGTATTATAACCGCCCCTTGCCAAGATGTAGGTACAGGATCCCCTTGTGACACTGCATTGACAAGGAGGGAGATGTACTTAGTCCAGCGTTCTTTATCATTGATAAAGAGGTCCGCCGGCACCCCATCTAGACCTGGGGCTCTACCACTTGTCACTGTCCTTAGTGCTGTCATTACTTCTTTACTACTAAATACATTTTCTTTGTAGTAAACCGGCCCGAAGCCTACTATCTTACATCCAGGTTACTTTTCTGCATATTGGGGTTTGAAATAATTAACCCATTCCTCCTCTGCTATGTTTTATCTGGGGGGACGGGTACACCACCCCTACCCCATTTTACGATGTTCCAAAAAAGCCTTGAATCTTTTTTCCCACTGTCTTCCATTAACTCATTCCAGTGGAGCTCGTCCCAGAGTTTTTTTGCTATAGATATGCTATTTTTATACTCTTTCCTGGCTATGCGGATGGCCGCCAGCTCTCTACTTTTAATTGCAGTACCTAAAGCTAAACGGGCACTCCTACACTGGGTGTTATACCATTTTACTGGCTTAACGATTTCCCCTCTGGCCTTCCTTACTGGTTTCAAAAAGTAATTCCTAATGATGTAAAAGAGGTTTTCATGGATTTTGGTGATGTTGCCCCTACCTATTTCAGTTGCGCTAATTTGCTCCATGGCATTTATAGCTCTGTCCACCTCATTATTAATGTTATCCATGGACTGTTGATTGGACACAACAAATGACCATTTTAACCTGCGCATATCGTTTGTAGGAACAATCAAAGGGGGGCCATCCTTCTCAGAAATTGTGGACAGGTTGTCAAGTGTCCACCACTTATGCACTACGCACAACGGGTTATGATCGCTTTCGATCCTACACTTCACTTCCATATCACAGACTAGTTTCCAAAGTTCCATACTACACAAAACATAGTCTATTCTACTCCTATGTCGCCCATTATCGAAGGTGCATGCCCCAACCTTATCACTTGTGGTCCTTCCACTTAATGCCCTTAGACCCCTTTCAAAGCAAATAGCATTTAAACATATGATATCCTCGGTCCATCGAGTAACGGGGTTCAGATCTAATTTGAGAATCCCCCGTAGCCTATCCTCTTCATCACCAGCAAAGTCATCGCAAAAAGCCAGAGGTTCGAAAGTGCAATTCAAGTCACCGGCTATTATGATGATGTTATCCAAAGAATGAGTTTCAAGGAGGGAACTCAAGGCTACTATAACTTCGGACCTCCCACCCTTGATACCCCTGGCATAGACGTTGTAGATATCAAGCCGTCCCAAAGCACCCAAATCGACTTTAATAAGTTGGATATCATTACTTCCAACGTCTACTACTTTAACAATAAGGGACAGACTCTGACGCACCCAAATGGTTAAACCGCCCATGGGTCGCCCCTTGGGACCTTTTCTTGCTGGAACTGAATAATTCAAAAACCCCTGTGCAAAAGATGGTTCGCAGAGCCATGTCTCCTGAAAAATGCACACATCATAAGCTTTAACAAAATTTAGCCACTCCTGAGATTCCATTTTGGTACGCATACCAGCGATGTTCCATGATAGTAGTTTACCCACGCTATCGCTAAGACGGGCAGGAAATCCCAGGGGAGTTGCCATAGGGGGACTAGTAGGAACAATAGTATTAGGGATAGCTGTGTGGTGATCAATTTTTCCATCCCCCGTGGCATCCATGGTCAAGGGATGGACAGGTCGGTAGGTAGGGTTGCCCTGCGGATGGCGGCAAGCTGTTTTATCACCCAGTCAGTCACAGTCATTAAGGTCCGAAAGAGCATTGAATCTATTTGAGACCTCAACAGCTGTGATGTCTCCCAAGTCACCTCTCGGCCAGGCTTTGTGAAGTTTCATAGGTACTGTATTCCACCCTCCTATTTCCCTACGAAAAGGAGTATTGTTAGCAGGCATCCCATTCATATAATTCCTATTGCTAGAGATGGACTGATTCACTGGCCTATAAAAATACCCAAGAGGCAATATTTCGATGCCCTGACCCCCGTCATTGTACTACACTCTACCTCCCGTAGAATCTTAGCGACGGGTATAGGACTATTAAAGTTTATAACTATACAGTCACCTACACTGGTCTTCCTAGAGTGGCCCAACCATGCAACACGACGGGCCATAATGATATTCTGACCTACCGCGTACCCACCTACAGTGTTTTGGAAAAGCCAATGGGGAACCTTATTCTTCAATTGATAGAAATCCTCTCTTTTGCCCTGCCGTAGAGGGGGAACATTAGCCAAAACTATCACTAAATGGTTACTCTGAGGGGGTAAATCCAAGACAGATCGATTACCTAAACCCTGGGGCAGCTTGTTGGAGTCATTAGGACCTGACGTTCGTGTAGCTAACTGTACTCCGCCCTCCTGGTATAACTGCCGGCCCCCTAGGGAACGCTGGCTACCCCCATTATCCGGGACTCTACCCCTTGAGTCTATTATACTAATGTCACTATTGGACACCGGCCCTTTGTCTGGTTGCGATACTAGATCACGTGGGACTAATATAGGGGGGTCAGAATTATCTACCTGTTCAATTACTTGTACAGAATCAACTACCACCTTCAAATTGTCATTTAAAGAATGTAAAATTTTAGAATTATCAATGAAGACTTGTTCCAACTTGCCTAGGTTACCAGTGATTACTTTCAGTCTCTCGATTATAGGGAGAATTAAAGATCTAATTATCTGCTCTATATGCCCTAACAGTGCATGATCTCCATAAGCGGCAACTATAGGTTTTAGCATTGAATGCATTTGGACATTTACCGTGTGAAGAGATTTACATTTATCACGCTGTAACAGAATATCAGCTTGTATGCGGTTCAAAACCCCCGTGGTTTTAGCCCCTTTGTTTGTTAACTTTGGGATTTTTGCGCATTTACCTTTCTGTCCTCCACCCCCGCGCTTTCTTTTACCAGTCATCATGTTACTAGAGGATGACAAATCCGCTATGTGACTAGTAGATTCACGGGGGGGAAGCCTGTGCTAAGGGCAGCTTCTACCTGAATAGCGCTACCTGTCTGTAAAATCAGTGAGCTAATCTCCGTGGAAACTTACTAAGTGAGTCAGACTCTATACTGATTTCTGGCAATCCTAGGTCACTTAACCGTTGGCTTAAACGATTTTCCGGGGTTACGCAGTGCTGTATCAATCCCAAGGAAGACCGTTTTGTGAATATTTCGGTTGACAGTCTTTTTTCTACATCGACTATTTCTTGATCCAAAGCGGCTGAGACCCGAGTGATGTAATTATCAAGAGTTCCCAAAAGACTCCCACTGGCAGATTTGAATCCCAACTTCCCCTCTTTGACCGGTAGGGCGGCCATGTTATTTAAGCCAATACCCTAGCGTAAATGTGAACGATATACAAAAGGTATAACAGATTACTAGTTGACCTACTATCGGTAATGAAACAGCCACAACATTTAAAGAGACACCAGTAAGATATCAAGGGTCTTAGAGGGGGGCCCCAGCACAGCCTCCTCAGGCCTCGGACGGCCACAGATGGCCCGCCCTTTGCCCGGCGCCAGCCCGCGCGCATCCCGCGTGCGCGTACAAGTTGGTAGTTAAATAATAGGAGGTTGGGGGTCGGAAGAGGACCAGCTGCGGCTAATCAGCGCCGCTGTGCACGCTGGTCCTCGCAGTCCCGCAGGTGATCTCAGGGGCAGTTACTCTGTTTGCAGCAGGTTCCTTCCTTACGCTCCACAACGCGAGCGGCGCCCGCGCAGCGGGGGCCGCGTGAAGTCGGTGTCACTCTCAAAGAAAGTCCGCAGTTACCAAAGGTCCCCAGCAGCAAGACCAGTTCTCCCTCCGCAAAGCAAACGATAAGCAGCACCAGGTAGTTACCGAAGGTCCCCAGCAGCAAGACCAGCTCTCCCTCCGCAAACCAAACGATATGCAGCATCCGATAGCGTGACCTTGCTGATTGGGCGATAAAATTATGCCGCTTTTTGTCCGAAAACAGATGCAAAAGCGGCGATAATTTTATATCGCCTCGTGGATGATATGCCTCGTAGTTTCTCAAATGCCTAAAGATAACTCAGACTAGGAATTATTGACAGCACCCAGTAAATATAGCTTAACACAGTGTCAGTATTAACAGTGTATAGTAAATATCTCCATTTTTCTTGGCACACCAAGGCGCATATTTACAAGGGCTTTATCTCCGCTTTTTTGGCTTAAAAAGCCAAAAAAGCGGAGATAAAAATATCGCCCTATTTACAAGAGGGTGCTAACATGCATAATCGCATGTTAGCACCCTTTTGCACTACGCCTACCTGATGTAGTGACCACTGACGTAGGGCACTAGGACCCTGTGGGTCACAGGGCAGTGACCAGGTCACTGGACACGACATCCTGTAGAGGACAGGAAGTGGACAGACGAAGGCGGACTGAGGACGAGGACAGACGTGCTGCGACACGCAGGGACAGAGAAACAAATAAAGAAACTAACCTCCGTTGGTGTCCTGTGAGTCTCTGATGATTGTGCCACAACTATACGACATCTGGCGACGAGGGTGGGATAACAACACCACGCGTGACATCCGTCGTGCATGGAAACATCGAGGAAGGTCATCGGAGACGCAAGGAGCTACACGGGAGCCCACCCCGATCAGCGTCCTACAAAGTTCAACAGAGCGCGGTAAGAAGCGCCCAGGTGCAGTGACAATACCGAACAGAGGCGCGAGGCGATCGCGCTCGAAAACTTAAGCGCGAAGTCTCGCCAGAGGGGATAACCTCGGCGGCCATCTTAGAATCAGGCAGGAAAGCCAATAAGAACGCAGCAACAACGCGGTGGCCATTTTAGGTCAGGAAAAGCGAGATTTCGATCGCGAAATCTCGCAGGAACACGTGCGGCCATCTTAACTGGGACAAAAAGAGAAAAGAACAAGAGAAGACACAGGGCAGCCATTAGAAGGGCAGGCAAAAACGAAAATCAGCAGAAAAGAAAGGAAAGAGAGGAATAAAGTGGCAGACAACAAGGAGAAATACTCCCACAACAAGAAATAAACAGCAATAAAAGATAAAGTAAGAAGAAATAAGAAGAAGAGTCAATGGACGATTTTGCAACAAGGCTGAGAAAGCTAGTAGCCCATTGCGAATTCGAAAAATATGACAATGAACAGGCCATTCGCCTAAGACTGATAGAAGGCTGTCGCGACACAGAATTTCGCACAAGACTACTAAAAGAACCTATCACTCTAGAAAAAATTCTAGATCTCGCGAGAGCGGAAGCAAGAGCAATGATACACGCAAGACAGATGGACCGAAGAGGAGAGCAAGTCCACAGAATGACGGACACAAGCAAAAGTGGGAATTGGAAGAGAGGACCAAAGGAACAAGCGACAAAGAAACAAGGGTCCCAATGCTACAGATGCGGTCTGGAGTTTCCACACCGAGGAACATGCCCAGCATTCGGTCAAACATGCAGAAAATGCAACAGAAGCAACCATTTTGCCACCATGTGCCAAGGAACGCAATTCAAGAATGAACGAGGAAGACCAGGGAGACCAAGGACAACAACAAACAGACACGTACGGCACATGGAAGCGACTACCAGGAGCTCGTCGTTGGAGTCGGGAGAAAAAGAAGAAGAAGAAGAAAACGCAAGGAAAGTGGAACGCCTATACCTCATGTCCACGGACGAAGGGTATGAAGAAGAGCACATCAGATTAGTGGATAGGAAATCAATAAAGAAGACGGACTGGGTGACCATCGACGTAGGATCTTACCAAACAGAATTTGTGCTGGACAGTGGGGCCACGTGTAACATCATGTGTGCCACAGAATATGATAAAATGAAGAAGAAACCACCGCTACAACCATCAAATATAAGAGTGTTTACCTGGGGTGCACAAAATCCAGTAACAAACATGGGAAAATTCACGGACACCATGACACACAAGGGCAAGACCGTCACAGAAGAAATACATGTGCTACGAGGAGACATTCCCGCACCATGTCTATTAAGCAATGTAACAGCGAAAATCATGGGTCTACTAAAGATGATGTATCATGTGTCAGACAAAGAGAACATATTACAAGAATACCCAAAGTTAACGACAGGACTTGGAAAGCTGAAAGGACGACAAATAACTCTGCACATAAATGAATCAGTCAGACCAGTCGCCCAGCATCACCGAAGAGTACCCATCCATCTACAACCTCAAGTGGAGGAAGAAATAAAGGCACTACTAGAACAGGACATCATTGAGCCAGCTGAAGGGCCAACGCCATGGGTGTCCCCAATAGTGGCTGTACCAAAAAAGTACACTGCACAAATTAGAATATGTGTGGACATGAGAATCCCCAACACAGCTATTGAACGAGAACGACATCCGGGGCCGCATCTAGATGACATGATAAGTTGCCTGACGGGAATGAGAAAATTCTCCAAGCTGGACCTATGCAAGGGTTACCACCAACTGGAGCTGGACCAGCAATCCAGATACATAACAACCTTCTCAACACACCTAGGACTATTTCGCTACAAAAGACTAAGCTTTGGAATATCGTCAGCAGCAGAGATTTTCCAAGAAACGATCAGGCAGATCATTAGACCAATCAAAAACAGTTTGAACTACAGTGATGATATCCTGGTTTTTGGCAAATCAGATGAAGAACACGATAAGGCATTGAGGGAAGTATGTTCACAGCTAGTAGAGGTGGGCCTAACAGTGAACGAGAAGAAATGTGAACTGGGAAGAGAAGAACTAGTGTTCTTCGGACACATCTTTTCGAAGAAAGGGATGAGGCCAGATCGCAGTAAAGTAGACACCCTTGAAAAGGCGAAAGAACCAAAAGATGTCGCCGAAGTGCGCTCATTCCTCGGCCTTGCCAGCTATTGTGCGCGATACATAAAGGACTTTGCGACGGTGAGCACCCCACTGCGAGAACTAACGAAGCAAGGCCAAACATTCGAATGGACCACAGAATGCCGAAAGGCGTTTGAAGAAATAAGGGCGTCAGTAACGGCCGTAGATCACCTGGCATATTTTGACCCGAGCCTATGCACTGAACTGACAGTAGATGCCAGCCCGGTAGGTCTTGGCGCAATACTAGCGCAACACAAGCCTGGAAAAGACTCACCTCGACAGATAGTAGCATACGGAAGCAAGAGTCTGTCGGACGTTGAGAGAGCATACTCTCAACCAGAAAAGGAGAGTTTGGCAGTAGTATGGGCATGTGAGCATTATCACATGTTCATATATGGAAAGCCATTCACGATAGTAACAGATCACCAAGCACTAGTGACCATCTACGGAAATTCAAACGCCAAAATACCACCAAGAATTGAAAGATGGGGGATCAGACTGATGGACTACAATTTCAAGCTTGTCCACAAGCCCGGGAAAGACCAAAACCCAGCGGATTACATGTCACGACACCCGCTTCCCCATCAAAAAGGTGGCATTACCATGGCAGAAGAATATCTAAACTTCATCCTGAGACAGAACACGCCGGCATCAATCACAAGTGCAGAACTAGAGCGAGAAACAAAAAGAGATCCGACAATGAAGGCAATCGGAATGGTAGTGCGGCAGCAGAGATGGAGACACATTAACAGTAACACTCCTACAGAAGAAGGAGTCATAAAAGAAGAATTACTAGCCTTCAAAAAGATAAGCGAAGAGTTGTCCGAAACAGAAAAAGGAGTTCTGATGAGAGGCTCAAGAATTGTAATACCACATCGCCTGAGAAAGAGAACAGTGGAGCTAGCTCACGAATCGCATCGAGGCATTGTAGTGACAAAGAAGATGCTGAGAGAAAAAGTATGGTTCCCGGGACTGGACAACATGGTGGAAGACGAGGTATCGCACTGTCATATCTGTCAAGTAACAGGACCACCTGCCAAGCCTGCCCCACTGAAAATGTCAGAACTGCCACCAGCCGTATGGACCGAGTTAGCGGCAGACTTCTATGGACCATTGGAGACTGGAAAATACCTGCTCGTGGTCATCGACGATTTCTCAAGGTTTCCAATAGTGAGAGAAGTATCGTCGACATCAGCAAGTGCCACACTACCAGTGCTAGACGACATATTTGCTGCCTGGGGCTCACCACAAACATTAAAAACAGACAATGGCCCTCCATTTTCTGGAGAAGAATTCCGTAGATTCATGGAATACTTAGGGATCAAGCATCGGAAAATAACGCCCCTGTGGCCACAGGCCAATGGAATGGCAGAACGATTCATGGGGACTATCAAGAAAGCAATCCAGCGAGCAAAATTGACACAAATATCAATTGGACAAACACTTTGTCAAGTGCTAAGAGACTATAGAAACACCCCTCACAGCTCCACTGGTAGATGGCCAGCGGAGCTGGTGCTGGGGAGATCAAGCAAAACAAGGCTGCCTCAAATAGACGCAACGGCAAGCAGGAATAGAAGCGACATTGCAGAAAGAGATCACCAAGCAAAGAAAAAAATGAAAGAATATGCTGACAAAAGGAGAAATGCATCTGAACACCAGCTAAATGAAGGAGATCTAGTGGTAGTGAGACAGAAGCAACAAAGGAAGTCAGATAGTCCATTCTCAAAAGATCCGCTGATTGAGACCGACATAAAGGGATCAATGGTGACTGCAGCTTCAGAACATCAAAGAATAACAAGGAACAGTTCCCACTTCAAGGAGCTCAAAGTGGAAGAGGAAGAACCAGTGAACACATCGCCAAATGTGGAAGAAAGAGAGCAAGGAACTAGCAGAGAGACAATATCTCTAAAAGTGGAAAACGGAGGACAAGAACAAAACAGAGAACAAAGACCAAGAAGAGTGTGCAAGAAGCCAAGAAGATTAGTAGAAGAAATGTAGAGAATCTCTCTCTCTCTCTCTCTCTCTCTCTCTCTCTCTCTCCCTCCATCTTTTCTTCTGTTGTCCTTTCTTCGGATAGTACACCAAGCATTTGTGCATGTGACAAAGACGTTTGTTTGTGACAAGGGGGGAGATGTAGTGACCACTGACGTAGGGCACTAGGACCCTGTGGGTCCCAGGGCAGTGACCAGGTCACTGGACACGACATCCTGTAGAGGACAGGAAGTGGACAGACGAAGGCGGACTGAGGACGAGGACAGACGTGCTGCGACACGCAGGGACAGAGAAACAAATAAAGAAACTATCTAACCTCCGTTGGTGTCCTGTGAGTCTCTGATGATTGTGCCACAACTATACGACACCTATGCATCTCTAATGAGATGCAAAGTGGGCATTCCTGACATACACTACATGTCAGGACATCAATAGCGTGGCTTCGCGCTGTCAGCAAGGATGCCCTAGCAGTTTAGCAGACGTTAGTTTTTGGAGAAAACTGCTGTTTTCTCCAAAAACTGACATCTGCTAAATTCTTGACTTAGCCACCCCTAACATAGGGGGTGGATTGTGCTGATATGACCCTGTGGGTCGTATCAGCAAGGTTATCGCCCTTTTGCAGGGAACATCGCTGGAAAACCAGTGAAGTTCCCTGCAAAAGGGAGATAACCTCGCTATCTCTGGAATTTTTATCGCCCTGGAGTAACGCATTGTTAATTACGCGCTACTAGGGCGATAACAAGCAGAGATAGCCTGCGATAATCTAATTATCGCTAAGCATGGCCAGTGATAAATATCGCTGACCGTTGCTAATATGCCACCTAGGGGCATATTTACAAGGACTTTATCTCCGCTTTTTTGGCTTAAAAAGCCCAAAAAGCGGAGATAAAAATATCGCCCTATTTACAAGAGGGTGCTGACATGCATAATCGCATGTTAGCACCCTTTTGCACTACGCCTATCTCTAATGAGATGCAAAGTGGGCATTCCTGACATACACTACATGTCAGGACATCAATAGCGCGGCTTCGCGCTGTCAGCAAGGATGCCCTAGCATTTTAGCAGACGTTAGTTTTTGGAGAAAACTGCTGTTTTCTCCAAAAACTAACGTCTGCTAAATTCTTGACTTAACCACCCCTAACATAGGGGGTGGATTGTGCTGATACAAACCTGTAGGTCGTATCAGCAAGGTTATCGCCCTTTTGCAGGGAACATCGCTGGAAAACCAGTGATGTTCCCTGCAAAAGGGAGATAACCTCGCTATCTCTGGAATTTTTAATGCCCTGGAGTAACGCGTTGTTAATTACGCGCTACCAGGGCGATAAAAAGCAGAGATAGCCTGCGATAATCTAATTATCGCTAATCACGGCCAGTGAGAATTATCGCTGGCCGTTGCTAATATGCCCCTTGGGCACTCATTAAACCCAGTGCTTAGGTGATATTTACTTCACTCTGTGAAATTGATGACCCACCGCATAATGAGGAGCAGTAAATAGCACACAATTATGAATTTGTCACTGATAATGGTAAATAACATGCTGATTTTGGTACAGATCCTCATGTCCCCGTAATTATAAGGCATTTTTCCCCATGATGAATGTTGGCAGGTTTAACCTGCCAACATTAATCCGTGAAAACCTGTAGCAGTGAGGTGCTAGCCACCAAACTCATAATAACAGCATCTTTCTGCACAAATTGGAATTATATGTGCCCCTCACAATGATGCCTTGGAGCCATGGTCTAAGAAGAGCTCGGGCCCTGTCCATGAAATATAATTCCAACAAAGCAAAGGGACGATTTTTAGGCGGAAGTGAACAATGTGCAAAGGTTTTGTGCCTTTACTCAAAGTGAAGGAAGCCAATATGGAAAAGTGGGCTGGCCCATTGCCCCATGCTGTAAGCTATGGTGGGCGGAAGCCCAATGTGATTGACAATTTAACATACCAATGGATGGAGCTCTCTAAGTAGGTATGTTTTGTATTAAGGTTTTGTAAACACAACAGCCTGGTGCATGGGTTAGAGCTGTCATAAAGGGCAGATTTAAAAACAACACCATAAACTCTATTTGTTTTTCATGTTTGATGTAAGACAGCCTGGTCATTATAAAATGTAATACAATGACATCCTGATATGTAATATGATATGCACGCTATTAATGATTAAAAAATAAGTAAACATGTAATTACATGTAATATCAAATACATAGTAAAATGCATAAAGTATACAACTAAAAATACCCCAAAAAATCTTCATTTGAACTTCTTTATCATCAAACCTCCCTTTTGTCAGTTTCCTGAATTTTAAATATTGACTCAGATCTTTCTCGTCAGTAACTCTGATCTGCTTTGCACGCGTGGCAGGGCGCACTTTCCTTTTGGGGTGGGGAGGGTTTAGAGGGGACTATGGATTTTCCGCCTAAAGAAACACAGTCAGATGACCCGTGGCGAGCGATACCTCTGATTAAAATGGATTCGCGCTGATTTACTTCCGCGAATAAACAGAGACGCTTTCAGCGAAGCGTGACTCCGGTGTTTGCCGACAGCAGCCAGGATCTTGGCAGCTGCAGCCTCGGTGTGATAAAACCCTGGAAAGCATAAGCATACAACCGTGAGCCCCCGGGCGCAACCCTCCTGTAGAGAGCCATCCGGGCTCTCACATACAATGTATCACTTTCAAGCACGCACGCACACGCAGCCTCGGGGCGGGCTCGTCCCGAGGTATAAATAAACAAGCGGAAGACCGCTCGTGGTCTTTCCGGCTGACTATACATTAGTGTCTGTGTCATTACTAGCTGATTGTACACACACGTGGTAGGCCTCACCTTACCACTTTACATTGGCGACGAGGCCGGTGTTTGTGTCCACGTGTGCCTGGTGCCCTGGGTCGCTCTGCCGCCTGCCTCACGCTGCGGTGCGTACCCGCTGTGGTGTACCGGCTCCCAGTGCGCCTGAGACCCGCCCATGCGTCTCCCGTGAGGGAGCGCCTTCAGCTGGCGGGACTCGGGTCCGGCGGGAGCCGACGTGCGGTGAAGATCCTGCGGGTGAGTGATCGTCTGCCCCGCCTGCGCGGCCCCTGCCCTGCCGCCTTCTGCCTGCCACCGCGGGGGAGGTGCGCCTGCCGGCTGCAGGCCCCAGGAGAGGCCCCGACAGCTCCACGTGACGGCCCGCCCTGGGCCCGCCCTCGCTCCCGAAGAGGACGCACATGAGGCGCCCGTGCTGCGGCGCGCGCTGAGCACAGCGCCAGGCCCCTCTTGCCCTCACGTCCATCGAGGGATAAGTAGTCGAGGACACGAGCGTCAAGGAAACAAGCATTGGCGCATACGTGAGGACTGCGCATCAAGCATTGGCACCTACAAGGCCCTGCATCACAGGCCCTGCCACCACTGAAAAAGGGGGGAATAGTCAAAGAAAAACAAAGTCAAGCATTGACACTTACGTGAGAGCAGCTCATCAAGCATTGGCACCTACAGGGCCTTGCATCAGACGCCCTGCCACCACTGCGGGTCCCTGGGGTCCTTACCCTCGCCACTGCTGCCTCTTCCTGCGTCACACCCTACAGCGCCTCAACACGCGGCGCGGCCTGCGCCCCTGCCCTGCGCCTCACGCCGCCGCCTCCCCGGAAAGCACCAGCAAGGCCTGAGTGACGCCTCGCCATGAACCACGGCGCCCCAGGAGCAGTCCAAGACGGGGCTGGCCAGCCCCCCCAGCAGGCTCTCCAGCAGCAACCAGCTGCGCCCGCCGCTCAACCACAGGCTCAAGCACAAGCCGGAGCGGGTGCCCCAGCAGGTCCTCCCGCACCCGCGCCCCATGCGCATCAGCACGCCGGCGCAGCACCCATACCGCCGTTCAGCGAATCCGCAGACCCGGCAACGGCGGCCGTCCGCTGGAGGGCATGGGTCGGACGCCTCAATCTGTACTTCAGGGGCACAAGAGAAACCGACGGTACGGTGAAAAGGTCGCTCCTCATTCTCTATGGGGGTCAGGAGATCTATGACTTATTTGAATCGCTCCCGAACACCGGAGCCGAGGATAACTATGACGCCGCGGTCGCGGCCCTCAACGCGCACTTTGACCCTCAGTTGAACAATGATTTCGAAAAGTTCAAATTCAAGCGCGCATGGCAGTTGGACTCCGAGTCAGTCGACATGTACTACACTCGACTCCGACGGCTCGCGAGCACGTGTCCTTTCACCAACCCTCGCGACGAAATCAGGGACCAGATCATCGTCGGCTGCAAATCCAAGTTACTGCGTAAGCTGATCCTCCGACAGCCAGGAATCACCCTCGACGAGATCCTCGTCCTGGCAAGGTCGCATGAGTTGTCGGACGCCCGGGCAGAAGAGATGGAGGTCGCACTGCGCACCCCGGTGATCGCCCCGTCGGGGGCAAGGGCCCCGGCCATCAAAGAAGAACGGGTGGAGGCGATCCAAAGAAGATTCCCGCCGGCAAGACCGCGTGGTGGCCCACCACGAGACGGCCAATGCGGGTACTGTGGGGTGGACCACCCTTCCACGGCCACGTGTGGTGCCAAAGGCAAGACGTGCCTCAAGTGTGGGCGCATGAATCACTTCGCTGCTGTCTGCCGGGGAGGGAAGTTCAGGGCAGCAGGCCCGCGCGCAAGATCTGTGGCCCAGCGGGTCCGACAGCTGTCTCTCGACCAGGAGAGACCCCCTCCCGACACGGAGGCCCAAGACCGCCGGCCCAGATACGAGGACGACGAAGACGATGAGGTGTATGTCATCTCCTACGTGAGCCGGGCATCCACGAAAAGACGACCGCCTCCAATGTGTTCCGTCTCAGTGGATGGGACGAGTGTCGATGCGCTGATAGACACAGGGGCGTCCGTGAACGTCATGGACTCGGACCAGTATGAGCGCATGTCCCCGAAACCGACGCTGGCACCGTCCGCGGCACGCATCTACACCTATGGCGGGACGGAGCCCATGCCTCTTCGTGGAGTAATTCAAACCACCGTGATCAACGGAGAATATTCAACTGTGACCAGATTCCACATCACTGAGGGCAAGAAAGGCACCCTCCTGAGCTGCCACACAGCAGAGGATCTGGGACTGGTGTTTTTCGCAAACCAAGTACACCAGGCTCACGCGGACTTCATGTTGAAGGACTTCCCAGAACTGTTCAAGGGTCTTGGCAAGCTCAAGGGTAAAAAGTTCAAGCTACACATTGATGCGACGGTGAAACCTGTCGCCCTCAGACACCGGCGAGTACCTTTCAACCTCAGGCCCCAGGTTGAGGAAGAGCTTCGCAAGCTTGAGGAGTTGGGAGTGATCGAGAAAGTGTCGGGCCCGACACCCTGGGTCTCGCCCCTGGTGGTTGCCCCCAAACCGAAGCAGCCGGGAGCCATACGTCTGTGCGTGGACATGAGGCTCCCCAACACCGCTGTCAAGCGCGAACGGCACATCACCCCCACTATGGACGATATCATAGCTGACCTCAACGGGGCGAAATGGTTTTCCAAACTAGACCTCAACTCCGGATATCACCAGCTGGAGCTAGAGCCGGCTAGCAGGTACATCACCACGTTTTCGACGCACGTGGGGTTGCGTCGCTACACTCGGCTCAGTTTTGGGGTCTCGTCGGCGGCCGAGGTCTTCCAGAACGCCATTCGCGAGGTGCTCTCCGGTCTAAAGGGGGTGATCAACCTGAGTGATGACATCCTAGTATACTCAACGACCCTCGAGGAGCACCACGCCAACTTGAGGGCGACCCTGCAGAGACTCGCCGACAGCGGCCTCACCCTCCACCGCGCCAAGTGTGCCTTCTATCAGGAGTCAGTGGACTTCTTTGGATATATCTTTACGAGGGAAGGCCTTAAAGTTGACCCTAAGAAGGCCGAAGCCATCAAAGCAGCCAGCACGCCTAGGAGTCAAACCGAAGTCCGCAGTTTTCTGGGCATGGCCACGTACTGTGGCCGGTTCATCCCTAACCTAGCCGACTTAGCTGAGCCCCTCCGTGCCCTCACCCGTGCTGATCAGAAATGGGACTGGACTGCTGCTGCACACAAGGCGTTCCAGGCCATCAAGGCCAGTCTACTTGACAACACCACCATGGCCTACTTCCAGCCTCGGAGACGGACCGAATTGATTGTCGATGCCAGCCCAGTGGGGTTGGGAGCTGTTCTGCTGCAGGAGTACGGGCCGGAAGAGTGGAAGCCTGTCGCCTATGCCAGCAAGGCCCTGTCCGACACGGAGACCAGGTATGCCCAAATTGAAAGAGAAGCGCTGGCCATCAAATGGGCATGCCAGCATTTTCACCTCTACCTCTGTGGGCAGGACTTCACGGTGGTCACAGACCATAAACCCCTGTTGCCCCTCTTTGCGGGAACGTCCCGGCTTGCTCCCCCACGCATCGAGCGGTGGGCCGTCCAGCTGCAGGGTTACCGGTTCAAGGTGGTGTTCAGGCCAGGAGCACACAACCCCGCCGACTACTTGTCACGTCATCCGGATGTCGCCCCCCCGCCGTCCCTCGCTGACGATGGGGATGAAGTGGAAGAGATAGTGCACATGATCACCCAAGCGGCGTGCCCCGAGAACATGTCGCTGCAGGAAATTAGCGACGCCACTGCGACGGACGAGACCCTGGTGAAAGTTAGAGAGGCGCTTGAGGGAAATCGTTGGGCCCGTTTCCTTGATGGCGCTGCGTGCCTCCGGCCGGAGGTGCGTCATGCCAGGCAGCAGCTGTGGCAGATAAGGAGTGAGCTTAGCATCGGTGATGAGGGGGTGGTGCTGCGCGGGCACCTCATTGTCATGCCCGAAAGCCTCCAGCAACGAGCATTGAGCCTGGCCCACGTGGGACACCAAGGTATGGCAAAAACCAAGGCCCGCTTGAGGAGTAAGGTATGGTTTCCCGCGTTGGACAGCCAGGTGGAAGCCATGATACGGTCCTGCCACGCATGCATGATCACGGGCGGAGACCCTGCCCCAGCACCCGTGCTCACGGAAGACGCGCCCCAGGCCCCGTGGGCTCAACTCAGCATTGACTTTGGCAGCTTTCCGGACGGTCGGCACATGCTGGTGCTGGTGGATTCTTTTTCCAAATTTCCAGTTGTAGAAGTCATCGCATCCACTGCATTCCCACAAGTCAAGAAGGTCCTAAACCGAGTGTTTGCCACGATGGGGCTCCCCGAAGAAATCAAGTCCGACAACGGACCCCCCTTCCAGGGGAGGGAGTTCCAGGCCTACTTGGAGGCTCTCCGGATTAAACATCGGAAAATCACACCCCTGTGGCCCCAGGCTAATGGGGAGGTCGAAAGGCTGATGCGGACATTGAACAGAGCACTGAGGATAGCGGTTGATAATGGTGAAGACCCGGAGACCGCCCTGGATGACTTCCTCGGAGCCTATCGTCAGACGCCTCACTCAACGACAAAGTGTGCTCCCTCACATGTACTGTTCAAGCGAGCTCCACGGGATGGCATCCCCACTGCAAACACATGGGTGCCGGGAGAAAGGGACGCTGCGGCCATACAGGCCCGGCGACAGGCCACCAACATCAAAGCGAGTGTACACCGGCATGCCAAAGATCCAGCCCTCCGGCAGGGAGATGCCGTTGTTGTCAAGGATCGCCATCCTGGGTGGAAGTTTCGAACTCCATTTGAGCCCGAAGTGTGGATAGTGGAGCGAGTGCAAGGGACTATGATTACAGCCAAAAGAAGTGGCCAGACCGTGACAAGGAATGTCTCATGCTTCAGGAAGCTAATAGACAACGTCGACGGACGTCAGAGAAGTGAGAGAATGGAACTGGGAGACCAAGAGAACATGGACCAGGAAAACATGGACTCCGACAACTATCCTAGTCCAGCACCTACTCCGCCAAGAATGGTCACTCCGCCAATGCCAGCGTCACCCGGCCCCGAGGTCGGGCGGAGTCAGCCAAGGGTTGAGGATGTGAGAGTGGGTCCGAGGACAACCCCGGCTGGGGTTGTCGAACTACCCCGGACCCAGGATCGTCACTACAACTTGCGGCCCAATCCAAGGCCGAGTCAACGGTTGATGGACTTTGCCTGTTCGTCTCCCTGAGCAAGAGTATCCAAAGGTGCCTGCCGGAAGGGACTAAAATAAAGGAGGGATGTAGAGAGCCATCCGGGCTCTCACATACAATGTATCACTTTCAAGCACGCACGCACACGCAGCCTCGGGGCGGGCTCGTCCCGAGGTATAAATAAACAAGCGGAAGACCGCTCGTGGTCTTTCCGGCTGACTATACATTAGTGTCTGTGTCATTACTAGCTGATTGTACACACACGTGGTAGGCCTCACCTTACCACTTTACACCTCCCTCGGCTCCCCATACTCGGAACTGGTGCGGCCATGCGTAAACTGGCGCGCGTGAGAGAATGGCCTCCTTGTTGCCAGGGCGCGCGCAATCTGATGTGGCGTACCTGGAAAGCAGGGGCAGGTGTCCATGGCCGCACGCCAACCCTTCTTCTCATTAATCCGAGAATTGATCCCTCGATGCGGAACACAGGCCTGTGGCTAATAATAGCCCCTTTGTTCTGTGGGACACAATACCTGGTAAAACCGCGCCGGATGCATCATGCCAGCACACACACACAAAGCCCCTCTCTCTCTCGTTAGTTTTGCAGCCATGCAAAGCAGGTTTATTGTTTGATGAATTATTTTTTTTTTTGCAGCGATTCCTGGAAAGCTGTGCCATTAGGCCCTGTTCATGCCAGGTTCCATGTGTGGGGCATTCGCAGATTACAGGAAACACTGTTCACCTTACCAACAACACAAATATTGCGTGATATTTTGTAGTATGCATAGAGTTGTGACCGAATGTGTTGCAATGGATTTTCACAGGTCTCTACCATTGTAATTGCGAAAACAGGAGTGGTCTGCGCACATGGACTCTATTATTTATTCTGATCGTTTTATAGGGTATTTTGGGGAAACTAACCTTGGTCTGGAAATGGCATTGTTGTAAGTTGGGCAGAGGCTGAGCAGAACGATAATCAGTCCTCACTTTTCAATAAAGGGGTCATTTACCTCCAGATAAATAAATGATTGAAACCAGCAAGCATCCTCAAATATTGACTCCATCATGCTGTCATTAAAGATGGACGCAAAAAGAACAATTGATGGTCAGAATGCAGAACAATGTCATACATTCACCCCAGTACAGAGATCTGGGCCTAATTTCATCATTATTTTGCTCACCGTGCCATTCCAGTTTGGACTCGGCCATATGCAAATCAGTCTAGACCCAGCACCTAATGGGAACAGTCCAGCCCAAACTGCCAGGTCAGGTCCTCCCTGGACTGTAAACAAGCATCCTAGGACCGGTTTCGGGCTTTCAGCCCTCATCAGCCAGGATAGCTTGATTCCAGTGACATGGGGAGCACGGGACCCACTTCTGGGCATACCCGTCCCACTCGGGGTGACAAATGCAAAAAGAACAATTGATGGACAGAATGCAGAACAATGTCATACTTACACCCAGTACAGAGATATGGGCCTAAATCCATCATTCTTTTGCTCACCATGCCACCCCAGTTTAGACCTGGCCATATGCAAATCAGTCTTGACCCAGCGCCCAATGGGAACAGTCCAGCCCGAACTGCTAGGTCAGGTTCTCCCTTGACTGGAAACAAGCAGCCTAGGACTGGTTTTGGGCTTTCAGCCCTCATCCGCCCTCACTGCGCTGGGTATGCCCAAACGTGGGTCCCGGGCTTACTGTGCCACTGGATTCAAGCTATCCTGGCTGAAGAGGGGTGAAACCCCGAAACCGGTCCTAGGATGCTTGTTTCCACTCCAGGGAGGACCTGGCTTAGTAGTTCGAGCTCGACTGTTCCCATGAGGCACGGTGTCAAGACTGGTTTGCATATGGCCAGGTTTAAACTGGGGTGGCATGGTGAGCAAAAGAACGATGGATTTAACATAGATCTCTTGACTGGGGGTGAATGTTTTGATTTGTTCTGCATTCCGTCCATCAATTGTGTGTCTTTTGCTTCCTCGCCCTAAGTGCGCCAGGTATGCGCAGACGTGGGTCCCGGGCTGACTGTGCCACTGGATTCAAGCTATCCTAGCTGAAGAGGGGTGAAACCACGAAACTGGTCCTAGGATGCTTGTTTCTGGTCCGGGGAGGACCTGGCTTAGCAGGTCTGGCTGGACTGTTCCCACGAGGCACAGGGTCAAGACTTATTTGCATATGGCCAGGTCTAAACTGGGGAGTCATGGTGAGCAAAAGAAATGTTGGATTTTACCCAGATCTGGGGGTGAATGTTTTGATTTGTTCTGCATTTCGTCCATTAATTGTGTGTCTTTTGGGTCATTACAGATGGAGTACACACTCAGAATTTTTTGCTAGCAGCCTTCTGTCACCTCACCTTTTCTGTATTGTCATCTGTTGTGGCGTTCCAAGATGTTGGTTTGCTCTCCGGTGTTGGCTTTGAATTTATAAAGTGCGTTAAGCTAGAAGGCGTCTCAGCACTAGCACCAGAAAGAGCTACAGAGATTAAAAGAAAAGAGCCATACACCCCAGTTTGGTTCAGAAAAGAGCCAGGTTTTTAGTTGCTTACGAAAAGCTGCATAAGAATCCGAACTCGCAATGTGAGTAGGCAGCGAATTCCAAAGTTGAGCTGCCGCCACCGAAAAAGCATAGCCACCCCATCTGGCTTTTCCAAAAACTGGGAAAGACATTCCCTGTATATCATCCTTGAAAATTGCCCCTTGACCACTAACTCTCACCACAACTAGGGGGCATATGTACAAGGAAATGGCACTATGCTGCCGAAAATTTTGCAGCACCACGCTGCTTCATTAAAAAATGCAGGGATGCCCCGTATTTACAAGAATACGGCGCACCCCTTGTGCTGGTGCTAAGAATAGCTGCCTAGCGCCAACACAAACACCTTTGCGCCATTTGCAAGGGTGCCTATGTTGAGGGAATGATTGTTTATGTGCAGGAAGGTGCCACTTCTGGCACAAAAGCAATCATTAATGGTGTTTTTCACTATTTCATACATAGAAAAAGCAAAAACAAGGAGAAATAAAAGTATTTCTCCTCATTGCGCCAATCTAACACCTGGTTTTGCATGGCTTTAGTTTTTGTTGCTGCTGCAGACCTACACATCCTTGTAAATGTGGGGCAGTGTAACAAAAGTCATGGGTGTTGCCGTGGAACGCCCACGGCAACACCTATTGCACGCCCCTTTCATGCAGATACTGAGTGAAAGCGTACCATATTCATGCAGCAGTGTTCAGACATGTAAAGTGGCAAAATACCGTTTTGAAAATATGATGCAGGGCATTGCGCCACCGTAACGTTGAAAAAAGTGACGTTCTGGTGGCACAATCCTCTTGTACATATGCCCATAGGAGTGGAACCCCGAGTTTCTATCCATTCATGTAGAGCCAGGATGTTCTGTTTGAGTGATCGTGCACTTTACAATTAGCGTTTTCATTCATTCATGCATTCATATGGTTATTCACTTTTTCCGGTGACCAGTACCAAGATTTCATCGTACACAAAATTCTGCAATGCAGTCACACCATCCCAAGTCTCTTTATTACAGCCATATATACAGACCTGGACCTAAAAAGGACCATGCCTTTTTTGCACTTTTGCTAATCAGTAGTTGGACGCTTTGAGGTCACTTCAAAAAGGCATATAAGGTACGTAAAAGAGTACTCCTGAAGAGTACTTCACATATAAATGCATCAGCCCCAGTGAATCCTTATTGCACAAACCAATCTACAAATAACTACTGTTAAAGCTTATCATCATGTGTAGCTAAGGGTAGAAGTACATAATAGTACAAAGGCATGAAACTAGTCAATCCCAGGAAAAGAGTGACCTACTGCCTATGAACTGAGAAACACTTTTGGAAAGATAAAATGGAAGCATTATGAATAAAACCAGAGCAACCAGGAAGTCATCAGGTACTGATACACAAAGATGGAAATGCATAATTACAACATGGTATTGACACACACACACTAGAAAGAATAATTGGATAAATGTCATAGCTCAAGGAAATACTCTATTCAGTGGAGCGCATGGCTACCTTGTCAAGGCTTCCCAGCACTAACTCACCAGCGCCAACTCGGAACAAGACAGCACAAGCGACCTATTTAGAAAAGATATGTTTTCAATAGTTGTCTGAATTTTACTTATAATTGTTCTAATTTTTGGGATATAGGGAGGCATTCCACAGTTTCGGTACACAGCAAGAAAAAGAATGGCCCGTATCTTGTTCTTCTGATCACAGGGACTATATGAAGGTATTCTTAGGAGCTTTGGAGCCTTCCTATTAGTATATTTATTTGATTTATTATTTCAATGTGATGCTAGTACAGACAAGAGATGACTTCACAAAACTCTACAAGTAAACATAAGAGTGAAAGGGTTCAGTGAGATCATATGGTGGAACCATCAATATATAGTAGGATAACAATAGTGACCGTGTGTCACTGGAGCCAGGAGTGCCCACTGTATTATAGTCAGACCCTCCAGCATATCGAGATTTCGCGATTCACGGAAAAATCGTGAAATCTGCAGGCAAGCGCGACGGCTGCGATATTTAACAAACTGGCCGCGAAAAAGAGTCTCCCGGTAGGCATCACAAAAATTATGCCATTGTTTTGACTGTACGTGCCTACGTCACCCCTTGAAACTGCTCTGTGCGGCCGTATGGTATTATAGCTGCCTGTGGAAAGTTAATTGCCTTCGTCAGAAACCATGGTATCACCACATCACCACACAGTTCAGAAAAATATTATAGGCAGAAAAAAGAGGAATACTGTGCTAAAAGATCACTGTTACGGCACAAAAGCTGAATTTCACCCCCCCCCCAACACCCCCCCCCCCCCACACACGTCGTGTCTGTCAGCCCGAGCGGAGACAGCCTCGCGGGCTGGCAAGCACCTAATTGCGGCCGCACCCGAGTACTTAACAGGTCTTTAAAAGACCACTTAGTTGTAAATGAGGCTGATGTGTGTTCACACCTTCTAACAGCCACTTTGTCCCTGGTTGGAAGAAGTAGCACCCCCCCCCCCCCCCCCCGAAATATTTTACAGCCCCCCTCGAAATGTGGCTCTAGTTGCCCGCCTGAATGTGTCTGAGACACTTTAATCTTTTAGCACTCACTACGGCTTTGGAAAGATTACTAAACTAGCCTTTGACAGGCTGGTCGGTTACTTGACAGGTGCCCGTGTCGGTTTGGAAAACAAAATGTAATGATTCAGCCTGACGTAAACACTCCCATGTCCTATATTAAGCACTTGAACCAAGTAGCAGTTTTTATTCCAATGGCAAAAAGAACCGAGCACATCTCTGATTTATTTATAACATTGCATTATCAAAATGACAATTAGCACATACCAACCAACTATACCAAATCAGCTAACTCGTAACATATGTATGCTTTCTACTCTTAGGCCCCCATCTCGAAAAAGCACTCCAATACCTATATTAAAGTTCCAAAAAAAAGGCATCCTTGATTCATGTGGAATGCAGGAGATACCAACTGAATCTGGGTTAAGGAATACCACGTTCCCTGTTGTTTCCAGCTTGACCTTACACCAACTAAAAGCTGAAAAAATATCCGGGTGGAAAATGCCCCAGATTTCAGACTCACCATGGTAATCAGGTGAAGTAAGCGATTCCTTTTCCATCACCCATTTCTAAGGAGACTCTGAGGTTTCAATCGGAATACCACAGCATTCCTGGAATTACTAATACCCTCAATGAGAGGATGTGTCCTAACAGCCAGGGGGTCGACCTCAAATCTGGGGAACCAGATTCGAGTCTCGGCAATGATGCTCAACATCCTGTAATTCTGGGCAAATCAATTAATCTCCCCTTGCATAACAAAAATAAATGTGTCCTTGTGTAACGCAACTGGTGTTCATGTAATGCCTCTGATACCAAATACTTTCCGGTCAAGTTCGCGCTATATAAAAGAACGCAGAAAAAGAAAAGATTTTTTTTTTTTTATGACGGGTGTGCAAAATACTAATGCAGTATTTCGAGCCATAGTGGTCAAAACACAATGGATAGAGTGCAAACCATGCATGTCCATGACATATTGTTCTGTTACCCTTTCGAATTTCAAGGATTATTCAGAAAATGCACATACACTCTTAAAAAATCAGGGTTGACTACAAAACATCCAGGCAGTGATAAAATCAGCCGCGGCTCTTCCCTTAAAGTGGAATACTCTGCTAAACCGTTTCCATTGTTTTAACGTTGAAAATTGATGATTATGAGTTAAATACAGTACCGCAAAAATGCTGCTAAATTTCCATATTTGTGCCGCTAAATTTCCATATTTGTGCCGCTAAATTTGCTAATCCATGCCGCAATATCCTGGGGGGTCTGTAGTCCGCTCGTGCATTCAGGGATTTCCTGATTCTTTCCAACCTGTCTTTGATGTGAAGAGGCACAGGAAGTGTATTTGACTGGAATGAGCCTTTTTTTCAAACCAAATGGAGAGAGTGGGTGATCCTTACTAGTCCACAATATATTTCAAGCATTAATGCTCAACAACATCCTCAGGGACACCTGCTACGAAATCCCCTTACACAATAGAATCTTGGCCTCACTTTAATCAGCCCTCTGGTGAGGCGCTAAAACAGCCTCGTACACCACCACCAGGCAGGTACATTTAAAGGATTTTGGGGGCCCTGGGCCAGACGTATTTCGAGGGGCAGCTTTGAATTTAGTATCCAATTTCAGCTCTGTCATGCCCTCTTTGGCGAGGTCACTGACAGTGCACAGGCACACTCGCCCAAATTCAACAAAAAGTGTGTTTACATCTAATATTCAGGGATAGTGATGTGTTTTCAATTTTGTAAGACAGCAGCAACTCACTAATATTACTGCAAATAATCTATGTGACACCCTCCCATGAACTAAAACCTATTGTAGAATATTGGAATAAATTTGGATTACAGGAATTACCAGGGATTACATGGATATAACTTGGATTATTGATGTTTGATTTTTGCATTATGTGCTTGCATGGCTGTCTCGACTCAAGTCTGGGGGGGTGATGACCCACCAGCCAGTTATGGTAATGCTATGTCCGTGCTACTGGAACAGAGCACGAGATGAGTCAGCATGCAAAAATCTTGCCTTTGAGCAGTTCTAAAAAAATTGATCAAGAGCAAAACATGGAGTACATTCTATCAATATAGTTTGACATTTGCATTTTGCTGTCCCCTCTGATCGATTGCACCCTGGTGCAAAAATTAAAGAAGAAGCTTAACATCATTTTGGTGGCCACTAGGGAATGCAAAGGTGTATCAAATTACATCAGTGGGAGCCATGCTAACATCATCAAAAATAGAAAAATCATCCAAAAAATATAGGGGCTGACTGCAAGTCCGGTGGTCTTCCGACTGCAAGATATGCAGTGGCACCGCAGTAGTGGTCCACCATTTTGCCTATTACCACGTTCACCAATGTATCGGCAGTGGACTGCTGGCTGCACCAGCAAACAGTAGTTCCCTGGTGGTAGCGCAGCTGCACCACAACGCAATATGCTGAGCGGAGACTGGCTCAGTCTCACTCAGCATATTACGAGTTCCTACACTGTCAGCTATTTCATGGCGGAGCCCCACCATGAAAAGGCTGGTGGTGCAGGAACAAAGGGGGCCCTACAGTGCCCCCATGCACCTCCCCACCATGGGGATACATACAGGGGGGCACACAATGTGCCCCCCTGTCTGTATCCCCACAAAATTCCAGCATGGCATGGACGTCCACGTCAATGCCGTGCTGGAACATTTTTGCCATTCCCAATATGGTGTCTGTTTTCTAGGCACCGCCATGGGAAGATCAAAGGAGCGCCCGCCGTATTAAGAGTTGAACTCTCTCAACTTGTAATACGGCAGTCGGTCACTGCGCGGGTTTGGCGCAACTGCGTCAAACTCGGAATCAGGCCCATAGTTTGTTTATTTCGTATGTGAATGTTAGCATGAGAAGCACTCGAGTCAACTCATTACATTATGCCTATTTTTGTATCATTGTTTAAACTTTAATAATTTTCAGATTGTATATTCGAGGTTGTATGGAATTAAAACAGCATATGTTTCATTAATCAGTGCACATAGATCATTGGTTTGATTTAAAGCTTTCATGCTCGTTTTTAGTGTGTCTGCTATTTGTGAATGAAGTGTTTTAGGAATGCTCTTGATATATTTTTTCTATGTTTAACTTTTGAACCGGTCTCTGCAGTCACAAGTTGAGTTTAAACTTTATGGCATGTTTTAAAAGATTGATTACTGTGGATTACATGGAAAAACCCTTGATTCTTGATGTTAGATTTTTGCATTTAATGCTTGCATGGCTGTCGCGACTCAAGTCTAGGGATTGACGACCCACCAGCCAGTTATGGTAATGCTATTTCCGTCCTACTGGGACAGAGCCAGAAAGGAGTCAGCATGCTAAAATCTTGCCTTTGAGAAGTTCTAAAAAAGTTGATCAAGAGCAAAACAAGGAGTGCATTCTATCAATATAGTTTGACTTCCTCCCATTTCTCATATGTGGCCCTGTTTTAATCTCTTTATGAATGTTGCATGAAACAGAAACACACACATTTCTCTGCAAAGTGTCTGTAATACTCTCACACATTACCCACATTAAAAATAAATGAAAGGAAAACAGTATTGAAACCAATCTATTTAAGAATTATCAAAGGACATCAGGGCAAGGCTCTCTGCAGAATAGAGCTGGCTCTATTAGCCCCCCCTCCTCCCCCTGAAAGGCTAGGGCCCTGGGTCAGGGCCCACTTTGCACATACCTTAAATAGTCTCTGCCACCAGGTTCAAGATTCATTGTATCAAGAGGCCTGGTTGCAGGCTGCAGAGGCGCAAGTACCACCCACTAGATACAATATTACCGGGCCCTTCAGGTACTCCTTCAAATGGTGTAAGATTCAGGGGCTCAATAACCTAGCTAGTACTGCCCACTTAACGCACTACTAGGAGACACACGTTTCAAGGGGTGAACTGAACTGACTGCAGAGGTTCTAGTAGTGCCTACATGGTACACCAGCACTAGGTGCAGGCTTCATGGGCTCAACGAACCTGGCTACAGCGGCGCTAGTACGGCCCACCCCCGAGGGGGTTTCATAGGCTCAAAGAGCCCAGCAGAAGAGGTAATTATACCACACACCTGGAACACCACCAAGGGGTGCAGGCTTTGCTGGCTCAAGAAAACCGAGTGAGCAGGCACTAGATTCCTATGCCTGGTACACCATCACCAAGTGCAAGCTTCACTGGATAAAGGGCCCCAGCTGCAGGCTGTGGAGCAACAAGTACCACCTACCCATCTGGTATATCATCCCTGAGTGCATGCTTCACCTGCTCACAGGGCCAGGCCTTGGAGACACTTGTGCAGCTGAACTGGCATACCACCTCTAGGATCCAGGCACCCAACAGTCACCGGGCTACTACAGCCCACCGGGTACCACAACATCAGATGCAAGCTTCACTAGGTTATGAGGCTCAGCTTTGGAAGGGCTAGTACCACCTGCACAGGACACTACCATCAAGTGCAGGATTCACAGGCTCAAGGGGCCCAGCTGCTGAAAGGCTGTCCAGTACTCTACCACTGGGTGCAATCTTCATGGGCTCATTGTGGAGGGTCTATTACAACTGCCAGGTAATTTAGCATGGGGCACAAGATTCATGCGGTCAAGTTCCACTCAATTCACCGCTATGGCATACAAGCTTAAAGGGGTGAAGTGACCCAGCTGTGGAGGAGCTAGTATCACCCACTCTGTAAACCACCACCAGGTTCAAGCTTCACAGGCTCAAACAGCCTGGCTATGGAGCGCTACAGCCATCTGTGGGGTACAATACAAAGAGGTGCAAACTTCATAGGCTTAAGGGGCCCAGCTGTGGAGGTGCTGGTACCGCTTGCCTGCTACACCACCTTGAGGTGCAAGCTTCACAGGCTCAAAGGGTCCAGCTGTCAAGGCACTAATACCACCCACTTGGTACACTATCAAGGAATACAGGCTTTAGGGCTTAAGGGGCCCATCTGCAGAGGCGCTGGTACACTAAGCTATTACATCACCACCGGGTTCAAGCTTCAGGGTGTCAAGTGGGTTGGCTGCGGAGGCACAAGTATCAAGGAGGCAAAGTGCAAGGTTTACAAGCTCAAGAGGCCTGGCTGCAGAGGTGCTAGTACTGCCAGCCCCCTACACCATCTCAAGATGCAGGTTTCACAGGGGCCCGGCTAGTACAGCCCAACCAGAGAGCTACCACCTGATGCAAGCGTCACTGACTGAAGGGTCTAACCCTTCAGGGGCTAGTACCCATACCCAGAATACCACCACTAGGTCTAAGCATATTAGGCTCAAAGGGCATGGCTTTGGGGGAACTATTACCACCCAGTACACAGCCATGCAAGATTCACGGATCAAGTGGCCCAGCTGCAGTGGGGCTAGTATCGTGCAGCCTGGTACACCAACACAACAAGCTTCAGTGGCTTAAGGGGTTGAGAAGGGGTTAGTAAGATTCAAAGGTTTAGGATGGCCAGCTGTAGAGGGCTAGTGCGGTCCATCCTGTATACCTCCACCGGACTCAAGCTTCAGTGGCTTAAGGAGACTGGCTGCTGAGGGGAAAGTACCACCACATCACTACAACACCTCTGGGTGAAAGCTTCAGTGGCTCAAGGAGCCTTGCTGCAGATAGGCTACATTCACCTAGTACTCCACAAACAGGTAAAAGCTTTATTGACTCAACAGGACCGGGTATGGTGGTGCTAGTGCTAACGCGGGATTACTGGTTACTAATTATCTTACCAAATCCCATTTATGTCGACTGAATCGTTGGTACCTGTCGTTGAGTAAAAGGTAATCTCACAATAAGTCAATCAATTTAAGAACTTACACCACTCTAAATGACCACTGACCAAATTTAAGTTTTAAAGATTTAATATAAAGTCAAAGATAACTGAAGATACAAACTTCTCAAAATGAGATTCAAAAGGTAAATTGGTATCACTATAAACATGAACTTCTTGAATAATCTAAGTCTGAAGAACAAAATAATAAGTACAAGCTCAAAAACCATAAGGGTTGTCAAAATAGATATAAGTTGCAATCTCAAAGTCATTACAGAAAAGAAAATTAAGGTTAGTCTGTCCCTACACTATTTTAAATGACA
Organism: Lissotriton helveticus; assembly: GCF_964261635.1. Lineage (NCBI taxonomy): Eukaryota > Metazoa > Chordata > Amphibia > Caudata > Salamandridae > Lissotriton > Lissotriton helveticus. The sequence goes on from NC_136058.1 coordinate 262,477,853, forward strand.
TCCCTACTTAGCAAGATCTTAACCCTCTAGGTGTCAGCCGTGGTGACTTCCTAAGAAGATCACGCACTTCTCTTTGTCTCTTCCCTAATAATGGGTCTCTCCTGATCAGCCTATCTGCCTACCCATCCGCTTCCTCAGGCTCCCAAAATCATCTGCTCTGCTCTCCTCCCGGGTCTCTTTCCCTAATACCAAATCACATTTCCGATAGGAACGCCCCTTGGGACGCCCCTCACGTGGTACATCTTTGCGCGGTAAACTCCATGATGGTACTCTTCAAGACCCTCGTTATAGTTGACCTTGGTTCCCAGGCTTCTTCTCCAGTGCGCTGATACCCCCTGAAATTCCTGGAAACTCCTACAGGCCTGCGCAAGGCGCCACTGAACAAAGTCCCTTTCATTCGAGCTGATTAGGACCCTCGCACCTGCATACAGCTCGTCCTGCAGTGGGCCTCAAATTCCAGACTCCACCATATCTTTTAGTCGTAAAACACTCTCAAAGCTCTGTGCTGGACACCTCGCGACCTCTTCTCTAACGAGCACATGACGATTTAAACGACATGACATTATCTCCTCTGGCCTACTTGATTTACATGCAGCAGGTCCCTGCACTCTTAAAACGTTAACTTGATTTAAACAGCAAACATTCTTAACTAGCATACGTTTCTAAAATAACACATCTATAAAGCATATACTTTTAACCCTAAGTTCAATAGTACATTTGGAAGAACCATGTCAACCTTATCTCACATTAATTTAGCAGCACGTTCAGGTTTGCTGTGAATTGCCCTAAGGCCTACACATTATACTGGATTTTAAAGTTACATTTAATTCGGACATGATTCTTTTAACATGAGAACATGAGGTTTTCACATATATTCCAACATTTCTACATTAATCTCACACCGTTACAATTATAGTTACTCTACTTAACATTCTATACATTTCACTACTGAATATAAAACACTCTGTATATTTCACTCCTGGATATAAAACACTCGTGTGCAAAACATGTTTAAACTAACTACGTGCTTGTAAATATGGCGTACTTATACATTTTTTTCAAACTTGTGCTCTCTCAGTCCCCCCTTTGATGACCTTCAGGGGTCATCATCACCAAGACACCAACAATGTAGAACCCTTCAAAGTGAAGTCATGGCAGTTCCACCTCTTTTCATACTCTCCAATGCTTTCAGACTCTTGTATTGAGTGTCCTGCATCGCTGTCAACTCTTCTTCCTGTTTCTTCATAGCTCTCTGCAACCTATTTGCTCTATAACATTGATACAAACGCACCAATCCCCACAAAGTGATTACACAAATCACTATTATGATGATGGGTTTCAGTATGTACCAAACGATACCCTTTCCTAAGTTGGCAAACCAACTTCCAACTTTACCCATTCCATGACCTACCTTTTCCCACACATTTACCTTTGCTAGGTCCTCAATTTCGTAGTGTATGGCAGTGATATTTTGTATATACTTCTCTAGAGGTTTTGAATTGTCTGGAATGTAAGTACAGCATTCCTGGACCTTCAAAGCCTTACAGACTCCTCCCTCTTTTGCTAACAGAACGTCTAGAGCAAGTCGGTTCTGAAGAACCATTGCCCTAATCGATTGCATCTCACCTTCTATCAGCATCAATGATCTAGCAGTACTGGCAGATAGCCTATCTACGACTGTAGCTAACCTCCTAATTTTGATGTCATTCATTATCAATCCTAAGAAAGGGAATGCAGCACCTAGTACATCTCCAACTACTTCTGCTGCACCCAGCCCTCGTTTCCATCTAGTTGATATTTCTTTCTTAGGCGTGTCTAAATTCTCATGATATATTTTAGGGAAGACAACAGCCAAATAACATGATCCGTACCAATTATCTGGTAACTTCACATAGGCATTTCTTCCACATACAAAATATACATTTGGTATTGCTTGCATCCCTTTCAAAAAGTTCTTAGAGTAATACTCCAGTTGAAAGGCATGTTCACAATTGACTTGACCTACATAAAAATTCTCATAATAGGAGTAACTCCTGTGGATGCACAGTTTCCCCCGTTTCTCCTTATCTAAAGCAATTGGACCAATACTACCCTTTCTTTGGTGTGCCCTTTCCTCCTTGGTCCAATCTGTTTCCCATTGTCCTGATGCTTTCAAAATCTTCTGCCTCCTGTATCTAGTATCTACCTGTGCTATAAACTTTTTCTCAACCTCTGATATTTGACAAGTCAGATTGTTTCTTCGAGCATGTGAAGTATCTAACGTTTTCCATGGAATAAACCATTTGTGTAATCTGTCTTCGCTTTTGTAGTAGTCCCATTTGTTCAAATGCTTGAAATTCGGAACCTCTGGCAATGTCGAGTCGAAATTCGAGAAATAATACTCAAATCCTTCCCGTCCATAAAACATGCTCAACAATAAACTACACGTTATTCCATACGTCAACGGAAGATGATGGTATCTGATACCCTCCTCCACTGAAGCTGGTAATTGCATACAAACGTAACAATCCTTCACTTCCATGGCATCAACATATTCATAAAGCAATTTAGCATAAGCATTTGACTTGTAATTTCCCTGTGACTCATCTGTGTGAAGCCTTTTTATTTCTGCATCTAACAACGCTTTGTCTTTCTCATTGATGTTTCCCTTCCCTTTAATAATGGTAGTTTTCGGGGTTGATACTCCCTTATCCTCCTTGACTGCGGTTTCATCCCCTTCGTGTCCCACTAGGAATGAAACAGTTACCACTAAAATTATAAGAGAAACCACTACTCCTAAAAGTGTAACAGCTATACATTTTGCCCTGCGGTTCGGGTTGCCAGCCTCCATGTTCTCAAACAGTGTAGTTCTTGACTTTCTTCCAGCATTCACTTCTTCTCCTTTCTGAGCCAAAAGTCTTTCTTTCTCGCAATGTCTTTCTTTTGAACACTTGGAAGCTTGACAATTTATTCCCACAAAACAGTTCAAAGTCCAGTAGAGAATAGACAACCCTAGCCCTTCTCCATCCACTAAAAGGAATCCCCTATCACTTTTCTTCTTCCACTCGGCGCTAGGTTATCTTGCAACAAGTTTACAATTTCTTTTCAAAAGTCTTATTTTCGTCTGAAGTTATGTATGACTCAAGGAGTGACACTACGTCTTCATAAATGTCCATCCGAAGTATCATTCCCTCAGGTTCTGGGCAGTTCGTACCACAACATGGAAAGTCAACTTTTTCTAGGATTATTCTCCTTATTTCGCTCAAGACAAGTGGACGGACAAAATTGAGAGTTAGCGTTTTTTCAATTTCTACTCCTGGTACTATCAGTTCTACATCCACAATTACAAGGGGTCCGTTCTAACCAGAATCACTTTCTTCACCTTTCCAGTTCTGCGCCCCTTTGAAGACATTCACAATATGGTATTAATCCACAACAATAAGCGCTCCTAGCATTTCTACTACTCGCTCAAGCATTTCCAAACGAAGAAGAGTTCCCTCCAATATTGGATATCGTGAACAGCAAACTGGAAACTCAACTGTCTCTAAAATCAATTTTCTTATTCCACTCAGGAGAGCAGGATGAACGATGTTGAGTGTCAGCAACCTTTCGGTCTCCGCTCCTGGCAGTAGAAACCTTATTTGCACTGTGATGATCGGGTCAGTTCTGATCAGTTCCACTTCCCTGATCCTCCCTGTTCTGTGTCTCCCAGACATCTGCAACGAGGTAGGTCCAGTCGGGAGTAGAGTATCTTCTACTAGGCACTCGCACCCTCCTTGATCTTCTAAGACCCTCCTCGGCTTGATCCTGGATATCTTCTTCTGGATCTGAGTCTTCGGATATAGGAGTAAGCGTTTCTTCCTGGGCCGACCTCAAACTTAGCCTTCTTCTCCTTGTTGGCCAAGTGGCAGCTCCAAGCCTTATTCTCCTATTCCTTGTCCTCTCACTTGGTTCTTGGTCGCTCTGATACGGATCTGAGTCTGAGTCGTATTCACTTCTGCTCTCTCCTTCAGTTGCGTCTTCTGTCTCACTGCCGTCCTGCCTTCGCTCTTCTTCTGAATCCGTTGCGTTCCCAACTTCTTCCGACACCCCTTCAGCTGCCTCAATCCCTTCTTGCGACTCTTCTTCCACTTCCGGGCTTTCGTCTGGGATGTGAGCTGTTCCCTCTAGAGGTGCTGGAACTCTTCGGGTATGGGAAGCATGGATCCAATTTGGCAGCCCCCCGCACTTCACCGCGGTGTTCGTTATCAGGATTACCTGAAAGGGCCCACGCCAGCGAACATCTAGGCAGTTCTTCCGGACGTGTTTTTTAACTAAGACCCAGTCCCCTGGGTTCAGATCATGACACAGGTTCCTCGATGCTGGAACTTCAGCCGCATGCACCTGAAGGGACACAGAATGGATGGCGTCAGACAGTCCTTTACAATAATCCAAGATCAGATCATCTGTAATATTCAATAGGGCAGTAGTTGGAACTGTAGGAAGTCTCATGGCCCTCCCCATCAGGATCTCGCGGGGAGAGAGACCTGTCCTCCTGTCAGGTGTGCTGCGCATGCTCATGAGCACTAAAGGAAGAGCATCTGGCCAACTCAAAGATGTGGATGCCACTACTTTAGCCAATCTATTCTTCAACGTGCCGTTCACTTGTTCCACAATCCCTGAAGCTTCTGGTCGATAACTACAATGCAGCTTTTGATCGATATTCAGTGTGGAGCACAACATCTTCACTATTTCGCTGTTAAAATGTTTTCCTCTGTCAGATTCCAAAGAGGCAGGCACCCCGAAGCGCGGTATCAACTCCCTGAGCAACAATTTAGCCACTGTGAGTGTATCGCACCTACGTGTAAGGTACGCTTCAACCCATCTGGAAAATACGCATACAATCACCAACACATACCTAAGGCGATTGGCTCTTGGCATTTCGATGAAATCTAATTGCATTCTATTGAAAGGCCCCCCAGACCTCCCAATATGACTCAGTGTGACTGGTGTTCGTTTGCCTACGTTCAGTTGTTGGCAGGTAACACATCGCTTACATACTGATTCTGCTGCTATTTTAAATTTAGGGCAATACCAAGTTTGCCTAAACACTCTCATCATAGCATCCCTTCCTAGATGTACTGGACCATGTATTTCTCTCGCCATGGGATTAGCTAATTCTTCAGGTAACACAGCTCTCCCATCTGCTGAAACCCAAAAATCCATTTCACTTCGCACGCAACCTGCTATTTCCCATGCCTTTTTCTCTGTTTCAGGTGCGTTCTCCTGCATTATTCTTAAATCCTCCCAAGTGTCTACAGTTTCTAACATCATACTTAATTCAGTCTTTTCTTCTGCACCTTCTATTTACACCTTTGAGAAAGAATAATTTTGTTCCGCACAATAGCGTGCGACTTCATCAGCGTATCTGTTGCCTTGTGACACAAAATCTGTATTCTTAGTATGAGCTACACATTTTACTATTGCGATATCAACTGGACCTTGCAATGCTTCTAACAACAGACGCACAAATTCTCCATTTCGAATGGGCGAACCAGAGGAGGTCATGTAACCCCTCTGAGACCACAACTGCCCGAAATCATGAACCACACCGAAACCATATTGGCTGTCCGTGTAGATGGTGACTCTCTTTCCGTTTCCTGCTATGCAGGCACGAGTTAGGGCAATAATTTCTGCTACCTGTGCGGAATGTACTCCTTCCAGGCAAGCGGCTTCCACAACTCCAGTAATGGTACAAACAGCATAAGCTGCTCTCAACCGACCAGTATCGTCTCTTAAACATGAGCCATCAACAAAATAAATTTCATCGGGGTCTGACAATGGCTCATCCACAATATCTGGTCTGGGTTTCGTGCATAGTTCAGTCACATCAAGGCAATCGTGGTCTTCACATCCTTCGCCTTCTATTACAGTAGGTAATGGCATCAAAGTAGCAGGATTCAAGACAGAGCATCTCCTGAGAGTCACGTTCTCTGCGGCAAGTATAACTTGCTCGTAGCGCGTGAGCCTACTATTGGTCAGATGCTGCGTCTTCGTCCTGGGTCATTAGCAATTCAACTGAATGTGGTACATACACCACCACTGGATGTCCCATCACAATACTCTCACTCCTTTCAATGCTGACACCCGTTGCAGCAACGGATTTGAGACATCCGGGCAACGCTGCGGCTACTGGATCTAATGTAGCCGAAAAATATGCAACTGGTCTACGGGCATTTCCGTGGGTCTGTGCCAAGACTGACAAAGCACATCCCTCTCTCTCACAGCAATAAAGTGAAAATGACTTTTCGTAATCTGGCATTCCCAGAGCCGGAGCACGACATAAATCGTCTCTCAGCTGTAAAAACGCCACCAGACATTCTTCATCCCATGGTACCGGATCACTCACCTCCTTGTGCGTCAGTTTCTGTAAGGGCTTTGCTTTCAGTGAGAAGTTAACTATCCACTGTCGGCAGTAACCCACCATTCCTAGGAACATTCTAACTTCTCTCTGTGTTGTAGGCGCATTCATTTTCATTATCGCCTCAATCCTCTCTGGGGACACCTTACGTTTCCCTTTTTCTAACCTGTGCCCTAGATACTGTACTTCTGTCAGACAATACTGCAACTTGCTCGGAGATACCTTATGTCCATTTTCAGCTAAATGGTTCAGTAAGGCAATTGAATCTGCTTTGCAAGCTTCCTCTGTCTCTGACGCAACAAGTAGGTCATCTATGTACTGTACCAGAACCGAGTTCTGCGGCAGTACTAGATTTTCGAGATTCTTCTTCAACAACTGGTTGAAGATGGATGGGCTGTCTGTGAATCCTTGTGGGATTCGACACCATGTTAAAACGCGATCTTCCATTTTAAAAGCAAAAAGATACCTGCTCTCTTCATCCAATGGGATTGAAAAGAAAGCCTGACAAAGATCTATCACTGTGAACCATTCTGCTTGACATGGTATTTGAAACAATATCACTGATGGATTCGGTACCACGGGACAACATGAAACGACTATGTTGTTAATTTTTCGTAAATCCTGAACTATCCTAAACTTCCCGCTAGGTTTCTGCAAACCCATAATCGGGGAGTTACAAGGACTACCCACAATTTCCTTCAGTATTCCCTGTTGAATCATTGACTCGATCACAGGCTTTATTCCTGCAATCGTTTCCTGTGACAATTTGTATTGAGGCGTTCTTGGAAACTCAACATTTGGTTTTACCAATATTTTTACCGGCTCTACCCCCTTAATCAATCCTATTTCTTCTCCTGTGAAATCCCATACCTCTGACGCCACTGCATCTCGTAGGTCTTGGGGAAGATCTTCTATTGTCAGAGTAGGATATAGTTCTACACAAGATTTCGAATTGGCCACCTTAAAAGTAGCATCTTCGTCGGTAGTCTGTACCTCCACTCCTTGCGGGGTGCAGTATATGGTGCAGTTCAATTTGCACAACAAATCCCTTCCTAACAGACATACCGGACTCGAGTCACAAACCACAAACTGATGTTCGTTCATGTGGTTTCCAATTTTCACAGACACTGGTTCTGTCAAGGGACTAGTCATTCTTTTATTTGCGACTCCTACCACCTGAATTGTTTCCCCTGACATTGGCAAGTCTGGAACCACCGCTGATCTCAGAGTCGAACGAGTAGCCCCAGTATCCACTAAGAACGTAGTGGGACACCCTGCCACTTCTGCCTCAACAAATGGCCCTCTTTGATCCACTTCTAGGACTGCCCCAAGGGTACAGTCCTCTTCACTGCTCACCCGTTGTCCTGTCAATGGATCAATGTAATAACACTTTTCTTCCTCGATGAAGAGAGGCATCTGCTTAAAGACCTTACCCCCTGTCGCTACCTTCGGTGGCTGTGGGAACTGGGCCCGTGGGGCCGAAGTCCCCCCTTTGGCCACCTTGCCTCCTGGAACTGTCACCTTTGGAGTTGGGACTTCTGGAACCTGCTCTTCTACTTCTAGCTCTCCATTTTCAGGGTTAAAGGGACACTCGCGTCGCCAATGCCCCACCTGGTGACACTGATGGCACTTTGTCGTTTTCTTTAAAGTGGCAAAGTCTATCCTAGGTCTCTGCCCTTCTTCATTATCTTTGTTCTGACCGTTTGGTTTTCGTCCCATCCCCTGCTTCTGCTGGCCACCCTTCCCAGCGGACTGCATTTGCACCACCATCAATTTCTCCTTTAGATTCTTGGCTTTAGAATCTATCTCGTCACTGCAGTACCTCGCATAACGTAAAATCTCATCTAGTGGTTTGTTCTGCCAACATATTAAATGTTGCTGTATCATCAAACAAATATCAGGTCTCAACCCCAAGACAAACTTTGACACAAACTGCCCTATATCTTTGGGATCCATTACATCTAGTCCACTGTATTGCTTGAATGTTTTCAATAATCTTTCATAAAACTCGTGAACTGTCTCCTTGGGTTCCTGCCTTGTTCGGTCTATTTTCACCCAATCTATGTCCTGTGGTGGTACCTTATCTTGCAGCCATGCTATTACCCTTTCATACTTTCGCATGACAATCTCAGACGGTCCATTAGTCCGAGCATCCCTCACTGGTTCAGTATTTGGCCATTCAACACTAGTCTTACAAGGGGTCCACAGATCAGATGGGACCACGATGTCAAACAACGTGTTCAAATCAATCCACAATACCTTCGAAATTTTAACAAACCTTTCTACCTGCTTATACCACTCTACTGGATTGTCCCGCAACTTCGGAAATGAGTTGGTGAATGCAGCTAAGTCTCCTCTACTCCAGGGCACATGTACATAATTTCCATTTGATATTTCTCGCAAAGGGAATGCCTCCATATGCATTACCCTTCCCTCTGGGGTCATCACATTTGTACTTCGTCTAACCGTGCCCTTTTTCGACCACCTTTCTTCCCATTTATCCAGTTCCCTCCACACTCTTATCCCTGTTACCAGCTCTCTTATGTGTGTTTTTAATCCAGTAGTTCTCTTCTCATCTAGATCCTGGTCTGCGTACTGTAATCTGTGGTTACTCTGTAATGCCCTTGTCCTAGACAAATCCACGGCATATCTATCTGCCAAATCAGTCAGTTTTTCATGAAACGCTCTAGCTTTCCTAGTAATATCCTTTGCCATGAACAATAACTCATCCTGTTCATACAATTCTATCCTTTCCAAAGGCAATGTTCCATCTATTATCTCATCAACATCTGATTTTAAACTAGTAACATCAAGCCTTTTTGCCTTAATTTCAGCTTTTAAGACACTCAATTTAGCTCCTCCATCCGCATCTCTCCCATCCCAGCTCCGAGATCTACGTTTAGGTATTGGTGAATTATAGGGAGTCCTCCCCTGTTCCCATCTCTCTAGGTCCCATGCCTTTCCATCTTCTCGGGGTGGGTGGTGAAACACTCCTTCATGCCTCCTAGCCTCTCTCTCCCCATCCTGGCTAGTTTCACGGGATGCAGGGTAAGATGTTCCATTACTCCCTCTTTCCTCCCTACTTCCCTGTGATTCCTGATTATTCGAGGCGTGGCGGGACCTATCGCTGTTCTCCTTTCTCCAATGTTGAACGTCTTCCCCGAGTGTATGATGAAGGCACCTAAACCTATTCTGAAAAGCCCGTACCGCCTCATCTCCTCCTTTCCCCCAGAGACGGGACATTTCCTCACATTCTACAATCCTAGTATTTTGTTCCGGCTGTTCTCTCTGATTTGTAGGACATGCATCCCCTCTATTCTCTTGACTTTGGCCTTCCCGGCCCTGACTGCTTTCGCTGGCCCCACAATGAGATACAGTCCCGTTACCCCTGCTTTCCCACTCTGGTTCTGTTCTTGTCCTGTTACTTGGAGATACTATGGACCCGTCCCATTCCCTCAAATCAGCTCTTAACTCTGAATAGGATCTTGGCCGTGGTCCCCTTAGATCCATTGGTCCTCTCGGACCTCCCTGTTCTGAATTGGGACCGACAGTTATGTCTAATGGGGTATTCCATGTTACTGATCCTGGCAATTGTTTCCATGCATTTGTCACATTATTCCTCCTTTCCATCTCGATCCTTTCTCTATCCAATTGCCTTTGTTGTTCCCCCCTATCTCTCTCAGGGTTATAGATCGAAACTATGGGTCCTATGGTCACAGGCACTTGAAGAGCGTCTGGTAATCCCACAGACTCAGCCCTTTCGGTGGTTGGCGTTTTCTGCACCACAAACCTTCCCACTACACTCTGTACAGTGTTGTTTGGAGGTGTTTCTCCACTTTTGATAGGTGTCCATTCCGATATAGGGAGTGGTGTATATCCCTCTATGTCATTCCCATCTTCCCTTGCAAGCCCTCTATCTTCAATTTCCTCAACTCTCGGAGGTGGTCTATCCATTAACAATCTGTTTATCAGATTGTCCTCCGACTCGCTTTCCTCGTCTTCTTCCATGAGGTTTCCTCCTCCTGACACCTCCCTCATCGGATACATTTTCTCCACCTCAATAGTCTGTACCCTCCAACGCTTTTCCTCCTCATCCCATTTGGAATCTCGCACTGCCCTTACCGATCGCGTCAGTCTTTGTTGACGCCTGTTCAAATTTCGGTCGTGTGCAGCCTTAATCCATGCATTAAGAGCCTCAAACTGTGTTGGTCTGGGTGAGGGTTTCAATGAGGACATGGTTGCTTTTAGCCGATGTAACACCTCTAATTTAAACGTCCCGTACCTCGGGAACTGCATTTCCTCATTCCCTTCCGTAAGCTTATTCCAAGCCCCAATCCACAATATGGTATGCAGCCCCACATTCGTTGCCATATAATGAGCTGGCGTACCCTCCGGCGGAGCCTCCTCCCCGTGATAATGTTCACTTCGTTTACGTTTAAAAATCCCTTTCAAACACTTAAAACACTTCATGATTTCTCTTTTCTCCGCGTTTATTTACTTCCTGATGACAATCCACCAATCTCAGCGCCGTTCTCACTAACTGGCCTATCCGTACGCGACTTTCCTCCGACGTCACTCTAGTCGCCCAACCAGAGCGCGGCTCTAGCTAACGTCACACCAACCGCTCAATCACAGCGCGGCTCTAGCCGACGTCACCCGTCCCCCTTCGCAGCAGTTCCCCTCCTTTCTCAGCTCGTCTCCTCGGTCATGCACACGTCCCATTCATACTCCGAAAAATGATTACTTCCGTCCAAGCGATCACCTTTCTTTGACTGTACGCCCACAGTCTTTCTGTAGTTGTCACCTTAACTTGGCGAAATGTCTTTCCGTTTACTTCCAGACAATCGCCTTCTCCGATAGGGTACTCACACACAGTAACTTTCGACCAGCGTCCGTTACTCATACACTCACTCTTACACTCCCCCTATCTTGGATCCACGGCGGTCAATGGTACCTCGTGACCTCCGTACTATGGTCGACAACTACCCTGGATGTTCGATACACCCAAAACCACTTAAGCTCTGGCCTGAACTTAAGATTTCACCAGTTCACCCGTTTACCAGGTTACCAGCTTACCAGGTTGCGCACGCTCACAACCTTCTCTCATTCACACTACAGGCATTCAACTCCGCAAGACATTACAATACAAATACAACACAAAACACCGCAATCTGTTCACGCATGACCCTTTTTATACTCACTCTCCGATACTGCTGCTTTTCTCGCACCGTCTGCACCTTTCGGCACACGATTCTTCCGCTGCTCGTCTCTCGGCGTCTCGGGCCTTGGGGTAAACTAACCTCTCTAGATTACCTTCCTCAAGAAGATAACCATCCTCTGCTACCAACTGCTAACGCGGGATTACTGGTTACTAATTATCTTACCAAATCCCATTTATGTCGACTGAATCGTTGGTACCTGTCGTTGAGTAAAAGGTAATCTCACAATAAGTCACACAATTTAAGAACTTACACCACTCTAAATGACCACTGACCAAATTTAAGTTTTAAAGATTTAATATAAAGTCAAAGATAACTGAAGATACAAACTTCTCAAAATGAGATTCAAAAGGTAAATTGGTATCACTATAAACATGAACTTCTTGAATAATCTAAGTCTGAAGAACAAAATAATAAGTACAAGCTCAAAAACCATAAGGGTTGTCAAAATAGATATAAGTTGCAATCTCAAAGTCATTACAGAAAAGAAAATTAAGGTTAGTCTGTCCCTACACTATTTTAAATGACATCCCTACTTAGCAAGATCTTAACCCTCTAGGTGTCAGCCGTGGTGACTTCCTAAGAAGATCACGCACTTCTCTTTGTCTCTTCCCTAATAATGGGTCTCTCCTGATCAGCCTATCTGCCTACCCATCCGCTTCCTCAGGCTCCCAAAATCATCTGCTCTGCTCTCCTCCCGGGTCTCTTTCCCTAATACCAAATCACATTTCCGATAGGAACGCCCCTTGGGACGCCCCTCACGTGGTACATCTTTGCGCGGTAAACTCCATGATGGTACTCTTCAAGACCCTCGTTATAGTTGACCTTGGTTCCCAGGCTTCTTCTCCAGTGCGCTGATACCCCCTGAAATTCCTGGAAACTCCTACAGGCCTGCGCAAGGCGCCACTGAACAAAGTCCCTTTCATTCGAGCTGATTAGGACCCTCGCACCTGCATACAGCTCGTCCTGCAGTGGGCCTCAAATTCCAGACTCCACCATATCTTTAGTCGTAAAACACTCTCAAAGCTCTGTGCTGGACACCTCGCGACCTCTTCTCTAACGAGCACATGACGATTTAAACGACATGACATTATCTCCTCTGGCCTACTTGATTTACATGCAGCAGGTCCCTGCACTCTTAAAACGTTAACTTGATTTAAACAGCAAACATTCTTAACTAGCATACGTTTCTAAAATAACACATCTATAAAGCATATACTTTTAACCCTAAGTTCAATAGTACATTTGGAAGAACCATGTCAACCTTATCTCACATTAATTTAGCAGCACGTTCAGGTTTGCTGTGAATTGCCCTAAGGCCTACACATTATACTGGATTTTAAAGTTACATTTAATTCGGACATGATTCTTTTAACATGAGAACATGAGGTTTTCACATATATTCCAACATTTCTACATTAATCTCACACCGTTACAATTATAGTTACTCTACTTAACATTCTATACATTTCACTACTGAATATAAAACACTCTGTATATTTCACTCCTGGATATAAAACACTCGTGTGCAAAACATGTTTAAACTAACTACGTGCTTGTAAATATGGCGTACTTATACATTTTTTTCAAACTTGTGCTCTCTCACTAGTATTGGCTACCCAATTTATAACCAAAGCATGCAAGCTACATGCGCTGAAGTGGACAATCTGCAGAGGAGCTAGAATTGCCCACCCGGTTCACAACCACCAGTTGCATGCTTCATTGGATCAAGTGGCCTGCTGTAGAGGAGCTAGTACCACCCACCTGTTATGCTACCAAAGGGTGCAAGCTTCACAGGCTCACTACACCTGGATATAGAAGTGCTAAGACCTCCCTTCAGTTACACGACCAAGGGGTGCAGGATTCACAGGTGCACAGGGCCTCTCTGGGGAGATGGTATTACCATCCGCTTGGTAACACTTTGACCCATTTACAACACCGACAGGTGAAAACTTTCCGGGTTCCAAGCAGCCGGCCCCAGAGACACTATTACCACAGAGTCAGTACCCCAATGAGGGAGGCAGCTCCATTGTCTCAAGAAGCCCAGCTGTGCAGGAGCCAGTACTGCCCACCTGGTACAACACCATCAGGTGAAAACTTCACAGGATCATGGGCGCTGGCTGTGGAAGGGACAGTGCCAACCTTTCTGTATTTGACTACCAAGTGCTAGATTCACAGGCTCAAGCGGCTGGGCTACAGAGGGGCCAGTACTGTTGACCCGTGTATCAACACCTGGTGCATGCTTCACAGGTGCAAGGCACCTGGCTGCAGAGCGGCCAGTATCTCCCAGCCATTACACCCCCACCAGGGGTATGCTTCACGGGCTCAAAGGGTCTGTCTGTGAAGGACTAGTATTGGCTGCCCACTAAAACAGGACCGGGTGCAGTCTCCATGGACATAAGTGGCCTGGCTTTTGAAGTGCAAGTACTGCCAGCCTGGTACACCATGACCGGGGCCAAACTACATGGGCTCAAGGTACTCGGCCACAACGGGGCTAGTACTGCCTGCTCGGCACACCGCCACCAGGTGCAAGATACACAGGCTCCAAGAGCTTGCATGAGGGGGGAATAGAACTGCCCCCTCAGTACACCACCACAGGCTTGTACTGCATTTAAGCTACACAACCGGGTGCAAGCTTCAGTGGGTGAAGGAGCCCATCTTAACAAGCATTATTTCTACCCATGCAGGATAAAGAGGTGCAAGCTTCTTGGGCTCAAGGGGCCTACTGTGGATTTACTACTATCACCTGGCTGGTAGATCACAAACGGGCAAGCTTTATGGGCTCAATGGCCCAAGTGCAGAAGTTTTAGTACCACCTGCCTTGTACACCATCAAGGGGTGCAATCTTGGTGGGCTTAAGTAGTGTGGCTACAAAGGCACTCGTACCACATAACTGTACAGCAGCACTGAGTGAAACTTTGTGGCCACAAAGAGCCCAGCTGCGGAGGAACTAGTACCAAAGAGCCAAAATGCCAACAAAGAGGGAAAGCTTCACAGGTCAAGGAGCCAGGCTGTGGAGGGGCCAGTACCACCCATATGGTACACCACCACTGGGTGCCAGCTTCACGAGAACAAGGGTACCAGCTGCAAAGGGCCAGGACTGCCACCCGGTACTTGACTGCCAAATGCTAGCTTTATATGCTTAAGTGGCTAGGCTACAGAGGATCAGTACTGTCTGGCCGATACACCATCAACAGGTGCATGCAGTACATTACTACCAGGTGCAGACATCTTTGATTTAAGGGGCCTGGCTTTTGAGGTGCAAGTACTCCTAGCCCGGCACCGCACCAGCTGGTGTAATATTTACATGCTCCAGGGGCCTGCCTGAAAAGAGACTAGTAAGGCCCATCCAGTAGATCTCCAAGGGCTATTACCAACAACAGGGCACCCGACGCCAAAACAGCACCCTGCAGCCAGCCACGCCTGCGCCGTTGCGGGTGCACTTTGTGTGCTAAACCGGATCCCCATTTACACTGAGCCTAACACCAGGAGCTTGGCTCCCACAACCAAGTGGCCTGCTCGTCAGTAGCCACTAACCGGAGGACCCTGTTCCCCCTTTAGATAACATTGGGCCTCAACACTCTGCACCCGGCCGCCCTAGTGCCGCTGAGGGTGCAACAGGAGTGCATCACTGACCCTGGGAGACCCCTGAGTCTACCCCTAGAACCTCAACGCCCACTGCCAAATACTTACATTTAAACCGATAACACTATTTTCCTCCATAGGATAACATAGACGGTTTTTCTTGGAAAATTTTGGAGTTTGAAAACCTACAGAAATTCTTTAAAATTGTGCTATTTAACACAAACGATTTTACTTACCTGTATGCAGGAAATGCCCTAGAGTAGTATCTAGGTATACTACTATGAGTAAGAAAAGTAATCTAAAGGGTAACTTACCTGGAATTTTACTGACAAGCCCATTCAAGTCTATGTACTGTGTTTACAAAGCACAAAGCTTTTCACACGTGGCACCATAAAAGAGGAGGCTCGACATTGAGAAATATAAGATCTGTACACAGGCTTTTTAGGAAGACTGACACTTCAGCATTCCTAGAAGGGGGCATCACTTTCATAAAATGAATAGAAGCCATGAACAGTCTGGTGCAGGACTCACAGAGGCATTCGTGGCTTTGCTGGCTGGCAGGCTATGTGCTTGCTAAAAGAATCTGTGGCATGTCAGCACGAAGTGTGACCTTTCTTACCAAGCACACTACAGACTGAAAGAGCATAAAACTGTGCCAAGATATGTTTGTGCATGGCCACATAGGAACACTCCTGTTTATCTAATTTTAGTGCTAATGTAGAGATTAGACAGAGGGGTAGGAAAGAAAGGGTTCCATCAGATTCTACTGTCATTTATCATTATGTTCACAATGTTTAGATCTGCTACTACATGTATTGCTCAGCCTTGAACGATCAATAAAGCCTTTGTAAATACATAAAGTGAGTTTCTTGTGGGTGTCCACCTATGTGGAAACGTGTTCCAGAAACTCACTACAAATAAATGTATTCCTACAGTCATTAGCAGAACTAAACAATACCCAATATGCATTATCCCCATGTAAGTTGTGGGAGATGTGTAGGTCATTCCGCGCCCGTCTTGTTCAAGACGGTAATTAGGTATAAACCTATGCTTGCCTGACGCTCATCAAATGTCTATCTGGGTTGTATTTATGGGTACCTGTAAAACATATTAATAAAAGGTCCAAATGCAGGTGTTCAGAAAGCAAAACAATTTGAGTTTTAATGGCCTAAAACTATTTTTCTAGAATTCACCTTTACATCCTATCCGGCAGTCAGTGAATCATCAAAAATAGCCAGAGAGCAGGATCGACTAGTTATGAATCAAGAATAAGAATCTGAAAGAATTTAGAGGCATATTACCAACAACTAGCAAAAATGATTGCTAAATAGGCTTAGCGACAATTTTCTTATCGCCAAGCATCGCCGGATTTTATCGCTCAGATAACATGCTATTAGCAACGTTTATCTCAAAAGCTATAAAATTTCCGGCGATAGCCTCTAAATTCATGAATATCGCTGAGAATACAGCGATATTCACGCATTATGGCTAACAGGGTCTTAGCCATTATATTCACCTCCCATTGGATATAATGGCTAAGAACTGGTCTGAGCAGGCGTTAGTTTTTGGAGATATTCGCGCTCAGCGCGAATATTTCCGTCGCTATGCCTACCTTGCTAATAGGCGATAGCGATGTTAGCAACTGTTTTCAGTCGCTAACAGTTTGGGTATGCCCACTTTGCATGTCATTAGCGATAAATATCACTAACATGCAAAGCGGGCCCCAAACCGCCCGCTATCGCCTCAAAGCTGTCGCTAACATCAGTTAGCGAAAGCTTGCTAATAGGGCAATGGAATTTTCGCCGCTTAGCGGCTGAAAACAGCCGCTAAAGCGGCGATAATCCAATATCGCCAGCCTTGGTAATATGCTCCGTAATGTATTGTTTCACCTACTAAAAACCCTTTCAGTTCAGCTACAAAAACCTATTCCCCCAATGAAAGCAAACACACTGTCCACAAAAACCAGACACTGAAAACAGTTTAACTGAGAAAAAGACAGACTGAACGACTGATCACAACACTCTGGAAGAACTTCAGATGACACTGCGAATGTGATTGGCGCACCATTGACAACCTCTGGCAACCTCTGGCCTTAGTGCTGTGTGTTCACAGGGGCATATTATCAAGGGTGGCGATAGGGAATTTTCGCCGCTTTAGCGGCCGTTTTCGGCCGCTAAGCGGTGATAATTCTATTGTCCTATTAGCAAGCTGTCGCTAACAGCAGTTAGCACCAGCTTTTAGGTGATAGCGTGCGGTTTGGGGCCCGCTTTGCGATATTTATCGCTAATGACATGCAAAGTGGGCGTACCCAAACCGTTAGCGACTGAAAACAGTCGCTAACATTGCTCTCGCCTATTAGCAAGGCAGGCGTAGCGATGGAAATATTCGCGCTAAGCGTGAATATCTCCAAATACTAACACCTGCCCAGACCAGTTCTTAGCCATGTTATCCAATGGGAGGTGGATAACATTGCTAAGAGCATTTCGTCGCTAATGCATGAATATCGCTGTATTCTCAGAGATATTCACGCATGCCGCCGCTATTGCGGGAAAATGTATCGCTTTGGAGATAAACGTTGCTAATAGCATGTTATCTCACCGATAAATTCCGGCGATGCTCAGCGATAAAAAAATCATCGCTAAGCCTATTTAGCGATAAATATCGCTACTTGTTGGTAATATGCCCCACAGTCACTAGGAAAGTGTTCAATCATCAGACATAATTCCACAAAAATCTATAGTTTTCACAACTAGAATTTCGGAAAGAAGAGGGAAATTAGCAGTCATCCACAAGTATCTAGCATGTATGTTGGCCATGACTGAGTCGTGCACATCATTTCACACTGCTTGATCACTACAAATATTGCTATTTGGTAACAGGGGAGTGCCAGAAGCTAGAGTGTACTTTGAGCTTTAAGGAGCCTTTTTCACTCTTGCCCTTTGCTCTGAAGATTGGTAAAACCACACACTCAAGATGGGGCATTTCATGCTGTTGATTGACAAGCACCACAATACCTTTGTCTTAGAAGTGTCTGAGAACCTGATGGTGCTTGGATTCGCAAAATGTTCATTTGCCACACACATGTACACAGAAAAGCACATGCACAACAGTTCACACCCTAAACATTGTGTGCTGTTACACCAGTGAAGTAGATCAAATCAATTTTCAAACCCTAGTAGTGGATGGATCTCTCGCTCATCATGAATAATTTTGATAGCACACAGTCAAACAGCAAAAAACTCCAACTACCATAATACTCAGACAACATACTATCCTTGTGATCTTGATGAATCAATGAACTAAGTTCTAACAAACAGCGACTTGAAAGACTCTTCTGCAGATTCACACACTCCCTTGTGGTACTTTTGAACACTTCAAAGAAAATGAAATATAACTTTGAGGCACATATTGAGTGGTTCAATATGCAGTTGGCAAAGAGAAGAAAATGGTTAAAAAAAAGGGAACCTCTCTGTTGAAAGACTAAGGCACGTGGATACAGGTATTGTTACTCTGGATGGTAACACAGAGGGGTCTTAATGGCTAAATAAGCTATCTGCTCAACATGCTGGCTGAGTTCACCCAAACAGCCTTTTAATGTTTAATGGCACATTACCACTTTTGATCAGGACTTATTCCTTTGCCTCTCTTGAACACCGTGAAGACCTTATATAATTATTCATCAACACATTCATCATGATTTGAGATACAAAACCAAGGCTTCCATGCAGGAAGCAGAATCTCCACTTATCCTGAGTGCTACTTCCTTTCTCAAGGGCCACGTTCACACACTACTACCTGCTATCGCTCAGTCAGGTACCAATTCCTATATTCCCAAAACATGTCCATCAACTTAAAAAACTGATAGCTGACCCAAAGCTACACACTGCCAGTATTCTACATTGAATCCAGCAAGATGACAGCCTTTGGATAACCCCATCAACTATTAGAGGGCTGATAATCAGTTTTTTTATGCATAAAGGTTTACAGAAGAACACTTTGTTCAATGGTAAAGACCATCTGCTGCCAGCTCTCAATGATGCACAACCCAGTATTTCTAATACTGTTGAATCAGTTAGTGTCTTAGGACAATACAATGCATCTCACAGTCGCTGGTCAAGGTCAGTGTGTCCTTTACTCGGGATTATGAGATCTACACTTCTTATCGCAATGAATACACAGATTTGCAATAGAAAAAGATAGGAAAATACACTTTCTGTTTACAGCCCAGGCCTCCATAAGTCCTTGAGGCACTGTGCTGGTGCTACACTTTTGGATGTGAGTGAGCCTCATATTAACCATTGCCGCCTTCATTATTTGTTCTGTTTTGTAGATAACAGCACACAAGGACTCACTCTCTCAGAAACGTGTCTGAGGCTGGCTAGCTCAATCAAATCAGGCGAGTTCCCCAAGGTTAGCTCTCATTTTACAGAAATTGTAAGGACATAAGCTGGATGGCCATAATAATGCATTTTTGCATTGTTCGACCCCCTCATTCACTGTTAGTACCAGCTCCGAATTCTAACATAGGGAGCCGGTTTACCTCACATGGACATTATGCTGTGAGTGAACTGAAATCCTCCAATGGACAGCTAGCTCATGTAGAGTTTCAGAATTAAACACAATTGTGACAAAGAACCTTTGATGTACAGGATTCTGCTGGTGAAGATTTTTGACAGGAGAGTGGTGTTGTGAGTGATTAACCTCTCATTAAAGAGGAATATTCTGTTGCTGCATGTTGGTGCTCAGGGTATTGGAGCTGGTCGACATGAGACTTGGATTAAATTTACATGCCTAGCTGTTAAGTTTAATCATCATCATTAAGAAGTGTCTCTAAATGTGAATCAGACTCTTAAATATATTTTGTACTGAAGAAGTTGGAATCATCTGCTTCAACCACTGAAATGCATCAATAGTTTATAAAAAACATTATTATTGATACATTATGAAAGATTGACATTGGATATTGATCCACATATGCATAACAATAATATAGGTAGAATGGTTAATATTATAAAGACACGCTATTATATGTTGTCTTGAATGTTTGCGTGATTTGAAAAAATATATATGAGTTGATTACGTTTTTATGAATTGTGTTTGATGTTCTTTTGTGCTGATTTATTTTTCAAGAATTTTCTTACCATTGTGTAGTAATATTGATTGATTGATAGTGAAATAAATTTCCAAATGTGTTATAAAATCAGAGACTCTGGTAGTTTGCACTGTATGCATAGCACTTAATCTTTTTGATACATGCCCCTACATTTTCTATAACATATGAAAACTAGTCTGTGTTGTTTGGTCCTCTGAGCTCTGGCACTGACGCAGTCGCCCAAAGTTGATAGGAAATTGGGAAGAGCCTGGCCATGATCCTTCCCTCTATATTTCAATCATCAATGATGAAGCTGGCTCGCTGAATTCTTTCTCTCCTATCCCCTTGGATGATTCCCTGGGAGCCTTAAAATCAATAAAATAAGGCACCCTGTCGGACCCGTCCCCCTCTTTTATTCTTGCCTGGGGGGGCAGAGGCTATTAACCCGCTGGTGAATCAGCTTCTGAATATCTCTCTCTTGTCAGCCACTGTATCTACCAAATGGACACAAATTAAGGTTATACTGTTGCTTAAAAAAAAACAGGCAGACCCCTCTGACAGTCCAACAATAGGCCAATTTCCCTCCTCCCCTGCTTTCTCTAAAGTACTGGAGAAACATGTAAACCACCTGATATCATCATATCTTGAAAGGAATAGCTTACTGCATGCCAGCCAATCAGGCTTTCCCTCTAATTACAGTCCCGAAACAGCGCTGTTGGAGGTTGTTGACTCCATCTGATTTGGTCTAGAAGTGGGTGACAGGTCGCTGCTGGTCCTTTTAAATCTATCGGCCACTTTCGATACGATCTCTCACCATATTCTCCTGTCCCGTCTCCATTCAATAGGCAGTGCTGGTCAGGCTTTGAAATGGCTGGCATCCTTCCTAGAGGGGATTAAACAAGAGGTATGGTGCCACCTCTACTCGGCCAATTTCCGCAAGCTGAATGTTGGTGTTCCTCAGGGCTCTGCCCTGAGTCCAACTTTGTTCAATATTTGCCTCACGCCTTGGGCTACTTTAGCAGAATCTCTAGGGGCAAGAATTGTGTCTTATGCAGATGACACCCAGCTTTTGTTCTCGTGGAAGAACAACGAGCCCTGCCCAGGCAATACAATTCACAATTGCCTTTCAGCAGTGTTTGGATGGTTGTCCATGAACCAACTTAAATGTACTGTGAGAAAGACAGAGCTGCTTTTTTTGGTTCAGATGCTGAGACACCCGTGTATTCCTTCTGGCCATCTGCCCCCACCCCTTATAAAAAATCAGGTGGTGAAAAATGTGGGCTTTAAATTTGATAGTCAATATCTATTCCATACCCAAGTGAACACTATTAGTTTACACCTGATTTGCCATCCTACAGAAATTTCTGTTCTTATTGTCCTTGAAGGCCAAACAACAAGTGATTCAAGCCCTAATCTCACGTCTTGACTATGGGAACGGCCTTTACTCCGGCATACCTAAATACCTGATTGATAGGCTACAGCTAGTGCAGAATGCAGTGGCCCAAACAATTTTCATGCTCCCTTGTGACGCACACGTGTCAAACCTTTTTAAGAGTCTTCATTGGCTGTCAATAAGGAAAAGGATTATCTTTAAGACACTGCTTGTGACCCAGAAAGCTGTATATGGTACTAGCCCAGGCTACTTAAGAAACAGGGTTATGTTCTATGCCCCACAGAGATATCTTCGCTCTGCAAATCTTTTCCTAACTACAGCGGCAAACACACAAGTGGAAGATATATATATATTCAAAATGAAGAGAATATTGACAGCATGATTTTCAACCTTTATCCCAGAGACACGACTGATCAACAAATTATTGCCCAGAGAGGGGAAATGTGGAGAAGGAGATTTGAGCATTTTTTAAAAGCAACATGAAAAAATACACTGATGACCAAGCTAAAGATTTACTACTTAACTTGGTAGGTGGTGAAGTTGAGGATCTGATTGTTACATTCCCTGATGCAGATAAGAACACACCTGAAGGACTAATGAAATGTATAAATATAAGATTTGATCCACCAAGAAAATTAGGATAGTGAAACCTTTGTTGAATATGTGACTAAACTAAAAAAGCTGGTTATGTTCTATGAATCTGACAAACTCAATAATAAAGAAATAATAGAATTATTCAGGGATATAATTTAGTAGAACTCAGAAAAAAGTTATAAAAAAGACATATAGCCTAAAAAACAATTCTCGATATGGCACACACTAAATCATAGGCTAAGACACAAGATACTAATATGGAATAAATAAAAATAAAACCAATGGAAGAAGTCAGAAAAATGATCAAAAAGATAATAAAACTGACTTGATCAGGATAGATAAAACTGATAGAACTATTGTTATACAGAAAGACAGAAAAATATGCTACAGATGCGGGCTACAGTTCCCACATTCAAATGCATGTCCAACATTAGAACATTGATGTAAAGAATGTGGAAAATTAAACCATTTTACAAGTGTCTGCAGACTAAAATGGAAAGACAACAAGAAGACATGAAAGAGGCAAACCAAATCAAATATTAAACACATTAGACAAATGGAGGGTTTGGAACATGATTCTGCAGAGGAATTTGAACAATTGGAACAATTATACCTGATGACAGAAGGAAGTAAAAATTAGAAAATTCACTTGTTAAAAAAAGAAATCATAAAGAAGACAGCATCTGTTGAAATACTAGTAGCATATCAAAAAGTCCCCATCATGCGTGTAACTGAATAAAACAAGATGCAAAAGAAGTCTTCACTTGTCGCTTCTAATGTCAATGTGTTTCAATGGGGAGCCCACCATCTTCCGTCCTGTTACTTGCTTTGGACAATTTGATGAAAACTTAACATATGGAAATGCATCTCTTAAAGAGGAAGTGCCCGTTTTAAAGGGAGAAGTTTCAGGTCTCTGCTAATTGAGCAAATTCACTGCTCAAACGATGGGACTACTCGCTATGACATTCAATATAACAACAGTACACTCTATATTAATTCCTGTGTTGTATCAAGATCTGGGCAAGCTGAAGGATAAAACCATTACTTTGCATATAAATGAAAGAGTGCAACCTGCAGCACAAATGCACAGTAAGTTACAATTTGCTTTCAAGAGAAACTGAAAGCAGAGATCAATTTACTGCTTAGGCAAGACATCATTGAACCAGCAACTGGCCCAACGCTTTGGGTGTCTGCGATATTAGTGGTACCATAAAATAATGCAGACCAAATTTGAATTTGCATAGATATGAGGGTACCAAACACAGCAATCAAGAAGAAAAGGCACCGGAGACCACACCTGAATTATATCATTAGCATCCTAAATGAAGCAACGGTCTTTTCAAAACTAGATATATCATCAACTAGAGATTGATGAGCATTCATGGTATATAGTGACCTTATCTACACATTTAGGATTATTCCGTTATAAAAGGCTTAGGGTCCAATTACGATGTCGTCTGGGCACTGTTCCAACCAAATTGGTTCCAGATTCCTTTTGACCGAATCGGGTTGAGCCAATCCGACCGATTGATGACGATACTTCCCAACAACATTCAGTCGAACTTGCAGTGACTTCAATGGGAGCCTGTGTTCGGAACGAGAGCACAGTCTTCCATTTAAAAAAGGGGTGGTTGGGGAAAACCTTGCACCCTGTGGTGGGCACCCCATGGTGCCTGCCACATTGTGCATGGTTGGAAAGTGTGGTCCCTTGGGTACCCCCAGGGGCCCCAACTTGATGCCTCTGGAAGAAGGGAGGCCTGCTACAGGCCCCCAAAGATAGATTCCGACAGCCATTTCATGTCGGGTAGACCGAATTGGAATGGCTGTCCAAATCGTCATCGTAATCGCTCAGTCGGAAACCGAGTCCATCGAGCTGTACGATTCGGCTCCGAAAGACTCAGCCTGTCCGAAAGCCTTTCAGAATCAAATCGGACAGCCCAAACAGTTTCCGGTCATCGTAATCAGTTGCTGGGAGATGTGTAAGATTCGGTCAGAAACAAGGGTTCCGAAATGGATTCTGAGATACCGAATCCCCTTCGGAGCCTTTCCGGACGACATCGTAATCGGCCCCTCAATGTTTGGATTTGTTCAGCGGCAGAGAATTTTCAAGAAATCGTTAAAAAATGTGATTAGACCCATAAAAACCTCAATGAACTATAGTCAGACCCCCCAGGATATAGCGGCATGGATTGGCAAATTTAGCGGCACAAAAATGAAAATTTAGCGGCACAAAAAAGGAAATTTAGCGGCATTTAGCGGCATTTTATTTTGGGGTTTTTGCAACACCAAACACAGATATCTTACTGTTTGACCTTGCCCATGTAACGCTTGTTCCTGTGCCTGAGTGTCTAGCACTTATTGCAGTACTATACCTCAAATTATACTCTGTTTTCTCTTATAACTGCACACTTGTCACTTTCATCTCCTCTTGTGCACTTTTGACTACCTCATGCATTTTTGGTTGCTCACAATTTTTGCTCAAGTATTTTGTTTGCTCACGATTGTCACTATTACCTTTACTACCTCATGTATTTTTGGTTGCTCACAATTTTTACTCAAGTATTTTGTTTGCTCACGATTGTCACTATTACCTTTACTACCTCATGTATTTTTGGTTGCTCACAATTTTTACTCAAGTATTTTGTTTGCTCACGATTGTCACTATTACCTTTACTACCTCATGTATTTTTGGTTGCTCACAATTTTTACTCAAGTATTTTGTTTGCTCACGATTGTCACTATTAACTTTACTACCTCATGTATTTTTGGTTGCTCACAATTTTTACTCAAGTATTTTGTTTGCTCACGATTGTCACTATTACCTTCACTACCTCATGTATTTTTGGTTGCTCACAATTTTTACTCAAGTATTTTGTTTGCTCACGATTGTCACTATTACCTTTACTACCTCATGTATTTTTGGTTGCTCACAGTTTTTACTACCTCATGTATTTTGTTTGCTCACAAATGTCACTATTACCTTATGTAAGTAACGTATGTTTTTGCAATCTGTCCTTTTGTAAGGTTTCTCATTATGTTTCATCTCTGTTCCTAATGTGAAGCGCTCTGACGCCTTCAGGTAAAGTCCGCGCTATATAAAAATGCATAAATAAATAAATAATAAAAACTTTACCCAAGGCCGGGTGAGGCCTGCAATAAAAGATTTTCCCTCTCTCCTCTTCCACATCTCCACTGCCCCCCTCCCACCCGGGCAGCGCTTCTTAACGCAGCTGCTTTTAAACTTGCCTACGGACGGTACCTGTCAGTGTTCTGTTCGCCGCCGGCCGGCTTTCCTCCTGCTGCGAGTCTCTGAGGAATGAGGAAGAGTCTTCCTGTGTGTCGCTGCCGCTTCGTGCTCTCTCCCCCTCTTGCTGGTGTGGTGCTGGTCTTCTCCCTCTCTCGGCCGCCGTGGTCTTCTCCCTCTCTCGGCCGCCGTGGTCTTCTCCCTCGTGTGTCCTCGACCTCCTGGCTCCTTCTCTTCTCGCCGCGCAAGCCGCAAATCAAATGGAAAATGGGTGCGGAAACGGGAAACGGCAAATTTCGCGGGCTTTATGCCAAATATCGCGGCATTTGCAGAGATCGCGCGATTTCGCGATTTTTTTGCAAATCGCGATAAGCTGGAGGGTCTGTATAGTGTGCACATATTGGTATTTCGGAAAATGGAAAGTAAGCATGATCAAACTATAAAGGAAGTAAGTCAAGAACTCATGAAAGCAGGACTCACATTAAATTCAGATAAGTGTGAAAACATCAAGCCAGAACTAACTTTTCTATGGTTATATATTGTCAAGTAAAGGAATGAGACCAGACCCTATGAAAGAGCCTTGAGCCCCATCTTGTTCAATATACATTCAGAGCCTCTGCTGATCATGATTAAATCATTTGGGATACCGTTTGTAAATTATGCAGATGATACCCAATTCATAATCTCACTAGAAAAGTCGAGCATAAATCAGATAAACAACTTCCACTCATGACGGAAAGAGATGGCACAATGACTTGACCAGAACATGTTGAAATTCAACGGAGATAAGACAGAATTTCAGTGGTGCTCTCCAGCAAATCTACAAGAACTACCCCAATCCAATTTCTGCCTTGGCCAATGAAGTCCTCTCCGGAATATGTACATTAAGAACAAAACCTTGGTGTCCATCTTGACGAGTATCTCTCAATCGAAACATAGGTTAATAAAACAGTAGCATTATGTTATGGTCTATTAAGAAGCTTAAAGAAAATTGTCCTTATGCTTCCACAACCTTTCAGAAGACTCGTGGTACAGACTCCTATACTTAGCAGACTGGACTATTGCAATGATGTCCAAAATATCTGCTCAAAACTGGCTTCAAAAGATGTAGGTGCTGGCTGCTAAGCTAGCACTAAACAAAGGGAGAAAGGATTCTGCAACCAGAACGTTGCAGGAACCCCACTGGCTTCCTGTAAAGGAGTGGTGCATATTCAAAATCCTCTGTATACGACAGAGGGCTTTCCATGGAATGGGATCCAAGGCCTTACAGCTAAAAGACAAACCCTACAGATCCGCCTGAAGGCTGAGTTCATCTGATGCCCACCTGGTATCTGTGCCCCCTTTAAAAAAGATACAACAGGGAGGTAGAGATTTCCAGGTCAAAGCTGCTCAAATGTGGAACAACATACCACTATATCTAAGGACCAATCCAAATATACTAAGTTTCAGGAAAAGCCTAAAACATGGATTGTTCCCAGTACGAAGGACAATTGCTGACAAATAGGCTTAGTGTCACTCATCACAACAGAAGCTCTCTAGAACTTCTTTCAGCGCCAAGATGCCTGCTGGGTGATAGGGCACTTTATAAATGATTGATTGTCATAATATTAATAATGTGGTGTTGCACGCTAGCAAAATCCTGACTGGTATAGAAAAAAAATATTCGCAGCCTGAGAAAGAAAGTTTATTTGTGGTGTAGGCATGAGAGTATTACCAAGATTTTTATTTGGAAAACCTTTTGAAATAGTCACAGATCATTAGGCACTTGCGACTATTTTGGAAAAACAAAAGCAAAGAGACCTCTTTGCATTGAGAGATGCGGTATGAGGTTAATAGATTATGATTTCAAAGTCATTCACAAGCCAGGAATGGAATGTAATCATGAAGATTACTTGTCCAGACATCCAATTGGCATGAATGAGAAATGCAATAAGTAAGTTGAAGGATATATGCATTTTATAATCAAATCAATAATTCCGGAAACAATTTCAGAACAGGAGTTAATTCATGAATCTACCAATGATAACACTCTTGAAGAAGTAAGACGGATAATACCTTCAAACAAATGGAAGCACATAAATGCTATGACAAACCTTTGCCCTGGTATAAACAAAAGGGATATACTTGCGTTTACAAATGTGCGTACTGAACTAACAATACCTCTATTCTCCTATGAGGTAACAGAATAGTTATCCAGCATACATTGCAGAAGCGTGTAATTGATCTGGAACATGAAATTCATAGGGGATATCATCGACAAAAAGTCATTTGCATGAAAAGTTGTGGTTTCCAAGACTTGACAGTCAAGTTGAAGCGATTGTACAGGCTTGCCACCTTTGTCAATGCACTACAAGAGAAAGAAAGTTTGGGGAGCTACACGTGTCTAAGATTCCAGAGGCTTTGTGATATGGACAGTATTTTTCGTCATAGTTAATGAATACTCTAGATTTCCAATTGTACAGATAGTATAATCTATTTCTGCATCTGTGATACTTTCTGTTCTAGATGATATTTACTCTATATGAAGACAGACAATGGTCCACCTTTTAATGGGAATGAATTTCATAAATGTATTGAATATATGGGAGTGGTACATAAAAGAAGTCTTACATTTTGGCCGCTGGCTAATAAAATAGTAGAAAGGTGGATGGCTACTATAAAAAAAATCTGTTTAAAGAGCCAAGATTTGACATATTTCCATAAATCATGCTCTGTGTCAGGTCTTACATGTTTATGGGAATACACTTCATGGATCAAAGGGGAAATGTCTTTCAGAGTTGTTATTTGGGCAAGCCATACAAACACGTCTGCTACAAATGCTGTTAAAGCCCCCTCGAGAACATGAGCAAATTGTAAAAAAAAATGATGAAAGGAAAAATTGAACAATATGCATAGCAAACAAAAAACATTAAAACAACTAGTTATGAGGCAGAAGATCTCATATTAGTGAAACAAGATCAATTAAGGAAATCTGCAAGTAGACTTCCTCCAGAAAAAAAATAAAATAAAAGGATCAGCAATTACTGCACAGAATGAAAACAGAACAATAGTAAGAAACAAAGCATATTTTAAGACGTTTATCACCCTAGTTCAAGAACCAGAAACATAAATAAGGAGACAACTGTCATTTGGCCCATAGGGATATTGTTGTTTTTCACTAACTTAGCATGAGCATGTTGCAGCTTGCCGGCTGCTTTGTGCACGTTACTACACGTCTTTATTTTTTGCAATATTTTCCAAGACTGATGTCACATGATAACTGATTGCTGTGTACGCTCTCTGCATGTTCCTGGGATTTTGACTGAACATTATGTGCAAAGTCGAACAACAATGCCCCTTGTTATTCTGTTCTGGCCAGTCCTTAGCCCTTAGACTAAACAAACCAATGCAGCTGTTGTTTGGACAGGGTACTTGGGTTTTTAGTGGGGTGCATGAATAGGTGACACACCCTTGGACAGGGATCTTTCCAGTGAGAAGAGCACGCATGATGTAGAGCTATCATCTATAGGCTAAGGTATGGGGTCTGCTGACAAAGTCCAGAGATCCTCCTTTTTATAATTATGCTTTTTCTAAGCAAGGGGAGGAAGGTTAGGCACTATAATCCTTTCACCATTGTCTTTCTATGATGACATCTCCCTTTATGATATACGGACTGACTGCTATACTGACAATATTTGTATTATGCATTTTCCTGTTGTTGTGGCAAGTATACTTCATGTTAGGGCACGTTATTTGAAATAAATATTTTAAACTGTTTCATGTCTCCATCAGATCTTATTGTGGACAAGTACAAGAGAGTGAGCGAAAAGGTGTGTCTTGTTACCGCGATTCCTGAGAGATTTGGGAGTGTTGTGTTCTGGGTTACCATATCATTTGTTTCTCATGAGTGAGTGGGAGAGAAGGTGAGGCACTATAGCTAGTTGGTCCTGGGTTTGTGGGTACTAACAATGTGGTGGGAAGACTCAGTCCCTGTACACCAAGGCCCCATTTCCTACGCATAGTTCTGTATTTGTGCAGAATCCCTGCAATACAACAAGAAAACACTTCTTCAATACAGAATAAATCAATTGAAGATAATACAAAAGGAAGTGATTGTGAATCCTTCAGAAGACCAGCAGGAGCACTCAAAAACCACAAAGGCTCATTGAACAATGTTAATTATTTTATTTATTTATATATATTTATATATTTGCTCATTTGTTAAAGAAGGGGGAATATGTAGTGATATCTTATAGAATGTAGTGTGTGTGTGGTCATAACCACTTATAGAATGTTGTCTTTTGAACAGGAGTTTAAGTTTCAGGAGCAAACCTGAGGACAAGGATATGAGGAGACTGTCCCAGCATATCAATAAATATATCCGGCACACCAAGATTGTCTTCGTCTTATCACACCTCTCATCCAGCCATCAGCAATGTTATTGAAGAAGTGATGTTGGTTCACTGAAACTCCCTGTGGTCTCCCACATTTGGCACGTCTTTCAGTCTAAGCCTGATATGATCTTCCTCAAGGGTGACCTGACTGGAGGTTCCTATCAGGGTTATGTCAATTAAATGGCTGCTCTTGTCCTCCATCTTTCTTTGGTCAACTTCTGACTCCAGTCTTGTCCCCCTCCAGTTCTGAAATATCTGACACTTACCTCTACCTAGGCAGCAGCTCCAATACTCCACAATGATAGCATTACAAGCACTGGCACTAGAACACCAGGCAAACTGAGTAATAAACAGTAAGGGCCAGATATACAACCAAGGAATTTGCGACTCCCAAACTGCATTGCTATTGCAATTTGCAATTTGCGAGTCACAAAGTGGTATGTACTACAGTGTCTGCGACACTGATTGCGATTCCCAATGGGGTCGCAAATTGCATGCCTCATGCACATTCATGAGGCACTCACAATTTCCGACCCCATTGGGAATGGCTGGCCGTCCCAGGTATGGTGGCCTGCTGCGCTCAGCAGACCTCCATGTCTGAGACTCCTTTTAAATAAAGTAGTTTTTTGTTTTAATGCAGCCCGTTTTCCTTAAAGGAAACGGTATTCATATAAAAAAAGAAAAATTAAACGGTTTCAATTCATTTTTTAAGGGCAGGTAGCCCTGGGACCACTGCCTGCCCTTAAAAATATTTTTAGAGCCAGTCACAAAGGGGACAGGGTTCCCTGGGTACCCCTTCCCGTTTGCTAGTAGTTTACCACCCTTCCATGAAGGGTGGTAAACTGTGACTGTTTTGCGACCGCAATTGCGGTTGCAAAACAGTCATGCATGGCATTTGGGGTCGCTTTTAGGAAGGGATCTCCCCTTCCTAATAGCGAGTCGCAAATTCTATTTACTGAGTCGGAAATAAATTGCATCTCGCTAAATAGGGTTTGTACATTGCACTGTAGGTTTTTGCATGCGCAAACGGGTTGCAAACCCGTTTGCACATGCAATAATCAGTAAAGAGTCTAAAGCCACTGTGACTACTGTCTAGATGAATAACAGTGAGCCACTGTAGTGTCCCAGCATTTCTCCTGCATAAAAATGCCCATGCAAGCAATGGATTTGCTGTGCTTATTTTTTTGCTGCACCCTGAAAGTCAGTTTTATTGGTAATGCTTCATGACTGACTCATATGTCATTCTGCTCAGAAATAGCACCACACACAATAGCAGTAAAAACAATGCTCTTTCAAAAAATGTATATTGTTATTGCTAGGCAATAAAATATAATTTACACAAGACATTCTATCTATATGAGGCAATATCACAATTAAAAGAAGAGAGATTGGGAAAATTGTCCAGAAGCTGATTGAAACCCTCTGCATTGGTTAAGCTCAAGGAAATAAATAAATGTACCTGGGTTTATTGCCCCATTCCAGTCCCATTGCAATGACAAAGAGAATGTTACATTACAGTATTGGGTTATTAATCTCACGTGCAGGGCGCCGAGCGGTGATTTGCATACGACCCAGTTGTCATTGCCCTGCACGCGGGCCCAGTATATCTAACGATCGCCTATAATTTGATTTTGCAAAACTAGTTTCTATTGATGATTTATTTTGCATACGATTAATCGCGTGTCTCTTCCAGCTATGCGGCCCAGGGCTGCGAGGCACCTGCGGCATCTTTCGGGGTAATTCAATAATTCTTTTGAATTAAAATAACACCAGGAGAAACCGAATTAAAGGTCAGGAGTACAATAGGAATATTTGCAATTTTTAGACCAGTTTGCATTTTGATATCTAGGAGCCAAGATAAGCATTCCTGGAACCTGGGATGTGTCAGTTTGTTCTTAGGATCTCCGGCTCCTTTGTGTCTCTCTGAAGTGCTCATATCTGTCTCAGGGCCACTGCTTTCTGTATTTTTGTACCAGAGAACTGGAGTCATTTAGCCAAAATCCCTCCTGTCATTGAGTAAGGTAGCTTTGTGCCTTGGATTTTTCACAAGGAAAGGGTGACCTCTTTAGTGAAGCACCATTTATTTAATTTAATTTTAGTTTATGTTGTTTCATTTTATGATTTATTTATTTTAGTGTTGTGGTTTTCCATAGCACGCACAAGACAAAGGGCATCAGAGTATTTTTACTGAGGCAGGAAAACAAAATGACTGATGTGGAACAGTGGGCATGAATGAATTAAGAACCAAAAGACTGCCATTGTATGGAGGCATTACCAAAGCCAATAGGTCTGTCTTTATAGCGGGGGTTTAGTCACTGGTTGTGTGACTGTGCATAAAGAGGAGGGGTTGAATGCAAGAATGAGTCAGTGGCTGGAAGAAGTGCTCGGTGAGTGAGTGTCTGAGTGCATGGATAAATGGCTGAGTGCATGGATGGGTGACTAGGTGAGCGACTGCGTGCATGGATAGATGGTTGCATGAATGGATGAATCAGTAATTGTGCATGGGTTTAGGAATGAGTGAGCGAATGCACTTAGACTGAATAGCACAGCTATTCCAGCCTGTGACAGACAGCAATCTACCCAGCGAGTTCTCCTATTAGGGCTGGTCCAATAGGGGAGCAAAGGTTCAATGGCACATGGTGCCTCTGGCTTCACTAGCCCTGGTACTGCTAATCATGCAGATAAAGTGTGTCTGAATAGAATGACATTCGTGCCAAGCTGGCAGCAAGGAGAGTGAAGACCTAGTATACAAGGAATACCAATTTTTGTATAGATCTCAGTATTAGTTTTTAATGTGCCTTTTTTCACATTAAAATAATTTGAAATCATCAGCTCTAAAATATTTGTGCAATGTTTTCATTTTGTAGTGTTTGCTTTAAGGGTATACTTAAACGTTGATTCCTGACTTAGCAGAAAAATACTGGTCAGGTCAACCTTGGTGGTTTAATGCGCTTGCACCAGAGCACATGTAATGTTGGATGTCAGATTTGTATTGTGAGTAAGATAGCTCAGTTGGTTAATGCATTAGTTATAGTGATCCCTCGATAACATGTGGGTCACAAGTTACAATAATAATAAATTAGCTTAGGGAGTAATGCACCTACTGCAAACAGTTGCAATCAAGCCATAAACTAGATCCTGCAGGGTTTTCCCAAATCTTTCATTCTTCTAAGACATTCAAAATTGATTTGGCTGTATAGTTGTAAACACCATCAAGTGCTGAAACAATTGGTTTGTATAGTACAATATAAATGGATAGTAGTGTTGCAATTTTACATAGACATGTTTCTCCTAAGCCACCTGGTTGTGTTCCGTGCCTGGACTGCCTGTGCTCGTCTGTGTCACATGACATTAAAACCGCATAATTAGCAATAATACCTCAAATCTAACAAGCACTTGAAGTTGAGCAATAGACATGAATACATCCCAGTAGAATAAAATAAAATGAATTCTCCTTCAACAGGCAATTTCATGCCATCATCTCCATATCACACCGAAGAATCACAGAAAGAAGTGGCTACTCACCAGAGTCCCATGTTCAGAGTGGTCACAAACCAGAACCAGAGAGAAAAGGAGGCACATCATCATGTTCACAGAGAGGAGCAGACACAAGAGGTTTGAAGAGGACTGGGTGCAGCACTAGGCCACGCAGTGGGTCAGAAACCACCAAAGAAACAGAGAGAAGAAAATGCAATAGAACCCCACAGAAAGGCAGGAATACTGCATCTAGACAGACAAGCAAACACAACCATTAAATCCAAGGAGCACACACACTTCAAGAAGTTTAGACTTATTAAAACAGATCTGGTTGTTTGAAGTGTAATCTCTTTCTGGTACTCAATCACCTTTCCACTGACTAATACTGAAAATCATCCCTTATACCAACCTGATTTCTGCAGAATTGTTAATACTGAGCTGTGCTGTAATTTTGTACACATATTTACTGCACACTTTGGATCTTCTAAGGAAATTCTCACAAGGTGCAGCCTGGTAGAATATTTCCC
This sequence comes from Lissotriton helveticus, assembly GCF_964261635.1. NCBI lineage: Eukaryota > Metazoa > Chordata > Amphibia > Caudata > Salamandridae > Lissotriton > Lissotriton helveticus. The sequence continues at coordinate 262,511,736 of NC_136058.1, forward strand.
TGGAAGAGTCCAGTAGTAGGGACTTAACTAGCAGAAACCGGTACAGTAACACTGATTTGTTAGTTAAGTATCCCAAAGTTATCCTCCCAACACCCCCCTAGTGTTGGTAATTTCAAGTACGAACCCCATTGCAATTTCAGATGCACTTAGAATAAGAGCCTAAATTAGAAAAGCCATGAAAACATGGCTCCTCACTAATTAATCACCTAAATTAAGTAGCCAATTCTAGAAACAATAATGCACAGCCCATTCTAGTGGCATACCAGAATCACATGCATTTATATAGCGTAATAAAACCATACAAAGTACATAAGAGCATAGCATGACATGATATGATGATATGTTAAGCTATGTAAGAGATATTTGTAATATGGTCTCACAGCACGGATCAGATGCCTTCACACCATGGTCTTCAGTCTCTGATGGGAGTCTGGTTTTGGGTGGTTTGGAGTGAATCATCAGTGATTGGGGTGTGGTTCTAGTGTATTTGGTATGTTGTGGTTCTATGTGTGTTACTATGAAATGAAGAGTTTGATACATGTGCTGTCAGTTCGATTCGTATTTGCACTGCCCAGCAAGTAGTGTGCGGGCGAGGTAGTTTCAGTTAATATCGCAAGATAAAAATAGGTTTGGTTGGGAGCTACTATTATAACAATAATGCAATAAAATAGTAGAACAACATTCAATTACAGAATAAGTCAAGTGTAAAAATATTTGTGGAAACAATTTTGCCCTGAAGATGCAGCATGTATGGCTGTGAAACACGTGTTGACAGAAAATAATGTGTATAAGGAATAAGTCAACTGTAAGAATATTTGTGGAAACAATTAGTAATGAAATGGAATTACATTTTTTCTGAACAAGGATTCTTGTTAATTTTCTATGATAATATGCTTGAAATAAAATGTAATAAGAATACAATAATTGGATGTTCTTCTACTAATTTGTTGCATTATTGTTATACCAGTAGCTCCCCATAAAACCAAGTTTTGTCTTTTAATATATCGACTCGGCTGGGCACCAGTCTAAGGGGTTGAGCCTGCGACGGGTGACAAGGATCTTTGCCCATTATTGGATATATCAGTTAATATTGCAACATGATGGTTAGTTTTGGAGGTTGTCTTTTTTATCATTGTAATCCCTATGTGGGATTTGTTTTTATTCTCGTAATTCCTTCATGGTATTTCTCTAAGCATTTCCCAGTGTACACATTTACAGCCTTAATAGAGGGTGACCTATTAAGAATTAAGATGCTTTCACTGTCTTATGAGAAAATGTGGAAACTGAGGTGCACAACTCCAGTTGATAAAACATTCATTTTTCCAATATAACTGAAATGAAGATCTGACATTCGAAACCCAGGAAGACCTCACACTCCACAAACCACACATTGTGCGGGTTGTCTGCATTAAAAAATGCAAGAGCAAAATGCTGGTCAACCCACGGAAATGCAAAATTCCAAAATCACAAATCAATATTTTTTCCATGGAGGGGTCCATCTGGAGATAGAAAGTGATGTATGGTCAGGAGAAAGACTGGTTTGTGTAAGATCCCTCTCCCTTTGTCTTGAATGGTCAGAAGGACTGGTTTGTGTGAGAACCCTCTCCCTTTGTCTTGAATGGTCAGAAGGACTGGTTTGTGTAAGAACCCTCTCCCTTTGTCTTGAATGGTCAGAAGGACTGGTTTGTGTGAGAACCCTCTCCCTTTGTCTTGAATGGTCAGAAGGACTGGTTTGTGTGAGAACCCTCTCCCTTTGTCTTGAATGGTCAGAAGGACTGGTTTGTGTAAGAACCCTCTCCCTTTGTCTTGAATGGTCAGAAGGACTGGTTTGTGTAAGAACCCTCTCCCTTTGTCTTGAATGGTCAGAAGGACTGGTTTGTGTAAGAACCCTCTCCCTTTGTCTTGAATGGTCAGAAGGACTGGTTTGTGTAAGAACCCTCTCCCTTTGTCTTGAATGGTCAGAAGGACTGGTTTGTGTAAGAACCCTCTCCCTTTGTCTTGAATGGTCAGAAGGACTGGTTTGTGTAAGAACCCTCTCCCTTTGTCTTGAATGGTCAGAAGGACTGGTTTGTGTAAGAACCCTCTCCCTTTGTCTTGAATGGTCAGAAGGACTGGTTTGTGTAAGAACCCTCTCCCTTTCTCTTGAATGGAGACGCAAAGATTCCGCGCTGGCCATATGCGCTCGCAGTGGATATCCCTATGGGGAATTGCAGCAATGAGATTGAATCATGGCATCTGGCATGGTGTGAGATTGCTTTGCAGAGCATTTGATATTTATTTCTTAGTTTTTATTACTTTGACAAATTAAAGAAGATTCGAATGGCAAATATGGAGCATGTTGAACCCCCAGAGAGGGTAAAAAGCATTCAAAGGCTGTTTGAAGCCCCAGGGGTTGTTCCCCGCTACAGAAAAAATGTAAATCAAGCAGATAAATATATTTAAATACACGTAATTGAAAATAAATAAAAGGAAGCGCACTCCTTAGGGAGCCTGGATTGTTCTAATGTTGGAGAGTTCTTTTTCTGGGAACTTGCATCAAAGTCTAAAACATACTAACATATGTTGGTGTTGGAGGAGAAAGCACTGCGCTATTCTCAGCTGTGTGGAGGAGCGTCTTCTACGAACTTAACTTGCCCTTTCCGCATTTTCCAATTTCTTGCAACAAAAGATACATTTACTTGCATTCTGAAACATAATTTGACCCACAAAATTTGTACCTGCTAGTGAGATCACAGAAATCAGAAATGAGAGAAGCTTAACTAAAAAAACAAAAATGTGCGAATTGGCCCTCTTGTTTACGGACAAGCATGAAATGAAGGGGATTTATAAATTAATACTAGCACTCTCTGAACTGGACTTGATCACACATTGTTTTTATTGTTATCTGGCATCTGCACAGCGCACAAGCAGTCTGGCATTGCACCACCTTTCACTAGTCAGGGGATAACTTTTCAGGAGTTTCACAGCTGCCCAATGCAGACTGATGTCTAATTCAGGTTGTCCTGTTAGTAGGTAAGTGATGATGGGCCCAGATCACCAAGAAAGTAGTAAATCTGCAATTGCAGATTTACACTTACCGGCAAATGTAAATTTACTACTTTCAGGAATTCACAAACGTTCCCAGGAATATGCATGGAAAGGTGAGCCAGGTTTCCTTGTGTGTTCCTACGAGGCCATGGGATACTCCAAGCAGGTCCCTATTCCCACTGTGCAGAGCTCTCCATAGTTGAGAACTCTGCTCAGTGGCAATAGGGTCACCTGTGCAAAAGTTTAAAAAAAATCTCCACAGGGAGAATATTTTTCCTGTTGGAGACATCCCTTCTCCACACGTCCACCAAACCTGAAGTGATCCATTTCCCCTCCCACTAAGCAAAGACATTTTATGCTAGACCTTGGCTAGAGAAAAAATCCAACCCTTTACAGTTTGGAAAGGGGAAACATGAGTTTGCAAATGCTGTTAAATGTCCACGTTTGTGGGTGTTCACAAACTTTCTAGGCTAACCAAGCTTTGAAACAACCACATAGCTTCTCACTCAGGGCCAGATGTAGGAAGCCTATTACCGGTCGGTAACGGCCGCAATTAACGAATTTCGGCCGTACCCAGACCGGTAATAGGCTTTTCTGATGTAGGGGCTGAAATTAAGGATTCTGTAATTTACCGAATCGGTAATTTAAGGAATCGGTAAATTACTAAATTCTTAAAAACCGATTCGGTAAATTACCTAATTCCTAATGTAGGGAGCACTTAAATGAGTGCTTATCCCATGTTAGGATTCGTTATTTACCACCAACTACAAGTTGGTGGTAAATAACGAAAACCCCCAAAAAAGCAATTTTATGCAAATTGCTTCAGTGCCATTTTGCAGACATACATGCCCTTAGGGCATGTATGTGTGCCACATGTGTACCCATACACAATTGAGGGGTGCAACAGGGTGTCAAAGTGACACCCTGCCACCCTTCAATATTTTCCCCCTTTTACCAAATCGGTATTTACCAATTCGGAAATTGGCATTCATTCCTATGGGCCTCGAGGCCCATAGGAATGAATGGCAATTACCGAGTCGGCAAATACCGATTCGGTAAATACTGAATCTTGACGATTCGGTAATTTTTACCGAATAATTTGCTACATAGCATTTACCGATTCGAAAATACCGAATCGGTAAAATTCTGTATTTTCGAATCGGTAAATGCTATTTACCTACATCTGGCCCTTAGTGGGATTTATGGATGCACGAGAATTCCACACCCATGGTGAAGATGTCCACACACATAAATGGGTTTACACCTGCCAGAAATTCACTTGGGAACACCAGGCGGGAATAGAAAAATCATTCATGGATGAATTTACCTTTGTGAATATGGCCTAATGTGACTCCGTTAGGTGACTGTGTCACCTTTATGAGCGGAGAGTTTGATAGGTCAGGCTATAGAACTGTAGTAAATCATTTACAAGTCTTCACAGTGGGCAAGCATGCTCACTGCCCGGAAGAGGTAAAGAGATTTAGTAGATGAGTGGTAGGATGCCTGCTGCCTGGATAGCCAGATAAATGCATATGTATGGTTTGTTTGCTGAAGGCAAGAATTCTTTCAAAATAGATGCTTTAAAATTAATACCCACCTGGTTTAAGAAAATAAATCAGAGTATGATATAACATAGCATCACAAACATAGCATGACACAAAACACCGTCACATATATTTTGCACAAAATATCATCAAAAGTTTAAGGAATGCCGAATTAAACAAAAGAAAAATTCCTGTTTTAAAGCAAAATATTGGCGCATTTTCAGACATGCCACCTACCGTTTTACAATCTATCGTATCCTTGTTATATTTTGTTTGTCTTCCCACCTCCTGCTGAAATACTCAGCTCAGGATGCTCTCAGGTAACCATCAGACTAGCTTACAGGTCTGAATCATTTGCTTTGAAACATCGCAAGACTCTTATCTCAGTGTGAGGTTGCACTGTTACTGACTGTTTTGTTTCCAATCCAGCTCCTAATATAATTGCTGTGTCTGCCTTATAAGGTTTTTGTTATTTTTAATATCTGTGATAACCTCTTCCAGAAGGCACCTGCTTCCCGTATAAATATCCCTTCCTTGAAGGATGCTCTGCTAATCAACATAACCCTACCTGTGGGCTATCTCCTCACACCAAGATACTTTGGGCCATATTATCAAGAAAGGGGGATACATTATCATCGCTTTTATCGGCAGTAAACTGCCGCTAAAGCGACGATAATAGGCTTGATAATATGCCCTTGTGAATTCCCATAGAAGCACAGGTTCTGGTGTTCACCTGGGCTGCTATGGGCATATTATCAAGCCCATTATCGCCGCTTTAGTGGCAGTTTCCTGCCGATAAAAGCGACCATAATGTATTGCCCTTTCTTGATAATATGGCCCTCCCTGCCGGACACCTTTGGTATGATCATGCAAAACAGTGATATACGCAAATGTGGACACAGTGTATGGTACATAGACTGAACTATCTTGCAAATTGCTGATGGACACCAAGTATCACATCAACTAAAATATCTGTAGTGGTTGTCAAAATATTTAGTGCCATGAAAACTCACATTTGCATGACCACAATATCCACAGAAGTACCACAATCATGACTGAAAAAAATTAAAACTACTTGTGGGTTCACATTCACTGCAAAAGGAAGCGTAGGCCTGCTACTTCCTGGACATCTGAACATATAGAATAATGCACATATCTCAGCATTCCCTAATCCAAACACATGGAGAAAGCCATGGGCTTTGGCAGTCCAAAGATCCGATGAGAATACTGGCCTTGTGGATCTGCAAGTCCAGCGGCACACAGGTGTTTGCAAGAAGGAGGAGGCCACATGGGAGAGAAGCCTTCCGGCTCCACCAAAGCAGAACATTCCATGATTTCTCTGCCCAAGATATTCTACCCAGATGGTGTGAGAGATCTGGAAGTTGGGTTCACTATGTTGGTCCATTGGACATCTTTTGCTGGATTTACATTCCCTTTTTTCTCCTTGTGATTATAATTCAGTAGATTGAAATACCTTTGGTGATGCTCTCATATCACATTACACCCCTAGTGAGTCCTGAACTCTATAACCACAAGGTCCCCCACCTATACTAGGTGCAACTCACAATATATGGGGATGCCATTATCAATAAGGTAAGCCTATTGGCTTGGTCAGAGCGTCACCACATTCTAAAAGCACACTATGTGTTATATTTTATCACTTCTACACTATTTAAATGAATCGGGGCACTATCACGCCGCACATGTTATAACACACCACTGAAGTCAATGGGGACCGTACCAACATTCAGTAATATCCATTATATTAAAAGACCTTTTAATGTTAACCATCAATATTGCCAATAAAGCAATTGAATACAATGTGCCCAGAGACTTTCTTTTACTTTAACTAGGCTATTGTTCCAGCTTTAAGACCATCCAACTTGGCTCTCTACACTCTAGAGCCCAAGAGCAAATGCCACAGCTACAGGAGTGATTTGAAATCAAAGCAAACTGCCCAGGAATCAGGGATTCTATATCGTGGAGCGGTAGGTGAGCTTTTTTGAAAGTTTGAAGGGAGGGCTGCTACACTTTTGTAGCCCCAACCATGTTTTACAGTTGTTGGTGGTGCCTCTGCCCTTCTTGGTGCACCGCATATAAGCGAGAGGCACATTTTATAGGCCTGCAGGACTTATGGGGCAATCAAATTGCTCCATGGAATGCATATCGACTGAGTATTATTTGACAGTCAGTTTCTTAGAACCCCAAGCCGCACCTCCTATTTAATGAACAGGTACACAGGTCCCAAACAGGACCATCACATGCACTTTTGGTCTGCTTCGAGCAGCAGGAGGCCCTCGATGCCACAGTGAACCCGGTTGGCTCACCACACGCTTTCTTGGCCCAGCAGGTAATCCAGCAGCACTCTCTTTGGTTACTGCCTCCGGCAGAAGCCAACAATCTACTTCTGGGCTCCTAGCTTGGGTGGAAACACAGCTTCTTCCTTTAGGCTTCCACCTGAAGGCTGGAACAATGTGGAGTTCTTCTGCTCATGCTGGCCTTGGGTAGGAGACATTATTCCTGTGCACTCAGCCACCCCAGAAATGGGCTTAATCAATCAATCAATCAGGGAATTGTAAATGTGCTACTCACCCGTGAGGGTCTCAAGGCACTGAAGGGGGGATCTGTTTAGCCGAAGAGTCAGGGCTTGAGGGTCTTCCTGAAGGTGTTCAGGGAGGGGGCGCGTCTGATGTCTGTCGGGAGCTCGTTCCAGGTCTTGGCTGCAATGTGAGAAAAGGGTCTTCCGCCTGCTCTGTGGATGTACAGGGTTTCGGCCAGTGAGAAGTTGGAAGATCGGAGTGCTTTGGGGTCGTGAAATGGACGTATCATTGGCTTCCTCTTCTGACCCAGGGTAATGTGGTCTCCTGGGACTGCTAGCATCGGGCACCTGGGGCCAATAGTGGCTCTAATGAGTGGGCCCCAGACACACCTCCTCCCCATGGAAATTTTAGAGGAAGGTTGCGGTGACCCTCAAGGCTTGGTCCTATCTGAATGAGTTTTAGGAAGAGAGCAAAGCACCATGCACTTCATTCTCTGCTCTATCCTTGAGGGAACCAAGCTTTAAATGTCAAGAGTTCTGGCCCTGTCGGACCCATTTAAATGGTATTGGGCTCGTTTAGCTTCTATTGGTCTGCCCTAGCCACCAGAAACATTTTTGTAAGGCCTCCTGGCCTCTAAATTGTGTTTTTATTGGGGAGTCTGGTTTTACTGCTCTCTTGCAAGGTATGCTTACTTGACAAACATGCTTTTTCTGGGCCCCTGGTACTTGACCTCCTGCTGGGGTGGGTGTCTTCCACAGACCACCCACAGCCCGCCAGCTAAACACCGACCCTGTCACTCTGTCCAGGTCCCACAGCCTCTTCCTTCCTGGAAGGGCACCTGTGTGTCAGAAGACTCAAGTGAAGTGCACAGATTTGATTTGATTTGATTTATAATTTTATAGAGCGCGCGAATGCCCGTGGGCGTCTTGGCCCACAGGAACATCTAGGGCCCCCTCAGTTGATCCATTCCCCCAACTGTTTCTTAGAGGGTGTAAAAGGGAGCAGTGCCATTGTCCTTGCAGTGGCATCAGGTGGCTTCTCCTTCAAGCTGGGCATCCTTTCACCATCGGCAATCCTAAGACTAGCATTTTCTCATCCATCTCTCCCTTTTTAAGTTCCAGAAGCCAGGAACCCCAGGCCAATGCTAGGGTAGCACATCATCACTTCAACCTTGTCCCGATGCTCCTGCACTGCATCTGGGACATTTAAATATGCCAACATCATGTTTTAAGTGGAAAGAGCTTCCCTGAGAGCTTCATCTCCCGCCCCGAGCTGAAACAGTTGCCTGATCCCTTCCCACCACATTTTCAAAGGAGATCCCTGCCAAAATTAAGCTCCAGAGGTCTGGCCCTCCTTTTTATTGTTGGGGCCTCTGCTGTCTCAGCCCAGGTGCAGTGTGACAAGCTAATTAAAAAATTGAGGTTTCTTTCCCACCCCTTCTTTTTCCAGGACCCATGGCAAGCACTGTTAACAGCTCTACTGTGTATGTATGCCTTTGATCCTTCTGCTGGACAGAAGACTAATTAACGTGGGCCGGTAGGGGGAAAATGCCTAAAATCTGATTATGAGCAGAGCCAGGGAAAATATAACAATTGTTAAAATGCCATAAAAAGTGTAAGTATGATGTCAGGAACTTTGTATTTACTTTCCGAATACATGTTCCCCTTTAGATTAATACCTCACTGGACCCTGTTGGCCCAAGTGGAGCGAAACTGTATTTAGTGTAATACAGTTTAAGCACCACAGATTTTCAGTAAGCACTTCAGACCTACACTACGAATGCCTGATTATATTATATGGCCTACACCAGGTCAGTGCCAAACCTTGAAGTATCCCTTCTGGAACAGGCTAACTGTGAGCAGATATTGTGTGGTTTATGATGATTGTCTCACATGCACAACCAGCACGTGTGCACATGTGTGCTCATTTGTGCAAGTGTAACCAGCCCATTGCCTCTCACCAAACCTACGCAGCAGAACTCTTACCGACAGACACCTGCATGTAGTACTCTCAGTCCATTTACTAATAATTTACTGCAATTGAGACTTGTATGGTCAGACTCATTTTCAGAATAATTCCAAAAACTGAGTGGTCAAAGGCTAAATATTCATGGGGCACAAATGGGCGGATCCCATTTGCTACAGTAACCCTAGTAATATATTCACTGAAACTTTTCCGAAATCATAGATCGTGTTCATGTGGCATCATCCAAGCTTTAACGCGTTGTTGTCTTAAGAAGGGACATCACTAGAAGTGATTAACACCATGGGCCAGATGTACAACCGTTAGTGCAGTCGCAAAGAAGTTTTAGGCACGTTTGTGGCCGCAAAAAACGTGTGGCCCATGTACCAAACCTATTTTGCGAGTTGCAAACAATTGGCCACTCGTAAAATAGGGTTTAGCGACTCGCTATTAGGAAGGGGCCTTCCCTTCCTAATAGTGACGACAAAAGATATGTAAGAATGTTTTGCGACCGCAGTTGCGGTTGTAAAACACTCGCAGTTTACCACCCTTCTCAGAAGGGTGGTGAAGCACTCGCAAACGGGAAGGGAATGCATGCGCAAACATTTTTTTAAGGGCAGGCATTAAAAACGGGATTAAATACATCCCGTTTTCCTTTAAGGAAAACGGGCTGCATTTAAAAAAAAAACTGCTTTATTTAAAAGCAGTCCCAGACACGGAGTTCTGCTGACCCCAGCAGGCCACCATCCCTGGGAGAGCCAGCCATTCCCAATGGGGTCGCAAATTGCGACAGCCTCATTAATATTCATGAGGCATGCAAGTTGCAAGCCCATTGGGAATCGCAAACAGTGTCTCTGACTCTGTTGTACATTGATGTTTGCGACTCACAAATTGCGACTCGCAATTTGTTGCAATTTGCGATTCGCAAAATTCAGTGGTCGTACATCTGGCCCCATGTCGTTTGCAATATTACTGAAAAATCTTCCACATTCTACTGTATCAGATACACAGAGCTACAGTGAGATCATCTAAAATCCCGCTTAATTTTCTCACACGGTGCCAAGGCAAGTCAGTGACACATAGAATTGGCAATTTTATGTCTATCTTTCTTATAATTAATCTGTCCACACATTACAGTAACTGTTCTGCTTTGTTTCTTCCTTTATTCCCCTTAAAGTGTGTCTAGGTTTTCAAAATTTACACAGTCATTACCTTTACCTACAGTACCTTTTACCCTATGTATAGCTAGTCTATTCACCTTTACCTACAGCACAGTCATTAGAACCACCAGGTAACTACAGCTGAGTGATACAAGAGAGCTATACATCGTGTATGACATACCACTGTTCATTAGATTGTAAATTTAAGGAGGCATTCTTAAAGTTATGTACTTTGTATTTTTAGTTGGTGAAACACCATCCAACTTTTAACAGTTTTGCTAATAATGCTGATTAATTCACAGTAAAGTTACCAGTCCTTATGGTAAAGACCCACGGTTGAGTTTGCAAGAGGAACTAGTTTAAAGTAATCTTTGCTTCTCTGGTAGCTTAGCCAGAGTGCAATGCAAACCCCAGAGAAAGTGTGTGAGGTATTAGGTGTAGTAAAACAACAAAACAGTTAAAAAATAAAGGGTGTAAGAATGCAAATCACGTTTTGTCTTAGGAAAAGTTTATATTAATCAAGATACTGTTAGGGATCAAATGTAGCAAAAATAAAGTAGAAAAGGAAGTGAGAAAAAGTAGAGGTAAAGAAAGATAACGATAGTTCTTTCATCTAAACATCCACCTGGTGCATAATTACATCAAGATTGTTCATGGAAGATTAGTAGCCAGTTATAGAGTTGCTTAAAACTCACCAGAGACCTGAGAAAGTCAGTACCTCTCATGTGAAGATGGCAGTTTCTAAAATTGTGATGGAAAAGCCCTAGGGTTAACTCCATCTTCGTTCATGGAGATCGCCATCTTCCTTAACTTATACAATGGAAGCCGCTATATTCCCTGATTCTGCAGAATTATTCTCATACCTGCCTTTTAACCAGATGTTGTCAGACCATATGTCTCTAGGACCGGTGATAATGTTAAATTCTTTGATTAAAGACATAGATACAACGTCTAATGCCACATCCGTCTGGGCCACGTGTCTACTCCTCACCATGCCAAGGTTAAATTAGAACACATACAGACATATAATCAGAATAATGTAATCTGTATTGACATCCTTTTCATTATATGTCCATAACAAAACCTCTGGGACGCATACCTTGATGCACATACTCTATGTCAGGCTTTCCCAAACTTATGTCAGAAATTCAATTTTCTGATAAGATTTAGTATATAAGGACTGCCACTTGACCACTTATTAGGATACGTCCTTTGCCCAGATTATCACTGGAGATTCTGCCAGAGAAGTGTCACCTGCTACCAGTACACTTCGCAGGTGACACATCTCGCCTGAAGTCTGAAGCAGATAAAGCCAAGACCCAGAGGAAGATGGACTGATTGCTCCCACAGTGGGTGGTGTTTGCCCTTCATGGAGAACACTGTCTTCACACCTCCACTGATAAAGACAGCCTTTGCTGTCAACAAGGCATGCAGTGCATTTCTTCTCCCTAAAAAACTAGATTGTAAATTACTCTGCCTTTCATGCTGTTATAGGGTAGCACATAGACGTAGGCATTAAGGTATTTGGTTCTAGATAAAATTTTTAAATGACATTTTAGCACTGCTGGAAATGTTCATTTTGTTCTCGTTGTTTGTAACGTTTTTTTACAATATTCTGTGTAGTTGTTTTAGATGTACTGAAAACAGATTATTCCTATAGTAATAAATTCTTATAGAGTAAAAGTGTTCATTCTTCTTAGTATAGTGTGTGTGATACAGGGAATAACGAAATAGGGGTTGTTGCTCCTTCTACGGTACTCCTGATCCCTTTATGGGATTATAGGTAACCCAAAGAAATACTTCCATGTCAATTATGCATTGAATAGTGTATTGCTGGGCTACAATAAATGTATTTCACATTCATCGCTAGCGCATTGAACCAAGTTCACCTGTGTCATCCGTGGGTGGGTTTAAAAGCACACCTTGTAGAGTTATGCCAATGTCGTAACTTTATGCCGCAATTTCACTCTTCTAAAAATGTTCCATTGGCCTCAAAGAAAAAATGATTGCCCCCCCCCATTCACAAAAGTCTGATCTGTCCTTCCCATCTTCTCACAGGAAGCTGGCAATACTTCCAGCAAAGCAGAACACCTCTTAGCTTAACAAGACCATTCAGATACAAACTCAAGGGTCTCCAGGCCAGGGTTTTCAGCAGCCAGTCCAATTGGTTAGGGTTCTTTGTGGTCAATAATCCCAACTTAGTTCAGGACATCTGAGGCTTAATGGCAAACAGCTTCTTGTAGAGGGATCTTCCCAAACAGAGGTTTTCTCAGAAGAGACTAGTCTAACAGTCCTGTGGGTCTAACCAGAAAATAGGTTCCCCTTGTTTCCGAAAAAAAGACCTAGACCTAAGGAATTGGGGAAGAGAGTAGAGAAATCTTCAAATGTTCCCTCAACAGACAATAGTTTTCTTACAGCTGGTAGTGACACTTCTTCCCTAATGTACCAAAGAACTTCCAAGGTGCCAGTGTTCCAAGTGTTTTTACAAACCGTGGGCAGCCTTAAACTAACAGTTCTCACCTACTCCCACTTTTACTCCAAAGTCTCCAAAGTTATGTAGATAATGTACCTAGTAGTGTTCAAGCTTTTCCCTAGCTCCCACCAGGTGGTTTATTTGATTTATTTATTTTATTTATTTGAAGAGTTTTATATAGCGCTGGCTAGACCTGAAGGTATAAGAGCGCTTTACATAAGGTTCCACAAAGTTGCAAATATTACAACCGTTACAAATTACATAATATACCGATTAAAACAATTAAGTAGCATAGAGGACGAGGTTCATGGAGTGAAGAAAGGTAAGGGGTAGGGAAAAGGAGTAGGGGTGAGATACGTCAGAGAGACGAAGGGAATGTCTGTCCAAGGACCAGCTGGGTAGGTGAGGGCCGAGGGGGAAGCCCATAGCCCATCTCCTCAATAGCTATCAGGTAGCTCCCCTGGGCATCAGCCAAAAAGCTAAGCCTCCACAGAAAGTACATTAAAGAAGACGAAAAGAAAGGAGCATAGAGGGAGTAGGGGGAGGGGTGTAGGTGTGGGAGGGGGGTACGATGGAGAGACTAAGGAAAGTCTACCCAAAGTTCGGCTGGGTAGGTGACGGCCGAGGAGGAGTCCGCAGCCCATCTCCTCTTTAGCTATCAGGTAGCTCCACGGGGCATTGGTCAAATAGCTAAGTCTCCACGGTCACGGGAAAGATCCCAAAGTAAAAGTCCAGAAGGGTGAGCAGGATCAAGGTCAGGAGAGGGCTGTGATCAAGATCAAGGTCGTAGGACAGTTATAATGTCCAGGAGTAGTAGAGCATTATGGAGCGACCCACTGAGGCGGCTATCTTGAGGTCAGGCACGGGATTGTGTCCTTGATGTATGAAATAAATCAGTTGGCCCCCCCATAATCTCAATAACTCGAAATGCAAAGGGGGTGTGAGCTATGCAGTGGTGCGGCAAGGGGACAGGGCCCGTGTTCACGTGTTTTAAAAGGGGGCGAGACTGTCACTCACCCTCCAGCCGCAACCGTAACTCAGAGGTAGTAAGGGCAAGTGAGTAGAATAATGCGCAGCGAGCACCCCAGGGTGGTTAGCTGGGCCTTCTCAGAAACTTTGGTCAGCGGCATCAGGAAGCATTCCACATCCCCTTGATGATCAGGATGGTGCCCACGATCATACCAAAGATCCCCACAGCTAGACCCAAGTCGCACAACACAGTCTGTGCCTCTTCAGATGGTTGCTGGGGCACTTGAGCACATCTCTGCAGCATCGAGGCAGATCGATACGCTAGGGGGCAGTGCCTGGAAGACCCCCTCGTAAGCTCTCTGTTTATATCTTAAAACCCAAGGTGGAACAAGAGAGCTATGAATCTAAGGAGCTCTACTTGTCCTGCAACTCATGCTGCAGCCATCTAGTACAGTGTACTTCCTTCGAAATGATTCCGAAGCTATCCATACCACATTCCATGAAATCTTGTAGAGGAAATTAGTTTCTTGGTCTCTGAAGCTCTACTTGAGACACGAACCAAATGTGAACAGCCCTAGTCAGTTCTAAATGTGTATGGTGCTAACAGAATATTCACCAGCCCACTTCCTGAGTATTGTCTTTCAGCTAGATTCATGATGGGCCGTTTTGCGAGTCTTTAATAGCGATTCATAAGGAATCGCTGTTAAGGACTTGCAAAACGGGATTCATGTAGGAATTGCTAAATAAATAGCGATTCCTACACATTCCTTATTTGCGATTAGCAATTTGCTAATCGCAAATAAGGATGCGATTTCAAGGGTGCCAGGGGTGTCCAAAGGACACCCTGTAGCACCCCTGAAATGCAACATTACACAGGAGTTGCGCACACACATGTCCAAAGGACATGTGTGTGTGTAACATGCAAAAGAAAAAAATGCACTAAAGTGCTTTAATCTATTTTTTCGCTCTTTACCACGAAGTCAGACTTCGTGGTAAATAGCGGCCAAATATAGCGAATTCGCAATTTAAAATTGGTTGATGAATTGCATTTAAGGAATCTCTAATAGAGATTCCTTAAATGCAATTCCTCGCACAATAGCGCATTCTACAATAGCGATTATTGCATTTGGGATGAGGAATCCCAAATGCAATAATTGCGCTCGCAAAGGGCCAGATTCTCAGAATCTGGTCCTTTGCGAGCCGATTTTCGTTTCATGAATCTGGCCGTATGTTCCCTATTAAATAAAGCAACAAATTACCTCCTTGTATATATAGGTCTTTTCATGTCAGCATATTTGGACTTGGCACTTAATATCCCAAATCTAAGAAGCACAAACTAGGCAGCTCTAATATATGATCTGTGGTGGCAGGCCAGATTACACATAGAATTATTTTTGTGTGTATTGCATTCTTCAGACATTTGTATCCAAGTTAAGAGCAAAGCAATATTCCAGTTTTAATGAGAAATAGGTTAATAGCCAAAGTTTTCAATACCAAAACTAGTAAAGGGAAGTGGATGATGTGTTCTCCATCACAATTTTCATACCTGAATGCTCTACAATAGCGCAGCCACTTCTGTAGTACTCTGCTTGTGGGTGCAAAGTTAGCACATCTGTTATGAAAATGTGTTTTTCTCATTGACATAGGACTATGGTCCCATACCAGCCAGTGAATGCCTTTGACTGTGCATACACAGCATATTTACAGACACATGTACACAGGCAAAAAGATCCTCATTGGACAAAGACATTTCATCCCACCCACAATAAGGCATGCATTTAGGATGTACTTTGTAAGGAGACATGGAGGGCCTAGGAACCCTCCAACGGGGGTGTCATCACAGTCTGCATCCTCCTCTGTGGCACACCCTGGTTCTCTTTCAATGGAAGGCTGCAGTGCCCTTGGAGACACATTGACAGGGAAGTAAGTTCTGTGCTATAAGTGCCTCTGCAGTAGACCCTGAGCCCTGGTACCAGAGGGGCTTTTGAATGATTTAACAAGGGTGGTTTAGTGCTTAGCTCCACCAAGAGAAGTTGTGCACCAGCCATGTAAAAGAACTGCGTTCCCTTTTCTCTCCTGTTCTTGCAACCAGAGCTGGTGAGGAGCCCGTGCAGACAAACACACATTGGGGCCGATTAGGATGGCGGTTTTTCCGCATCCTCCGGGCCGGCGGAAGTGTCCGCCGGCCTGGAGGATGCGGAAAAACCGCGGCGGAGACTCCAAAGACCCACCGCCAAATTAGGATGGCTGGTGGGTCTGGAATTCCGTCCGCCGCTTTTCCGCCGCGGTCGGAGCCGACCGCGGCGGAAAAGCCATAACATGGCAGGCGGTGTCTATGAGACACCGTCCGCCATATTATGATGTGTGTGTAAATATGCTTTTCCACGGCGGCATTGCCGCCATGGAAAAGCATACGGACCTTCACTTCGGGGGCCCGTTGCGGGCCCCCTGGGTGAAGGGGTGGTGGTGAGTGCACATGGGGGGTACCTATGGTACCCCCCTGCATTTGCGTGCACAATGCAGCAGGCACCGCGCGGTGCCTGCCGCTTTGTGCACGGAAATGCTGTGCATGCATTTTTTACATTGGGGCGGGTGCAGCTTGAAGCTGCACCCGCCGCAATGTTAGAGATAGAGGATGTGACCGCCACCCTGGCGGTCACATCCTAATCAGATCGGAGGGAACGCCGCAGCCCATGCGGACGTTCCCTCCTCCTCAGGGGTCGCGGACGGACTCAAGTCCGTCCGCGATCCTAATCGACCCCTAAATCTTATCTTTCATCCCACCCACTCACCACATATTGGACTGAGCGACAATGTATTGTAAGTGCTGGCATACATTTATAAGTGTCTATCTACATTGTGCTATCTTAAACTGCTTGTTATTTAGTGCAGTTTACTGGCATCTTGGACTTGTAGATCACTTGACTCTGTGTATATAAATCCCCACACATACACACACACACATAGATACAGACAAGTACATATACACACACACAGACACACACATAGATACAGACAAGTACACAGACCCACACACAAATAACACACATGAGAAAGTGAAGCAGTGGCGGCTTGCCCTTATGGGCTCGGGGAGCCACTCCCCTTGATTTTTGCCAAAATTGTTAAATACCTTTAGTGAATAACAGACTATTGTTTACTATGATATAATAAACAAAATGCTGGTCTTAGATGTAAGTGATGGCAGAGCAGCAGTCAGTGGCAGTGAATCTGTCCATGGCTGCCACTGGCCCATAGAGCTACCTACACCAGCCATCAGACAGAGTTTCCAGGTCTGTCAAAGGACCAGCACTGAACAAGGACCTGCCATTACTGTGGGCCTCCTAATTTATAACATACTTTAGAGTTACTGGTAAGGGTCGACCAGACCTGCTTTTACTTTGCAGTCCCCACAACAAACCATCAATCAGGCTGTCACCTTACCCTCCCACATTTCAACATAGGGTAGGGATGGTTCAGCCACAAAAATGAAAAGGTGAGCCTTTTAATTACACACCTCTGTATTTTCCAATTGTAGACACATTTCTTGAGGTCTAGCCATGCTTCCTAGGTATGTCCTCAAACCAAAGACACGTTACACAATTATCTACTTGCAGTACTTCCATGAGTGCCAGTGCACCTGGGGGCTGCACTCATGGAAGTACAGCGAGTAGTTAATTTATCGACCTCACAGAACTCACCCTATCCATTGACAATTTGGTACAGGGTGGGGTGAAAAGCAGGAGGTTGAAAGCAGGAGTCTTCATTGTGCTTCCGTATGGTGCATGCACTGCGCCTGCTTCTGCTTTCAGTTTTTCTGTTTCAGGAACTGAGGTGGGAGGGAGCTGTGTACCTTCCTTGAGGGTCTATTCAGTACTGGCAGCTAAAGGGCTGAAGCAAGCCAGTGCAAGCAGCTGAAGGTAACAAAAGAAAAAAACACCTGTCAAATGTGTACATGAAGGTGAGAGTGAGTGGGTGCCTCTGTGTATGTGTGTGGTTGTGTGTGTGCCTTTGCATGTGTGTGTGTGTGTGTGTACTTGTGTGTTTGAGGGTAAGTGAGTGAATCAGAGCTAGTGACCAGGGGAATGAATGGCAAATAAGTGAGATTGAGTGACAGTGAGAATTCACCATGAGTGAGAATGAGTGAAACTGAGTGAGAATAAGGGAGATTGTGTGAGAGTGAGTGAGAGTAAGAGTGAGTGCACTTTAGTGTGAGTGAGAATGAATAAGTAAGAATGAGTTTGAGGGAGTGAGTGGGTAGGTGAAAATTAGTGTGAGTGAGTGGGTGAGTGAATGTAAGTGAGCATGAGTGAGTGAGAGTATGTGTGACTGTCTTACACTTCTGAGCCTGGAAACAGGGAATCATGACAAACTGCTGGCCCTGACATACTAAGGTAATTTTTGTCAGAAAGCACTAACCGTGTACTCTTGATCCAACAGAAAAAAATGCCCTCTTCCACCAGTATCCGCAATCACCCACAGTGTGATATGTGAGGCAAATAGAAGTGTGGAACGCAGAAGAAAGAAAACAGAAACTGCGGATATCACCCTTCTGTCACTCTGAAGGGCACTGACATCTGCAGGTCAGAATGGATATCAAGTCAAATAGGAGATTCTTAAGCATTTGTCATGAATGCCCAGCATTTACCTCTCACAGTGACAGTGATACACAATGAAATTACCTCAGTTTTACTAACCTCCGAGCTCTTGGTATGAAGCTGACTTTCCTGAAACTGAAATTGAAATGTAGCAAGATATGATTAGTCGTAGATACTCTTCTGATGTTAATTGGCTTTGGGAGCCTGATTCTAGAAATCCTATGTTCCTTCACAAAGAATTCAAAGATCAAAAAGGAATGTAATAGTCCCACAGGGGTGCACAGACATAATATCGACTCCAAAATATCGTTTGGACAGAATATCGAGTTTTAAATATCGTTTGGAGAAAATATCGACAGGACAGAATATCGACAGCCAAAATATCGTTTTTAAGGTAAGTGAAGTAATATCGACTGTAAATAATATCGAAAGTAAAAAATATCGTTTTTTTTATAATATGTAATTATCTATAGAGTTTTTATGTTATAATATGTGTGAAAAGTGTCATTTTATGTTATAATTATTTTTAATTAATGATTTTTCTTAAATTATTGTGTAATTTTATTCTGTAGCGGGTTGTGGGTTTATAGGGGAATAGGGTGGGAAGTAATTTAATTATAATTAATTAAATATGTAAATGTATTAATTGGTAGTAATAATTAATTAATTGGTAATTAAATATTATATGTTAATTATTTAAAATTTAATTGGTAATTAATTTAATTTAATTGATTAATTGCTAATTATGTAAATTAAAATAATGTATTTCCTGTAGCGGGTTGTGGGTTTATAGGGGAATAGGGTGGGAAGTAATTTTTTTATTATTTATTAAATATGTAAATGCATTAATTGGTAGTAATATTTAATTCATTGGTAATTAAATAATATTTGTTAATTAATTAAAATGTAATTGGTAATTTAATTTAATTGAATAATTGCTAATTATGTTAAATTAAAGGGGTATTTTTAGGGTTCAGGGTCAGTTTTTAGTTTTTGGGTAAAGGGGTATTTTTAGGGTTCAGGGTCAGTTTTTAGTTTTGGGTAAAGGGGTATTTTTATGGTTCAGGGTCAGTTTTTAGATTTTGGGTAAAGGGGTATTTTTAGGGTTCAGGGTCAGTTTTTAGTTTTTGGGTAAAGGGGTATTTTAAGGGTTCAGGGTCAGTTTTTAGTTTTTGGGTAAAGGGGTATTTTTAGGGTTCAGGGTCAGTTTTTAGTTTTTGGGTAAAGGGGTATTTTAAGGGTTCAGGGTCAGTTTTTAGTTTTTGGGTAAAGGGGTATTTTTAGGGTTCAGGGTCAGTTTTTAGTTTTTGGGTAAAGGGGTATTTTAAGGGTTCAGGGTCAGTTTTTAGTTTTTGGGTAAAGGGGTATTTTTAGGGTTCAGGGTCAGTTTTTAGTTTTTGGGTAAAGGGTATTTTTAGGGTTCAGGGTCAGTTTTGGGTTTTTGGGTAAAGGGGTATTTTTAGGGTTCAGGGTCAGTTTTTAGTTTTTGGGTAAAGGGGTATTTTTAGGGTTCAGGGTCAGTTTTTAGTTTTTGGGTAAAGGGGTATTTTTAGGGTTCAGGGTCAGTTTTGGGTCTTTGGGTAAAGGGTTTTTTAGGGTTCAGGGTCAGTTTTGGGGTACAGGGGTACAGGGGTACAGTGTAAAAATAAAGTAAAATTAAATTTACATTAATTTAATTTAATGAAATTAAATTAAATTAAATTATATTTAAATAATTTTAAATAATTTAAATTAAAAAAAATTATTATATACTTACCAATACTTACGTTGTAATGGTAGTGCGTTGTAAAAGTTGCGTTGTAACGTCATATATCCACTGTTGCACTCTTTGCAGTGGGAATAGTAATTTTTACTCTTTTGTATTTGTACGTTAATAATATTGGCTATTATTTAATTAAATTTTGTTACTATATATATATATATGTTTTAAGAAATATGATTAAAAAAATATTATTTTTTTACTTTCATTAATTATTTAATTATTAAAAGTTATTTTAAGTATTGTTAATTATATTTTAGTAATAAATTTTTTATATTAATGTAATTAAACATTGTTTTTATTAAAGTCGATATTTTTTACAACTATATTTTTGTTAACGATATTTTGTACTCGATATTTTTGTACTTACCCTCGATATTTTGGTTGTAGATATTTTCTCGTCGATATTTTGGGTAGTCGATATTTTGGTAGTCGATATTATTTCAGTGATCCTCCCACAGGCTTTGGATAATAATGGCTAAGTTAAAAAGCAGTTCAAAGTTCGTTTGCCCCTCAGCTTAATTTCCGGAATACCTATGGTGGTGGCTGGCGTGGGGAGGGGTGGAGTTCCTGCTGTCGGTCATCTTCCAGGTTAGCAGTGGCAGGGGATTTTTAACTGCACTCTGAACACTGGTGTCTGCCGGGCAGCATCGTGTTGTTGTATTGGCTTTCTGATCTCATTTGTTTGTTCAGCCAATTTCCGTTCCCTCACTTATGTTTTGTTCCTCCTTGAGGAGTCCTTCTTGGTTCCCCATCTCTTTTGCCAAGTTGCCTTCCTCATTTTGGGCCTAACTTTGACTTTGGCAGATGGATTAAGTAGCACTGCCATGGCGGAGTACTTTACTCCCGCCATGGCAAGGATACTCCACCCGCTAGATTTAGATATGCCTGCTAGCCCAGTGGACACAGGATCCGCAGCGACAACGGTGCCTGTAAATGCTTTGAAAGTTTGAGGGATAGTTTTGTCAACTATAGTAAAAAACAATGACCCCCCTCATCATGGGAGTATTTTCCTATGCCATGTGTGAGGGGGGCATCATTTTGCAATTTTTGCTTCCCCTTACCTCCAGATTTTATCTGGTAGTGAAGGACAGCGAAAACGCTTGAAAATCACTCAAAATTCGGAACTCAGACATCCAATCGTGTATCTTTCCTAAATCTGTTTACCAAAGATTTTCTGTAAAGAATCAATGAGGCTTATTGACCTATAGCTGGCCGGCTAAGCTCTTGCCCCTTTTACGTGTAAAAAATTACTGGTCTATGATGATATAAACTATGGAAATGTTTTGACAAATTTGACACAATGTGTAGTCAGCTTCTTTCTTTCACATCTAACACCCACATTGCCATTGTGCATAAATACTTATTATAAGTGTTTTTATATCTATTCACTGGAGCCGCTGTTGTTTTCTTAAAGCTTTACACCCAGGCTCCTAGTGAATAGGGTTCCCTTGTTCCCCTTTCAAGTACTTTTTTGTAGAGAGGCACTATTTCTGCAATTTTCCACGAAGGTGGTATGGCAGCTCCAGACGTGATTGAGTTAGCGACCAAGTTTATATAAGAACCCCAGAGAGTTATATCCTCTCTATACAAATCATTAGGAATTCTGTCAGAGGTGGGTGCTTGGGCTGGGGCACAAGATGAAATTGCTGCTTGCGCTTCCTCTATGGAAAAAAACCAAAGTATCACCCACGCCGCCAGGGGCCTCATCCCACCTGTCGCAAGCTTCTTCTCTTGCCAAAGTGCCTAATTCATAGAGGGAACCAATTGCTACCCACTCATCAGACTGAACTGTAAATTCCAGGACCGTCTTATTACCCATGAGCCAGTACTCTGCTATGCTCCAAAAAATCAATCTTGGTGTCTAACAGTGCCCTATGTGAAGTGGACCAAAGGACACTCTTCCACTTCTTCTTTGCTTTAGCTATGGCCTGCATATACTCGGCTCTACAGGTCACTAACTCTGGCCATGCTTTTAGTTTTGGTGCATGTACAAGCGCCCCCTTCGCATTTCTGCAGTCCTGGTTGTACCAAACACCCCGGGAAGCCGACATCGAATGTGTACGGAGTCCCCCCTTTTTTTGCGCTTTGAACAAATGTCTAAGCATATCCCTAATCTCATTAAAAAGCAGCTCGTGACAACGCAGGAAAGTGTAAAGACAGACTAAGACACGTTATAAAAGTGGATGAATGAGTTGATGAAAAGATGAGTGAATGATAGGTGGATGGGCAGGTGAAAGTATGGCACAGTAAATGGATAGATGGGTGAATGAACGGATAGGTGGAAGAGCAGGTGAAAGGATGGCAAAGTAAAGGGATGGAGGGATAGTGGATGGACAGGTGAAAGGACGGCAGAGTGGATGGATGGGAGTGGATGGATAGCTCGATGGACAGGCGAAAGGATGGCAGAATAAAGGGATGTATGGATAGAGTGATGGATGGGTGAAAGGATGGAAGAGCAAAAGGACGAATAGATGAATCGGTGAAGAGATGAGTGAATGGATGGCAGAGTAGATAGATGGAAGGCAGAGTGGATGGGTGGATGATGGATGATTGAATGTCAGAGTTGCAGAACGGATGTATGGATGGCAGAGTTGATGAATAGATGGATTGCAAAGTGGATGGATGGGAAAGTGGATGGAGATTGCAGAGAGGATGGATGTATCGCAGAGGGGATGAATGGATAGCTAAGTGGATGGATGGATGGCAAAGTAGATGCGTGACAAAATGGATGGGTGGCAGAGTGAATAGATGGATGTGTGGATGGTTTGATGGATGATTTGGCAGATTGATGGCAGACTAGATGAATTGATGGATGGATGAGTGGATGGATCGGATGGAGAACGGTTGAATGATGGATAAAAGAATGAATGGGTGACGTAATGTAAAGGTGAAATATTGGATATCAGCAGGTGGATGGAAGAGTGAAAGAATTGATGGATAGATATGTGGATGGAAAAGACAAGGAAGCTGTTCTAGGGAGGGTTTGTCTCCCTTGCTTTGCTTTGCTTGCTTGGTGGCATCAGCGCTTTGGTTCAAAGTGGGCACAATTTTAATTTCTGGCTCCTCCCTTGCCAAGTACCACGCATCAGGGGTTAGACTAACACATTTTAGAGCTGGTGGCTGCATCGCCGCACTAAAACGCATTAGTCACACATATGAAAGCTCCTGGGACCGAGGGCCCGATTCACCGAATGAACTTAAGACTCAATCCTAAACTTACTACTATTTTGGTATTCACAGAATGCACTTACTACTTTTGGCATTCACAGAATGCACTTACTACTTTTGGTATTCACAGAACGAACTTACTACTTTTGGTATTCACAGAAGTTAGGACAGACTTAAGACAAACTTAAGACAGACTTAAGACAGACTTAAGTTAGGATTTTGTCTTGTCTGTTTTAGGTCTGTCTTAGGTATGTCTTAAGTTTGTCTTAAGTCTGTTTTAAGACAAACTTAAGAAAAAATCCTAACTTCTGTGAATACCAAAAGTATTAAGTTGATTCTGTGAATGCCAAAAGTAGTAAGTGCATTCTGTGAATACCAAAATAGTAGTAAGTTTATGATTGAGTCTTAAGTTCATTCAGTAAATCGGGCCCGACGTGTCTGCACTTCAGCACTGCAGCATTCTTATAACCAGCATGATTTATTTCGGATGATGGCTTTGTGCTGCTGCCATGCGCAGCCGCAATGTGATCATAAACCAGACCAGGAGAGATGAACGTTGCTGAGCTGCAAAGTGTTACAAAAAAACAGAACCAGAGATGCTCACTAGTTGCATCTTGGCGGCCCCAACCACAGCAGCAATTGAAGATGCTTCACAGGCTCAGCCTACCTTTGGCTCTCGTTGGTGTAGGTGAGTTCAGCATGCCTCACCGAGAAAGCTAACGTCTGCATGGACTTGTACTTTCAGTTGCAGAGTCTCACTTTCACTGGGGTGTTTCTAATGTTCATTGTTCCTTAAACTGACCCGCACTCAAACTAATGTTGCCACTATTTTTGTTAGTCTTCCAAATTGAAGCAACCACACTTCAAATAACGGAGAAAAGCACTTCAGAAGGGAAAGATAAATGCAAGTAAAGTAGTGTGCGGGAAATTTACACTACGAAGTCTTTGTTAATACAATCACTGTAGATGTCTTTGACTACCGAACCAGAGAGGAACAGAATTGAATCCTGGTTGGTGCAGTGGCTGATACTGATCATTGTATTGATAGTCCTAGGCTATTACTGAAAGCACAATGCATATTCAAGTAATTTTAAAACTGTGTAGCAGACAGTATACATAGGCTGCCACAAAATTTGCAAAGAGATTTAGTGTTAAATATGAAACAAATCATTTTGTAGTATATATAATATGTAAGGGCAATTGCATGTAAAATAACATTTGAGGAAAATGCACTCTTTTACATTCTAAAATATCAATCACTTAATGCATCACTGCAGTGGTGTGTATGTGCTTGTGTGAGAGATCTGAGCGAAACAGAATTGAATCCCGCTTGGTGCGGCGGTGAATGGTGCTTGGATGTGCCAGCTTGCAACCAAAAGCGCTATAAATATGCAAGGTTTTTAAAAATAGGGACAGCAGGTTAATGACTTCCGGCAGCCGGGCTGCTGAGTGTAATGCTCCGGCTCTGTTACCACTGCTCCGGGTCGCTAAAAAGTAAGCGCCTGAGACTGAGTGGCGGTATGATCTCCTAGTTGCACCCACTATGATATGCTATAAAATGTGCTATTTAAGCTAGCGCGCTGTCATGAATGATCAGATCAGTGAGATCATCTTTTGAGCAGCTGCAGTGCCTGCCTGCCCTCTGTTACTGAGATCTGCACTCGCTCAGTCTGTCTCTGGTTAGTGCCCTTCCACTTCTGGTGCTTTGCAGCAGTTTTAATATCTTCTTAGAGTTTCTCGTTGCTCAAATGTGTCATTTCTGATACTTGTGTTTCCCTTGCCTCCTTTGCTTGATTTTGCTAACGAGAAAGTCCCTCCTGAAATTCGCAGACTCACCTCCTTGGTTGCCTTCAAAATGGAAGTAAGACGATTCCTTAAATGCAGGTTCTAACCCTAATTTGGCTCTTTTAATTTGCTTGAAGATACTGGACTTATACCCTCATCACTTGTACTGATGTTTTATATCCCCATACCTAATCTTTTCTTCCCCGCCCAGTCCCGCTATATATATATATGTATATGTATGTATGTATGTGTATATGTGTATATGTACATATATATATATACATATATATATATATATATATATATATACATATATATAGAGATATATATATGTATATTATTTATATATATGCTTTGTTTTGTTTCTTTAACTATTGTACTGCTTCGTTGTAACATTTGTAACTGTTTTCTTTGATTTGTATTTGCTGCCTGCCTGCCCATCCTTAATTGTGAAGCGCTCTCATATCCTTCGGGATCATGTTCGTGCTATATAAAACTTTATAAATAAATAAATAAAGTGTCACTCATAGCTGTTGAAATGTCACACATCATTGCACTGAAATTATGATGTTTCTGGACCTAAAATCGGCCTTTGACCTGTTTCCTAGGAACAAATTGTGGTCCATCTTATTAGACTTGGGGGTCCCCCTACCACTGTTAGCAGATGAAGCGGCTCCACGAAAACAACTACGCTCAGGTTAGGTATGGTATAAATGTTGAGCTTACTGATCCCATTCCAATAGATAGAGGGGTAAGACAAGGATGAGTCCTGGCCCGACCCTCTTTTGCCTATTTATCAATGGTCTGGTGGAGGTTCTGAATGCTGGGAGGGACATAGATGCCCCTAGGCTGGCGAACAACAAGGTCCCGGCCCTGATGTTCGCCGATGATACCCTCTTATTATCCAAGTCCTCAATAGGAATACAGAGGGCCTTGGATATTTTCCATCTATTTTGTAAAAATAGGGATTTGGAGATAAACTCACTAAAACAAAATGTATGGTTTTTAATGCAGGTAACACCACGCGACCAAACCCTCTTTTAGATGGAAAACCATTAGAGAAAATGACTGCCTTCGACTATTTAGGCCTAACACTCACTGATAAAATGGAGTGGAACGCACAAATTAAAAAGGCTAGCCTAAAACTGGCTCAGACAGCCGGGGGATAGCAAAGATGGCTAGGAAGTGCACCCACAGAATGGTCCAGCAATGGAAAATTACAAGGCCCAGGGTGGGGGAGCGGCCTTGTATGGGGCATCGACCATCTGATCCCCTCTCTAAGAATGAGAACTCTTTTATTAGGCAGCTACCAGGTCTCCCTAAAAGTACACCACTGACGCCACTCCGTACAGGGCCGGACTGACCATAGCGGGCACCGGGAAATCCCCCGGTGTGCCGCACGGGTTTTTGTTACAGGGCCTTTTTTGCAGCATAGCTGCAAAATCGGCCCTGTACCAAAATCTCCGAAAACCGCCCCCAGCAAAGAGCTCGGCGGAACCTCCAACCCCCCCCCCAGTAGGGGGGGGCAGCCGAGCACTTTGCCAGGGCCGGTTGTGGTTCCCACTCCGGCCCTGACTCTGTATGGACCTTGGGGTCAGCCCAATTGCAAAGGAAGCTATTCCTAGGCCCCTTCTCTATTGAAGACCCCTATGGAGTACTCTAGAGCCTGAGTTCTTTAGAGAAGAACTAAAGGAGGTGCTAAATTTACAGGGAGCTGGCAAAATCCCATGGCTGTCCTATATTAAAAGCACCCTGGCTGCTATGAGGATGGGAGACCAATGGGTTAATGCTGAAGCAATTTGCACAATAACTCCCAGAAGGCCTTGTCAAAGATTTTCCAAGAATTTAAACTTACCAGATAAAGGCCAACTCCGACACTGACATACTGATCCTATTTTTTTTTAAAGGCCAAAGATAAATCTAAGTTAGAACCTGTTCTTGATGTCATACAGCCTCCCCTTGCTAAAAAACTGTATTTACAATTTAGGCACAGTGTATTACCACTGCGTGCCTTTACAAATAAATGGGGAAACATTCTTACTCAGAGCTGTTTGGTCTGTGCAGATAATCCGGAGGCGGATCAACATGTACTATTTGTCTGCCCGGCATACAAGAAGGTTAGATACTGATGGCTACAACAGGTATGCCAGAACCTTGGGACAAAGCATTGTGTGGAGGCTTATAGGGTCCTAAAATACGACACGAGTGTGTCCATTGTATATTCCGTCTCCCGATATTTATGCTCTATGTGGTGTGTACCTCTAGCCATACTAAAAACTGGCTCGATTGGATAATTTTAGTTTTTTATTGCAAACAAAACTTATTCATAATTTTTAACCTCCTTTTTAAACCTTATAAAATGTGTATTCTTAAGTAGTTTCTTTTTAATATTTAGATTCAGAATTCTTTTTTAGAATCAAACATTTTATTGTGCGGCAGAACATCGTGGTACACAGCCCAGCTGCCTACATCGACTTGCCGGCAGGGCGGATGCACATAATGGTTATGCACAGCATTCAGGTCTACATCCCTGAGGCCGACCCCGCGCATATACGAAAGCATCACCACCGCGCCGGAAGCAGCTTGACCGCTTTTTAGAGAAGAGAAAGCAAAAAGAACATCAAAACACAAACACCCCACCTGCCTACCCCCCTCGCCCCCCCTGTCCCCCCTTCCCCACCCCCCCTCCGCATCAGCTCCACGAAATAGTATCGGTCTCTCACGCTCCAGCCTCTTCTTGTGCAAGTACAATAACACATTCTCAGGTGCACGCTGTGGCCCCAGCAGGTTCCAGAGGAATAAGCTGTAGTATTTGCAAATACTTCGGACACGTTACTTCCCGTAGATCTTTGCTCGGGCAATCTAGGCAATGTAATCTGAAAAGCAGCGTCGAGTTAATCAAGAACTGTTGCCCAGTAGCATTCCAGTTTGGGGCAGCACCATAGCAGATGAACCAGGGTCCCAGACATCCCGCAGCCCCTCCAGCAGAGGCCCGACTTAGCTTTGTCCCAAGCCTTCACGCACTCTGGCGTATAATACCAATAGGTGACTGTTTTATAGGCAGATTCGGTTCCTGTGGTGTTGGAGGTCGTGTGGTGTGCCCGATAGAACACGTGCTCCCATTCCTTGGCTGTCAGGGGGCGCCCCAATTCCGTCTCCCATCCAACCTGCGCCCTGGTGCGTTGCTTCCTGGGCTCGCGCACAATCATTGCGTAGAGCTCCGAAATAAGGCTGCGGTCATCTTTTTTACAGACCAGCCATCGACCAAAAAAAGGCCTAGACATAAGGGCCACGTTAGCCGGGCGAGTTACCGAATGCGCCACCTGTGCATGATAGAGCTCATCCTCCGGTCACAGCGGGAAGTACTCCGCTCTCAAAGTCGAGAATGGGATCAGGCCTTCCAGGTCAAAAAGCATGCCCACCCTCTTGCATCCCTTCTCCCGCCACATATGGAAAACTGGCGATGAGCAGCCCGGGGGGAAGTCAGGATTATCCACTATTGGCGTCATTGGGGAGGGAAAAGAAGTCCAGCCCTTACTGAGAGCCAGTTGGTCCCATGCTTTAAGCATCGGGGACGTAACCGGCGAGGAGTAAAGCCCCCATGCCCTGCTTTTACGCGGGAGCCACAGTTCTCTCCATAGGTTACAGCCGGCCACCGTCTGATCCATAAATAACCAATGCTTACTGGACATGGGTCTATTCTATTCCACCACGTACCAAAGGCAGGCTGCTTCGAAGTATGCTAAAAACAGGGGAAAACCCAGGCCGCCAGACGCCTTCAGGGAGGTGGTAACCGCGAATGCAAAGCGAGGTCTCTTGTTATCCCACAGAAATTTGTTAAGGAGAGTTTGTAATCGTCTTAACATGCCTGGCGGTGGCGCAAGGGGCAACATCTGGAAGAGATAAAGTACGCGGAGGAGCACCGTCATTTTTATCGCGGCAAGACGACCAAACCAAGTCAGTTTAAGACGCGATCACTCGGCCAAGGATTTAGCAACCTGTTCTACCAACACAGAATAGTTCAATGAAAGGGTTTTGGGTAGCGTAGGGGCTAGACGTATACCCAGATAGGTGATAGACGAGTGTACCCACTGAAAGGCAAAATCGCGCTGGAGGTCCACGACATCAGAGGCCGGAATGGAGATGTTAAGAATTTGCGACTTAGCAAAATTAACCTTGAAACCTGCAGCCGTATGGAAGGCCCGAAGCTCAGTGGAGTAGCACCGTAGGGAAGTATAGGGGTCAGTCAGTGCCAAAATGACGTTGTCCGCATAAAGGCTGATCTTATGGGTGTCGGCCCTGAATCGGACACCCGAGATGTGAGTATGGGCTCGCACCCGCTGGGCAAAGGGCTTAATGTAGAGCGCGAAGTGCAGCGGCGAGAGCGGGCACCCCTGACGTGTCCCCCTCGAGATACAAAAGGGGGCAGATTTACCGCCATTGACTCTTACCACCGCCTTGGGCCCCACATAAAGGCATCGAATCCAGCGTAGAAAGTTGTTTCCCACGCCAAAAGCTTTCAACACCCCAAACATATAGTCCCAGTCCACGCGGTCGAAAGCTTTCTCCGCATCGATAGATAACAGAAAAGCCTGTGTCCTGGAGCCATGGACTAGGTCCAGTAGGTGGAGCAGTCTCTTAGTATTATCTCCTCCTTGTCTGGTGGGTATGAATCCCGCTTGATCGGGTTCTATCACCCCATCCATTAAAGGGCTAAGCCTCGCCGCCAGCACTCCCGCAAGCAACTTAGCATCAATGTTGAGGAGCGAAATCGGCCTATACGAGCCACACTCGGTCGGCTCCTTCCCAGGCTTGAGGATCACCGTTATGGCTGCCTCGGTCACGGAGGGGGTGACTACCCCAGTATCAAGAAAGGAGTTAAAAAGGCGGGTCAAAAAGGGGGCCAGCTCTCTGCAGAATGTCTTGTAGTATATAGCCGAGTATCCGTCCGGACCAGGTGATTTAGCCAGTTTGAGTCAGGAGATGGCCGATATAACTTCCTCAATACGGATTTCCGCATCCAGCGCCTCAACCGAGTCGGGAAGGAAGGGCATAATGTGAGAAGACGCTAAGTATTCCGCTACGGTTTCCTGCGCGGCCCCCTCCCTTGTGTACAGGGATTGGTAAAAGTGGCGGAAGGTATCGAGGATGGCAGTGTCAGTGTTGTGAGGTTGCGCCCCACCGTCTTTGATTTCGGTTATTGCATGGGACTGCACCCGCACCCGCAGCCTGTGCGCTAGCATCCTACCTCGCTTGTCCCCACATACATAACAATTTATGGCGCAGATGTAGCAACGCATACGCCACCCTATCAAGGTCGAGGTGTTTAAGCTTGCGCCTCTTTGTTTCTAATTCTCTCCAAATCCTTGGGGCCCCTGTCCTCTTATGGATAGCTTCCAAGCTTCGTACATCCCCCTCCAGCTCTGCGCGTTTTTCTTTGCGCAGCTAAGCGTAAGTGGCCGCCAGCGCAATGAAATCTCCCCTAACCACCAACTTCAGGGCCTCCCAAGTGGACGACAAGGATGTGTCCCCTACTGGGTTTTCAGCAAAATAGTGGGTGATAGTGTCCTGGATCTTAGCTACTACGTCTTGCGAGTGCAGCATAGAATCCCTAAGCCGCCATCCCGCCGAGGGGGTCTGATGTTGTGGAGCGAGACTTTTACGGAAATGAGCGCATGGTCAGAAAGGGAGCGAGGCGCTATGTCTGCATCAGATAAGTGAGGTAGGAAGGCTGATGTGGCTAAAAAGTGGTCAAGACGCGCGTACGTTTTGTGCGCCGCTGAATAGTAAGTGAAGTCACTCTCTTGGGGGTGCTGAACGCGCCACACGCCATGTAGTCCACCCTCAGCTAACCACTGCTTCCCATCCTGCGGCCATGCACCAGTCTGTTGCGCGCTCTGTCCCGATCTATCCATCCCTCCCTCCATGACCAGGTTAAAATCCCCTCCCACCAAGATTAGTGCATCTGGGGACGCCAAGACCTGCGCAAGAGCAGCACGGATGAAGGGTTCCGGTTCCTATATTCGGAGCATATATGGACCCTATTGTGAAGGTCACCTCTCCCCATTGGACCCGTACTGCTATGAACCTTCCCCTAATGTCCACCACCTACCAGAGCACTTTGCCATGCATACGGTTACTAAATAGCAATGCCACTCCATTCTTCTTGTTCGGGCCAGAGGACTAGACCTGCACGGGGAAACGCTTGTCCTGCATACGCCGGACATCCTTAGCAAGCAGGTGGGTTTCCTGCAACAAACACACGTCCCCATCCGAGTTATCCAAAAGGGACAGGATTGCAGCACGTTTCACAGGGCTATTGAGGCCATGGATATTAAGGCTCACCACTCTCAATTCTCTAGTCATTGCAACGCATTCACAGCAGAAACCCAGCTAATAATCATGCGGCGTCCAAACCCAGTCTGCCCAATCGAGGACACACTACCCGTCTGCAGTTGCACACATCGTTGCCAAGCCATGGACCGCCCGCTAACAAGCTGCAGACCAGTCCACTCTATAGTGGGAGTCGCGGTCACCATTGCACTGGTCACTGCAGCCAACAGTACATACCTCAAGGGCAACCTGCAAGTTATCACCTCTCCCTCCGCACTCGCGCTGGAGAACCCAACCCCCTCCTTCTTGACCAAACCCCCCGGTAGCTGATGCGGAGCCCCCCCACCACTCCCCCAGACCCTCCAAACCCCCCTCTCCCCACCCCCCCATAGATAGAAAAGCGCATTAAGTCAGTGCCGGACAAAACGAGAAATAGGAATAAACAACAGTTCGTTGAACAGGCCCTAATGGCAAGGGAACACAGCATCCATCCATCCC
Organism: Lissotriton helveticus; assembly: GCF_964261635.1. Classification (NCBI taxonomy): domain Eukaryota; kingdom Metazoa; phylum Chordata; class Amphibia; order Caudata; family Salamandridae; genus Lissotriton; species Lissotriton helveticus. The sequence goes on from NC_136058.1 coordinate 262,543,552, forward strand.
ATTCCCAATTCCTGATACTTCCGCACGGACACTTACAGGTACCACTAGAGGTCCCCGTCCGGGCCCCCCGGTGCCAGGCAAATCCCTGAGAGGCCACGCTATAGAAGTAAAGCCTCAGGCATCCCCGGGAGCGTCTGTCACCAAGGCCACTGCATCCCCTCTCTCCTTCAAGCTTAGCAACCTGTCAGGTTTCAGCGCCGGCGTCTGCTTGCCCACCTTCTGCCATTCCGCGGAGCGCCTGCGACGTCTGTCAGGGGAGCTGCTAGTCTCAGACGGGGTAGCCGGTCTCTCTAGACCCAAGATTGAGCGTGCCGCCTCCAGTGACCGCACCTGAACCAGCTTAGACTTCCACTTAAATATAAGCCTAAACGGGTGCCCCCACGAGTTGGGGACCCCCTGTTCCCTCAGGTGAGTAGTGATGGGCTTAAAGTCTCGTCGCTTGAGGAGCGTGGAGGCTGCCAAGTCTTGATACAGAACCGGATGGTGGTCGTGAAAGTGAAGGGGGACAAGGTCGCGTGCCCACCTCAAGATCCTCTATTTAAGTTGAAAGTCGTGCACACAGACAAGTATATATGGGGGGGGAATTGGCACCCCTTGGCAAACCCACACGATGTACACGGTCCATTTTAATCTCCTGCAGGTCGCCCTCACTTAAAATATGCCTAAAAAGGGCCTCACGTATGTCTGCACCTTCTCCTTTCCATGGCACCGCCCTGATCCGGATGTTATTTCGTCGAGACCTGTTCTCGAGGTCCTCGGTGTGGGCTTGCAGGTCCAAGTTCTGCTCCATTAGACGGATCACATCTTGTTGCAGTCGGTGTACATCTTCAGCTGTACCCAAGTCGTGGTCCTCTAAAGTAGCGACTCTTTCCCCTACACTGTCTACATCGCGTCGCAGCTCTCTCATATACGAAGCAAGCTGAACTCGAAGCTCCATGATATCCTCCTTGATGGCGGCACAGAGCTCCAACATGAACGCCTTAGTCGCAGGTGCTTCATTGTCAGCCTGGCGTGGAGAGTTGGAAGAGGCCGGTGAGGCGGACTGCTGGACGGCTTTCTGGCTATTGTCCTTCGGCAATTTGTCTTTTTTGGGCCTGGTCGCCGCCATTTTCTCGTCGCTGGAGGCTCGCAATGGGTGCAAGGATAGGCCTGCCACGCGTGTCCTGTTCGCAGGTTTGCCACCTGCCTACGTCGCCAGGTGGGCCAGGCCCATCCAGCTACTCCTTGTTCTGACACTCCCCGTGTATTCGGCCACCCTCAATGCCACAGTGGAGCCCCCTTCAGAGGGGTTGGTCTTCCGCCCCCTCCCAAGAAAAGCAGGAATAAGACCAGAAATAGCCGCAGCACCAACTCGCCACTTGCCCGGCAGCCCGGTGCTCAACTCTAATGATCCTTCTATCCAAGCTTGGAAAGTCAAGGCCAGGCCCGGGCCCACCACCGGGCAGTCGCGCTACACAGTTCTCCGGCGCGAGGCAAGAGGGCTGGCCGTGCTGAGGGCAGAAGCGCACTGCCCACTGTGCCGCAAGACTTAGGCGGCGCTATATGCAAGCGTTCGTAAGGGAGGGGGCACCGAGATTCCCCCGGTTCAGGCCTGTCTGCGTCTCCCTGCAATGTCCAATCTAGCACTGATCCCAAAGTGCTGCTCACCTCGGACTAGCATCTCAGGCCTCCCGGGCCCTCCTCCCAGATCTACCGCCCGCCGAAATGCGGGCCGAAAGCCCGTAGCTCTCCCGGTGCCAGGTAGCCGCCACTCCCCCGTACCTCAGCCCGTAGACACGCGGCACTGCGCGGGAGCACTCACCCAGCAAACGGGGATTTCCACCTCCGCAGCCGCTCACAGTGGAAGGTCCGGTGCACACCCCCAGGCTTACGGCCAGGCTCCGGACGTCGCTGGCAACAGCGGGCGCTTTCCCCGCTCACACCCCACCGCCGTGGAGCCCGGGAGACTTACAGCGAGTACAGCAGCTCGCGCGGTTCCCTGGATGGTCTACCAGCAGTGTCAGCTCAGGCAAGGGGCAGGTGAGGTGGGCCCCGCAATCCTCCGCAGCCGCCGCTCGGTCTCACCAGGCCTCGGTGCTTCCGGTCCGCTCCTGCCGCGCGGGATCAGACTCCTCCACCACGGAGCCTATACAGGCCGCCAGCATCCGCGGCAACAGGGGCTCGCCGGGGTCCGATAGCACTGCCTCCGTCACACCTCAGGAGGGCTCAGGCAGTCCACACCACTCGGGAGGCGGCTAGGGCGAAGGCCTGGATCCCTCGCGTCTCTGCACTCAACCAGGCCGCACTTCGTCTCTCCGTCACCGATGGTCGATCTCCTGGGCCATGGGGGACTTGGGGGGGGGCCGCCGACCGCAGGGAGGTCCCCCCCCGGGCATTTTGGGAGGGGCGGGGGGGGCTGGGTCAGCGGGCCATTGGGCGGTTTTTTCGTATTTTGGGCTGGTTCCTAGTAGCGCCCAATTTTATGCCTATAGGGATCCCTTGACTCCTCCCCCGGCCACCATTTTAGTGTTCGGTGACCTGGTGGCTGGGGCTATAGGTTTTTTGTCAGATTTTCTGTCAGAGTTTCTGTCAGTTGGTGGTGTTAGGTTTTTGTCGATACTTGCTTCAATGTCGGCAGAGGATTATCGCGTTCTTGAAGCCATCCGGCTCCTCAGCGAAGCAGGTCGGTTAGACCTTGTCATTGGCGATGTGGCGGGGCCTTCTCGGCCTCAGCGTCAGGCCTCGGCAGGTGTTGCAGCGGTTGTGGCTGCTTGTATGACGCCGAAGCGTCCAAGATTGGAGGCGGTGAGTGAGAGAGGCCGCCCGCGTTCTCGCAAGGCGGCCTCAGTGTCGAAAAAAAGTGCGGCTGCGGTCCGGGAGGCGGGTTCCGAGCTCCCCCCGCAGTCGGAGGTTGGAGGGACTTTGTTGGTTGGTGAGGAGTTGCGCTTTGAGCAACCGGAGCTCTCTTTGGCTCCGGCGGTTCTGGAGCGGGCTGCATCGGCCCCTGCTCAACGAGGAAAGCGTGCTGGGCGGAGGGGCTCAAAAAAGCGCTCTGCGTCCGAGTCTTCAGCGCCGATGGTTCAATTTGTGGAGCGTGTGACGGTTGGGGGAGAGCAAGATGTTCGCTCTCCTGCCCCGTTTCAGTTGTTGTCTGGTTCCCAGTGGGGGGAAAGAAAGGCCTGGTTGGCCCTCTCCCTCTCCCTCATGTTACTCAGGGGCATTCGTTGGATTCGGTAATGGGTGGTGACGGAGTTACTTTTCCTGCCCCCACACATCCGCAATTTTTGAGGATTGATAGTACAATTGAGGTGGCCCCCCCTTATAGCCCACTCCTTTTTTCCCCTCAAGACTCTCCTAGGGGGGAGGTGCTGTTGGTACATAGTGGGTCGGTGGGGAAAGGGGAGTGGGCACAAGTAGGAGGAGTAGGTAGTTCCCCCCTGGTGCCGGTTTTTAATGAGGATTTACGTCCGTCCCACTCCGGTGCTGGGGATTTAGGAGGGCAGGTTTTTGGGGTCTTGAGTGGGCCTCATAGGTATGGGAGAGGACAAGCGGAGGTGCATCAGACAGGTGGGTAGTCTAGGTCTTGGGAGGGCCTCGATATCTTTCCGGTATGGTCAGAGGGTTTGAAGGACGCTGCGGCAACTCATGGGGCGGCAGTTTCAAGCTGTCCCCAGCCTTTGGGAGGCGTTAGAGCGCCTTCCACTCAATCACATAAGGCCGCGGGTGGGGCGTTATCGGTCCAAGGGTGTGGCGCAGGGGATACTGAGGTACGATCAGGCTGCAGGACATGTTTCAGATATTGGTCAACGTTTGGGGGAGTACCGGCGAGTACAGTCGGCTCCTCCTCATGGTATTCTGCAAGGGTCAGGTCGGGCCCATGTCGGTGGTGAAGGGTCCGGTAAGGCCCATGGTATGAGAAGAATGGCTGGCACTTCACAGATGGAAGAGCCTTCGTTTTTGGATTACGACGAGGATAGCCCCGAGGAAGGGGAATTGCGTGAGGTTGAGGTTGGGGGGGGTTCTTCTCACCCTTCTTATAGTTTTTTGCAGGCACCAGCTGTGTTACCGCCCCAGGGGGCTACAGCATCTGGACCCAGAAGAGAGCGCGGCCCCTCGGTGAGGGTTCCTCGACGGGTGGATACTGTGGAACAGGTGTCATGGCGTTCAGTGCCTGGTCAGCCACCCTTGTTAGAGCCAGGTGAGAAATCTGCACCACGGGCCAAACCAAAAATGGTGTCTGTGGGGACAGGTGACAGGGTGGTGGAGAGAGAGTTTGATGGTAAACTGCACAAGGGTTGTTATGTTAAGGATCAAGGGGTTGGTACGCGGGATGAGGATGGAGGTCTGTGCAAAAAGATTGAATGTGGTGTGAACACTGAGGAAGCGGCATTGGGCAAAGACCCATTACATAGCAAGGAATTAAAGATAAAAAGGCTGCCTTACATGGGCGTCACCAAACCTTTAGGTGCTCATTTGATGTTGGCCACAAAGGAGAGAATATGGAAAGGTGAATATGTGGGAATTTTAAAATTGCTGCATAGGGAAGTGCGCTCTAAGGAAGGATCCAAGGAGGAAGAATATGAGCTGGCCAAGCGCCCCAAAGTCCCTTTAACTATTGAGAATTGGACTGCAGCGTTTTTGATTTATGCAAGCGTATATTGCGAAAAGTTTCCCGAGCGCTGCGTTGCCATATTTAAATATATGGATGTCATACGGAAAGCTCAAATTACTGGTAGTGGTTTTGCATGGGCTCAGTATGACGAAGAGTTTAGAGCTCGTTTGGCATGGGATCCAGAAGCAAAGTGGGGTGAATTGGATACGGATTTATGGCAACATACCATGGGAGCATCAGCTGGGGGCAAGACGATTTTTACAGCTAGTGGCTTGCCTTTAGTTTATCGGCCCTTTCAGGGGAAGCCCACCCTGGGAGGGGTGGGAAGTACTACAACACCACAGGTGGGAGTTGGGGCCTGCTGGGATTTCAATAAGGGTTTGTGCACCAGGGAATACTGTAGATTCCACCATGAATGTTCGCAGTGCGGGAGAAAACACCCTTTGGCCAAGTGTTGGGGTCCAGGGTATACAGGTAGTCAGCAGTGGCCCCGGCCAACGGCTGGTGCCCCAGGTCCATCACAGCAGGTTCAGACGCCTAGAGGGGGAAGGGGTTCACAGGGTGCTGGGCCCAAAGGCTCATACTCCGGTTAATCTGGGGCAGCTGGCGGTGGCACTTCAGGGGTACGAGGATTTGAGGGTAAGGCAGATGTTGCTTGAGGGTTTTGCAGTAGGTTTTCGACTGGGTTACAACGGACCGCGGCTGCGGCGTTGGTCAAAGAACCTAAAATCAGCTGAGGAACACAAAGACATAGTGCAGGACAAACTGGACAAAGAGGTTCGGAGAGGGCGTATGGCAGGTCCTTTTGATGATTAGCCATTGCAAAATTGTATTGTGTCGCCTATTGGGGTAGTTCCCAATAAGGAGGCCGGTCAATTTAGGTTGATTCAACACCTGTCATGGCCAGAGGGGTCTTCAGTCAATGATTTTATTGATGAGGAGGCGGCCTCTGTGTCATACTCTTCGGTGGATGTGGCTATGTCACTAGTAGTGACGGCAGGCACAACTGCTGAAATGGCAAAATGCGATATTAAATCTGCATTTCGATTGCTTCCAGTCCATCCGGAAGATTGGAATCTTCTTGGGATCCATTTTGCTGGTAAATGGTACGTGGACAAAGCATTGCCGATGGGTTGTTCCATGTCCTGCTCCCTTTTTGAAGCATTCAGTACCTTTTTGCAATGGTTTTTCACGCAGCGCAGTGGACATGAGCTGGTAACGCACTATTTGGATGATTTCTTTTTTGTGGGTTCCTCTGGTTCTAATGAATGTAAAACTGCTCTGGATACCTTTCAAGCCCTCATGGAGTTACTTGGTGTGCCTTTAGCGCCAGAAAAGACAATGGGTCCTTGCGCGACCATGTCATTTTTAGGCATTGAACTTGACTCAGTATCAATGCAAGCTCGCCTGCCTGTGGACAAGAAAGTGAAAATGCTGGAACTTATAATGACCATGTTACAGAAACAGAAAGTGTCTGTGAGGGAGGTGCAAGTTTTGTTAGGACATCTTAACTTTGCTTGTCGAGTGGTCCGGGCAGGGTGAACTTTTTGCAGACGCCTGGGTCGGGCACTGTCTGGTCAGCAGTTGCCTCACCATCATGTCCGTTTGTCAGCTGGAGTCAAAGAGGATCTTCACATGTGGTCAGTCTTTTTGCAGTCTTTTCATGGAGTGCCTTTGGTCAGGGAAGAGGATTGGGTCTGGGACGTTCAAATTTTTTCAGACGCAGCAGGCAGTGAAGATTTTGGTCTTTATTGGCAAGGCAAGTGGTGTGCTGAGCAGTGGCCAGTTGAGTGGAAGGATGGTGGGAGGTCAATTACCTTTTTAGAACTCTTCCCTGTACTAGTGGCTCTGACATTGTGGGGTCCGGATTTGGCACATAAGAAAGTGCTTTTTCGCATTGAAAACATGGCTGTGGTGGACATCATTAACAGACAGTCGGCCAGAGAAGAACAGATTCTGAAGCTCCTCCGAGTTTTTGTGTTGGGTTGTTTGAGATTTGACATCAGTTTTAGGGCCTTACACATACCTGGTGTGAACAATGACATTGCGGATGCTTTGTCTCGTTCGCAGTGGGAGAGATTCCGTGGGCTTGCCAAGGACGCGGACAGGATGCCGACCCCCATGCCAGAACATCTGTGGTATGTAGGCAACGTAGGGTCATACAATTGGTGGTAGGTTCATTGTCAGCCTCTACTCGCGCTGCTTACACACTGGCTTGGACTGAATTTTTAGCGTCAGGTGCTTGCAGACGGGAATATGGTTGGAGGAGGTCGGAAGATGTAGTTCAGTTTATACTGGGTTTGATGGACAAAGGCCTGTCTCGAGTGACGATAGCGGGGAAGTTAGCGGGTGTTGCGTTCATGGGGAAACTCCTGTGGGGTTACACTCCTTCGGCAGGTGAGTTGGGGAGGAGGATGTTAGAGGGGTGGGCTAGAGAACAGGGTCCAGGTCAGCTTGCTCGTTTTCCTTTGTCTTGGCAAACTTTAGCAAGGGTGGTTGAGGCCTTGCCATTAGTGTGTAGAGATGCCTTTGAAGCTTGCCTTTTTTCTACGCTTATGGTGTGGATGTACTTTGGAGCTTTTCGTGTTTCAGAACTGCTGGGTTCTAGGTTTTTACAGGGTTTGCTTTGGCAGGATGTTCATTTATCTGACAAGGGTGTCCACATTTGGTTATACCGGTCAAAAACGGATCAGAGACGCAAAGGAAAAGGCATTTGGTTAGTGGCGTCCTCCCCCCAGGTAACGTGCCCGCTAAGGTGGGCACGGAGTTGGTGGATATTGTCTAGTGGGGGTGCTCAATCCTGTGTTTTTCATCACGCTGATGGGTCCCAGGTCACTGATTACCAGCTTCGCATGGTTCTTCGCAAAGCTTTGAGGAGTTTGGGGTTAGATGACTCTAAGTATAGCACCCACTCTTTTAGGATTGGAGCTGCAACCGAAGCGCATCATCGGGGTTGGTCTAGTGAAGATATCATGCATTTAGGGCGATGGTCATCTAATTGCTTTCAGCGCTATGTGCGGAATGATGGGGGGGAGGCGCTAGCGTCAACTGTTTTGTCTTAAATTTGATACTGCCTTTTTCGTTTCAGGTTCTGTGTAACCCTGGGCGTAGTTCGCGTAGCCGCACTCCGCGAAGCTACGCGAAGACGCACTTGGACTCCGCGAGCTACGCGTAGCTCCGCGGACATGCGTAGTTGCTTGCTAGACCCGTTCGCGCGCCGTTTTTCGTCTTCGGGAGCGCGGTGCGCGTGTTCGGGGCGCTGCCTGCATGCTCGAGATAGCTAGCGCGCTAAGTTACTCAAGAGGTTTGTCCCGCCCGCTTGCGTTCCCTTATTTCCTGTTCCGGGTCACAAGTAACGTGTTCGCGTTGTGTTAGACATGTTCGGGAACTCATCTTCTCGTTCGCACTGCCAAAGTGCGTGATCGCGTCAAATATCGCGCGAACTTACCCCGGCGGTCGCGACGGGCAGAGCCATCTTGGATTTCACACTCTGGCTATGGTTTTGGGCCTACTTTAGCATCTAACTCCTATCTCTTCCATCCTGGTCTTTTCACTCACTTTTTCAAACTTTCTTTACTTATTACTTATCTCTCTCTGTGCCTAGGTTTATTTTTTTCATTTTATTTTTACTTTTACAACTTTTTTTGTAACTTTTCTCTTGTTTTATATTACTTCCTTCTTTTACCTTGCTTCTTCCTTCCCCTACCTTTTTGTCTTAAACTTTCCTTCTCCCCTCCACCCAGAACCATGGTGAAGGGTGCCAGCAGCATCGGCGGCTCAAAGGGCAAAGCGGCTGTGCCGGAAAAAAAACAGCTGCCTTGCGGCAGAATGCGCCCCGCAGGAGTGACGCCCCGCCAACTTTTTGGGGAGGAGGAGGTGGCTGCCCTGGTCTTTTTTATCCAGCGCCACCTCCCCTTGACTTTGGCAGCAGGCGGCAGGCCCGGCTCCGGCTACCAGCGCATTGAAGAGCGTCTCCGGCGGTGGGCGAAGGTGCGCCGTGCAGTCTTCCGCTGCTCCGGTATCCGGCGTACCCACCATCAGCTGTCCCACCGCTGGGCCGACATTTTGGACCGGGAGCAGGACCTGTTGGACCTGCTTGGTGTCGAGGTTGTGTGTCTTGGTGAGTGGCTACCCCAAAAATAAAGTGTGTGTATATATATATATATATATATATATATATATATATATATACATATATATACATATATATATATATATATATATATAGTTTTATATATATATATATATATATAGTAGTATAAATATTGTTATTGTATCTTTGTAAATATTGGCTGAATAAGTAACGCGATGACTGTTGCTCCTAGTTACATTTCCGATGTATTCCGGTATATCTACTGTAATTGTATGACAGTGTTCTTCTTCACTGACTCTTGCGTGTTGTTTCAACTTGGCGCTAGCTGTTGCTGTTTATTGATGTGAGATTTTCTTTATTGTAGAGAACTGAAGTTAGTTAATGCTATTAATAGAGTCTTGTCCTTCCTTTGTCCGTCAGTGAAATAGCGGTGGATGGATAATTGTACGTAGTTTGCATATTGTAGCATTTTTTTCACGGCCTTCTCTTCTGCATGAATCGAATCCTCCTCTGGCAATGAATGCTAACGTTACTTTGTTCTTCTTACCTCAGCCAGGGCCGGCTCTAGGCATGTGCAAGCTGTGCAGCTGCACAGGGCCACCAAACTTCAGGGGCCACCGCACCAATATATATCCCTAATTTAATAATACTCTGAGGATGGATACATATTTGCGTTGCGGCCCCTGGCATGGATTTGTTGCCTCCGGCTCTGTTCCACTTCCAAACACCCTGACTGACTCCCCCTCTTCACTGTCCTCCGTCCTCCGCCCCGACCTCCTCTTCTGGGGCCCCCTACCTACGCTCCCTGCCCAGGAGGACCACCATGAGCCTAGAGCCACCCCTGCCTCAGCCCTCCATAGAACTGATGTAGTTTGTTTAATGAGTGGTAGGCTTGGCAGCAGTAGCATTCAGTCAGTAGCAGAACAAAATATGATGCAACGAACGTACAATTTTGTGTATGCACAAAATTTCTGCATGTCTCCTCCTTATGATCTATGTCATTTTGCTGGCAAAAATGAAAAAGAAACGACTACTCACAGATAATTGATTACCCCATTCTTGAATCTCTTGAATCGGTGGTGTTGTTCAGGTGTTACTGCCTCTGTGTTACTTATTAATCTGCAATCAGAATGTTTATGGAACATGTGATTTGTTTCCTACAAGTATACAGTCAGTGAATCCTGCAAGGCAGTAGTCATTTGTTAGATCAATGTTTGTTTCTTTTAATGTTCTAGCAGTGTTTTTTGCAATGATGTCTATGTTTCACAGCACTCAATGTTTTTCTCTTTGTTTATTATTTTTTACATGAACCACAGAACCCAGGGGCAAGCAGAATGCAGGGACCGAGTCGGCGGGTGAACAACCACGGACACAGAGCTCCTCTACTGAGGATCCTGCTGCTGTCCCCAGTAAGTCCAACAGTGCTTGTTTTTTCCTCTGTAATGTGTCTGCTTTGGCAATTGACACCAACCAAGTATGCATCCAGAATGATGTTTGTCTAGTATTTTGTAAACGTTAGTATACCACTACTAGTCTTGTGGGTATTCTATCTTCTATGGAGTCATATACATATTACATAACTATGTATGCACCAGAAAATTGGATGTTGGTACTGATAGGCAGGTTGGACCTTACTTACACCTCAGTCACAGAAGTCTGAGGAACGCACAATTCACTGAACGACAACGTATATGGGCTCAGTCATTGGTCAATTATTCAATTATCACACTCCTGAACCCCAATACCAAGATGCCGAATGCTTTTAGTACACAAACCATTACCTAAGAAACCCCCTTTTGCTCACTCACTCGTGTGAGTCTACAAGACAACAGACACTGAAAATAAACTTCAGAGTCAAAGTGGTACTTCAAAAGCTTTATTTTGTTAGAAGTAAGTAAGTAACATCAATGTTTTTAAGTTGTTCCGTGAAATACGTCGAAGGGCCCACCAGAAAAAATCCAGAGTTAAAAAAGGCAGAATAAAGTAATCAACATTTGTACAGCTACTAGTGCACAATAGGGAAATGTGGGAAATATCGGAGACCTCTCACCATTTAACGTATACTGGTTAGATATTCCTCTTTTTTTGTAAGCTCTGGAAATGTCCGCTTCGTAGAAGGAAACCTTCTCATCTGCCGAAAATTAATGACAAAAGTGGTGCACGTTAGACAGTATGAAATACATTTATGCGAGTTTTATGCAGCCATGCTAAAAAGAAGTTGTAACCTGTAAGCAAACTCTATTCCACAATCCACATAGAAAACTTAAATACGGGCCCTTTTATTTTCCAACCTCTTCAGGTGTATGCATTGAACAATGATGTGTTGCCTCAAAGCGTCTTCTCGTACTTCGCAACAAGCTGCGAGTTAGCATGCGCAAAACTGGATACATTGATGTACAAAGGTTACATAGTTCACTTCCAATTTCCAAGGACTAGAGTAGCAGGACAGATGAGATGAGCTTGGGTACCATACTATAACAATGAATGCTAATATATGTAGTGAGTGACTCTGCTGTACTATGCAATGTGGACTCCTACTGATTACGTACGTTGTACTTAACTGTTTTGAAGAACTCCATTCTTGGTGAACAAGTACAAAGGGGGCTGTGCATCCATCTAAAAAGGTGTACTTATTTTTATAGGTGCAGAACCCTTACCATCCACCAGTGCCGACGGGGACAGCGGCGCAGCTTCAGCGATCCCGGCGGGGACAGGAGGACCAGAGGCACCTACACCTACACCAGCAGCAGTGGGGGGGGAGCCAACAGCGGCGGGCGATGGTAAGTTACATTCAATAGTGATCCGCATTACTTGGTGGGAGGGGAAAACTTCCTCACTGTACTCTACTGGACAATATATGATGTTACCTTTACTTGTCATTACCATGCTTAGCATTACCACTACAGTAATGCAAGTGGCTGATAGCAGTCGGATGCATGGGTTGTTGTTAAAGCATGGAAAGGGGAAAACACAGCTGCCAGCGTGGTTGGGAGACACACCCAATACCGGTGGTTAGTGGATAGTCTCAGCAGCAGCGGTGTTTTGGGCAAACCCAAAGGCAAGGGAAGGAGGGGACGACTGGGTGCATGGGTCGTTGATGGTGAAACACAAACCAAATAAGGTTTGTTGCGCGATATAAAGAATGATAGTCTCTACTAGACATGTACTACTAGCTGCCCCCTGTTAATTAATGTTACTTTGAGACTGTTCCCGCCTTCCCGGAATCAGAGTATATAATATAAAACGAGATATGAAAAAGACAGGTGTTCGTTCTAATGTGTGTGACCGTTGAAGTACACCCATGCTAATAGGGCAGGCATAATGCCGTGCCAAAAAGTCCAATAAATTAATAGAGGCTGTAGAATGTTCAAGATAGATGCAACACAATTTTTTGTACTCAGCTTGCTTGCTAGTGCTACTGTGCCGCCCACTATGTGTTGAATCAATGTTGTGTTCTTGATTTGCGGGGATTTTGGATTACAACAATTCTGTTTCTTTCTTTATAGTTACTCCTTCCAAAAAAACAACAAGGAAGGAGTTGGCAGTCCGGGCCCGGCAGCGGAAACTGCAGGCTATCGTAGAGGCCTACCGCCGGCTGGTGGATCAGGCCGAGGAGGAGGAGGAGGAGGCGGCGGCAGCAGCTGCTGCCTCTTCCAATGCCCCGGCCCCCAAGCCTGCAGGACTACGTCGCCGTGGTCAGGCAGCCGCCCGCCGCCAAGTTGTTACATCTTCGGCGGCCCCCCCACAACAACATGCGTGCAAATGTAGGTGCCGGGAATTCCAAGAAAAGATTCTACGCCGGGTAGCGACTAAGTTTGAGGAGGAGCGGAAGAAGCTGGAGGACGGTATAGAGGAGCGTGTAAAGATCATGGTGGACAAACACCTGAAAGCCCGCCGGCTTTGAAATGGACCCTGTTTTTTGCCCCTTTTTAAATCCTTTTGTTGGTGGGTGGGATGTGGGTGTTGGGGTGTACATTTAACGTTGAAATTTGGTTGGGGTTAGGGGAGGGTAGGGACAGCTCTGGGCCTGGGGGTAACATTTGATATATATTTTATTTTTCTATCATCGTTATGTTAAAATAAAAATCAGACAAAGATATTTTCAAAAGAAAACATTTGAAGTTCATTTGTGTTTGTTGGGGGGGTGGAGGGGGGACTGTTTCACCAAATAATGTACGTTGTGCAACATCACAACGTTTAATGGGGCATGCAGGTCAGGGGGGACAGTGCTTTCGAATTAAAAAATATATTGTCCACATCTTTAACATGCAGACAGGTAGATGCGCTAAACCCTCACCGAGTTCTATTTGTAGTATTAGAAGAACTACCAGTCTGTCTTGCGTTATACCTCACAGCAAACTTATCTTACCTATGATTGCTGATGATGACGTGGGCTGCATTTGTTTCCCAAGACAATGGATAAGACTCTGTTGTTCTGAACTTCTGTGATAGTAGATAGTAGTAGACAGACCCTGCCAGTAGCATTTTGAGACAAAAAGAAAGAGACAGTAATTTTCGTGATAGACAATGTGGGGGTAGTATAAGTATTAAGTACAGTAGATTACACGACTGAGCCAATACCATTTTGCAACTGCTAAACTGAAACAAAACAATGGTTTTGGGGACTGGAAAGTAAGTGCAAGAGAAGATAAGAAGTTCAACTGTAGTTGTAGTACTCACGTCAACGTCAAACTTTTCTAAATCATAATGCTGTAAACGTAAACACAAACAATGACGCCAATTCATTACGTATTGCTTGTTTGATGGTAATGGTAAATTAATTGGCATTATACACAGAGCTTGAGTTGGGAAGCAGAAGAAGATGCCGGCCATGCCTTGTTGAAAATGAGTCTGACACTATTGTTGCTTTTCACCACATCTGCCCCAGCAAGCGCGTGATCAAATTGTTGGTGTATATTTAATGTAACAAACATCGCACCTCAATGAAACCACGCAGCCCGGGGGAAGAGGGTTAGGGTTTGTTGAATGGATGGGTACGGGGGGTTACGGAAAGGTTTGAGAAATAAAAACAGTACGCATGTAGACAGCAAAAGGAAAACAATGAAGACGTTGATTTATGATGTTGAATTTGATCCACTAGCCCATGAATGTAAGGAATAAAATGTAGAACCAGGATACGCAGAATATCATTCTTTGTTTCCCGCCATCCAATTGCTTGATGATGATGATTAGTGGTAATGGACAGTGAGTAGACGCTCATAGTATAATAGCAGTGGGTGAACAACGTCCAGCCTGTGTGGATTGAAAAAGAAAAGGCAAATACAAAAGAATGTGAATGACCTAAACAAAGTGTATTTGAAATACAGTGCAGATCAACAAAATAATACAAGCGGAATAGTCGTAAAGAGAGAGAGGACTTTCAGACTGAGGCGGCTTTGATACAGTATGTTATGTATAAGTCTACTAGTTGCACATCATTATTAATCTAGAAGTACAAGAAAAGATAGGAGCCAGCACAGAACAGACCCACGGGCCACGACACAGGGTCGCAGTAACACAAACTGCATGTACCTAACAATTTGCCTGAGCCAGAGAATGGGGTATAAAAATTAAAAAAAGCAACCTAGCGTTTACAAAATTAATCAACCAAATCAATGCGTCATTCTCAGTCATCAATAATACCACTATTGTACTGTACCACTGCACAGTGCAGTGCACACACATGAAGTAGCCTGGGTCTACTCTACTGTGCTGTGCCTCTTATTTGTATTTACCTTGTATTCCACTCCAAGAAACATCGTACATCAATCAGCGCAGATCGAACTGACTGGCCGCGTGCAATGATATGTGTGGGGTCACCATCATTATCAGGTCTGGCACGTCTAGTCCAACAGCACCAGCAACTCAGTCTACTCTGTAGTGAGTGACTACGAACGATAAATTAAGTACTGACTGCACCTGTAGTAGTAGGATCACAAGTGCGTAAATAATTTATATTACTAAATAACATGGGAAAATTGCCCATCACGTGAGTCTGAACTTACTAGTATACTTTAATTCCATGCACATTTGCTCAGAGTCCGCTAAACATCCTATGCAATGCATTGCATCATTCATTTAATATACCTGTCTTGCTCTTGTCTTTCACTATCAGATGATTGATCACAGATGCTGCCTAGCCTTTTCAAAAAGCACATCAAGTTGACTTCAGTTGTGGATGCCTGCTCAAGTATTGACACTGAAGAGTCTCTATGAATGCCTGCAGACAGAGGTGGTAGCCTTAAGAGTAAGACAGTGATGAGTTGCAGATTTCAAATGATATAGAGGATGGCTGTAGTCATGACTGTACAGTTCACTTGTTATGGAGGGACTGTTAGAGGCTACATTATTGTACTATACTCCATCTACATACAACATCCAATGTATGGCTGGCAAGATGGAATTGTATTGACTTGAGTGGGAGGCAAGAAGATGGAGCAAGACTCTGAGGAGTGCTGCAGTCAACAAATGCACAGGCGGGCAACTCCAGTAGGTAAATAAAAAGATACAGTGAAAATAAAAGCAGTCGTGCAACTCCAGTAGGTACATAAAAAGAATCAGTTGTGGGGATGGATTAGGTTGTGTTTTTTTTTTATTTGCAGTTTAGCACCAGAAAGCCATTGTTAATAAGAAAATAACACAAATAAAGGAAGGGAGAAAGTAACAATTTAAAAGCCTAGTTGTCAGGGAAGAGGAGCTCGTCCTCAAACTCTGTGCGTTCGGACAGAAGTAGGTCATGTAACCCAGTAGTGAGGAGGTCTTCGGACTCGCTTTCTTCATCCGGCGCTGATTCACGTACTTGATAGTCTGGTGGTATGAAGCGTTGATTCATTTTTATCATTGTCAGCCGCTCCACGCTTTGGGGGGAGAGACTAGTCCTTTTCGATGTGACAATGGCACCAGCAGCACTGAAAACCCGCTCAGAAGAGACACTGGCTACAGGACAAGCCAGATACTTTATCGCCAGCCTGCTCAGCACTGGCCACTGTCTCCTTCTTTCATACCAATAGACCAATGGGCTTTGCTCCGTGAACACCTCTGTTGTGTCATCCAGATAGGCCTGAACCATCCGCTCAATGTTCATTGGGGCTCGGCTTTGCTGGTCCTCTTTTCCCTTTGCAACAGCAACGGACTTACCCATCCCTTTCTGTAGAAAAAAAGCAGTTATGCTTTTGGTTGGGTCTGCTGAATCAGATCGTGTAGGTGCTGCTTTTGGTACTGTTGGTGCCTGCTGGAAAGCAGACACACTGCTCTCATGCTGTGAAGAACTTGCGTCAGGAGTACTTGGACTGGCCTGGGCTGGCAGTGGCAGGCCTTTAAGTAACAGCCGTTCAGTTTCTAACTCATTAGCTTCCGCAGCTATGGAAGTTTTGTACTTGTCAACATCCTCATCTGAAAAAGGAATTACTGCGCTACTGCTGACAAATAATTTGTACCGTGGATCCAAGATTGTTGCAGTTATGTAATGTTCACCTGACACAATATTGTTGAGCCTTACGTTTGCACACAAGCGGTTGGTTAAGCCCTTGGCCAAGGTATATGCATCAACTTTTTGTTCGTCACCTTCGTATGTTTGACAGACCTCCTTCACCTGTTGCTCAAGCATGTACAACAATGGGATGGCTTGGCCCATAGTACAGTCCTCCCTGCTAACTGCACGTGTGAAGACCTCAAAGGGTTGTAGCATCTCTGTGATGCATTTAATGAGGTCCCACTGCCACATCTCAATGGTCAGGGCTTTAAGATTAACAGTAGGATCCCCTAATCTTCTTGACATGACATAAGCATTCAGTGGGATGTACTGCTCAAAGAGACGCTCAAGCATGAAATAAGTTGAGTTCCAACGTGTTGGGACCTCCTGGATCAGTGCTTTGTCTGGCAACCTATGCTCATGCTGAATGACCCGTAGCAGCTTCCGTCCTTTAAAAGAATGGTTAAAGTGCGTGCATATTCTTCTGCAGATGGCCAGTATGTTGCTGACTTTGGCTTCAGTTTTCAGAAAGTCTTGCACGACTAAGTTAATGCAGTGTGCCAAACAGGGTACCCTGAAATAATGTCCTTCTCTCATTGCCTTCACTACATTACTGCTATTGTCGGTGGCAACACAACCAATCTTAAGGCCTCTTGGTTTCAGCCATTCAAAGACCTTGGTGTTAAAGTCAGACAAAATGTTTTCAGCAGTATGACTTTTGTCCATACCAAACATGGCTATAGTTGCATGTCTGCGCGTATCATTAAAAATTCCAGCAACGTCACGGAGGCCTGAAGTTAACTTGTCTTTAACACCTGCAAAAGAGATCCAGTGTGCGGTGATGCACATGAAATCTGTAGCATCGCAACTGCTCCACATGTCTGTTGTCAGGTGGATACAATGGACAACACTCTGTTGTAAGGCTTTCCCAATCAATTCCAGCACGTCGTGGTGTAGTGCTGGAACAGCAACTCGGGCAAAATAGTAGCGACTGGGAACGTTCCATTTTGGGCAGAGGGTTGCCACTAATTCCAGAAATCCAACAGCCTCAACAAATGAAAATGGGAGAAGGTCCAGTGCTAACATTTTCGCAAGTTTGGCATTGTACAAACGTGCTACTGGGTGGTTCCGCTCGTACTTTCCCTCCTGCCTTAACATGCTAGGAATGGTAAGCTGCTTTGCATTTCTTTGAGTTATGCTAGACGGACCACCTTGCATCGCAGACTTTGCACTCCTTGGTGTTTCCAGCTGACTCTGGTGCCACTGAGAAGTTGCTGATGCGGAGGATGTGGACTTTACCAGTCCAGTGCTGGTGACAGGGGTCCTTTGTGTACCACTCCTAGATAGAAGGTCATCGTCTCCCTCTTCTTCTACCTCCTGGTCAACCATGAGTGGACCTTGTACCACTGTATCCCCACCAACACCAGTGCTAACATTTTTTAAGCTTGCAAGGTGGTTCTCCCACCTGATCAAGAGTGTTTGTTTCAAATGGGTCGTTTGGCCTCCAGTACCATAGTTTGTACCAAGCTTACCACGACTAACATTGACATGACAAATGGTGCATACAGCAATGTTCTCCTGAACTGGGTGAACCGTAAAGAAGTCCCACACTGGGGAGGTAAACTTTTGTCTCCTGCCATAGGAAGAGGAGGACCCACTGCCAATGCCGGATGGACTGGAGGATTGTTGAATTTCACTAGTCCTAGGACAGCTCAGTCCTAGTACTGCCACTACCTCCTTCTGTTGAAATGGCGCTTCTGCTGGATGTCGGATGCTGCCGGGCCTTCGCTGATGAAAAAATGGGAGCTGGTGTTACTTTGGGTGTTGAGTGTGTAGGAGTTATGCGTGGTACCTGCTCATCACTAATTGCAGCATTTCTGGATAGGGTGAAAATGTTGGTCTCTACATCCTCTGCACCAGGAATAACGCTCGTGATGATGACAGTGTCAGACCCGTCTTTATCACCAGCAGTATCCTGCTCACCTACATCGACCTCCATAAGTTCAAGCCTGCCTGGAAACTTCCTTTTTCCTAGCCTGGTCTTCTTGGGATGTCTCTCCTTTGAATGCGCAGATAGTTGTGGCTGCCAATCCGTATCAAGGTCATCAGAAGGGATGCTTGGCGAAGAACTCGATGCACTAACCCTCCTTTCCCTTGGTGAATTCAAAGGAAATAGATCACCTCCAGAAGTGGCTTCCTCTTCTTCTTGCTCGGAAGGAGGCTCTACTTCCTGAACTGCCCCGACTTCGGGAGGAACAACTACTACTATTGCATGCGGAGATGGTGGTTGTTGTTCTTGAGGAAGTACTATTGCGGGCTGGGGTTCTTCAACAACAACTGTTGCGGGCGGTGGTTGTGGTTGTTCAACAACTGTTGCGGGAAGTGGTTGTGGGTGAACAACTCCTATTGCGGGCGGTGGTTGTGGTTGTTGAACATCTACTGCTGGCGGTGGTTGTTGAGCACTTCCATCTTGCGTGGATTGTGTACTACTTTGAGACAGCGATACGTTTAGTTCAGGCTCAGTATCACTGCTCGCAAACAGAAGGCTAGCTACCTCTTCGACCCTCATCATGTGCTTGGCCCTGGGATGCTGGCTTGCCCCCACTAATGCGGATGTGCTGGTCCCAGCTTGCACCCCAGACACCGCTGCTGCAGGCGTACCTTTTGGGGTCCCAAAAAAGGTTTTGGGGTCCATACCAGAATTAAGTGACACTTCCTTCTTCTGTTCCTTCTTCTCAGCAACTTTCTTCGTGGTGGAGGACCTGGTAGCTTTCTTAGGGCCCATCTTCTTCTGATGTCAGTCAGCTCACAGCAGCACAAATTGCAGAGATGTCTGGTCAGATGAGTCACACACCACACATGGCGTACAACTGAAGGACGTCCGTCTGGCAGTAGAACGAGCGATGGATGAAAAAACAACCAGCACCTTCTCAGTCTTTTTTTGTGCACCTACAAGTAAAGAAGGCAGAACAACATCAGTCAAACAAGCAGTAAGGCAACATGAACAATTGAAAGACACACAGGCCAATGTATAAAAGACAAAACAGAAGACTAATAATACCAGTCCAGCACCACAGCTCAAAGCCACATGAAGTCCAGAAAGAACCAATAAAGTCAAGCAGGCCTATATATACCAATATGGACAGAAAAAGGAGGATGCCTGCTGCACATGACAGGTTAATGCAAGGAATAAAATACCCCATGGCTAAGACAGAGGTTGTAAACCTAACACCGCAAAAACACATACAAACAAACCCCTGCCCAGACAACACATTTTGGAATGCAATGCCATACACACACATGCCCTAATGATGTTAATTGCATACACCGAATTAAAACAGCTACATAAAGGCAGCACCCCCGCTAACTACTACCTCTGGGACTCTGGCCTACTGTCAGATCAGACCAAAAGCTGGGAGACCAATGATAAATGCACAAAGGAAGTACCTACAAAATGGCCGCCACCACATGGCCTAGCCACCACCAGCAACATGAAAAGAAAGAGAAAAAAGAAGACAGACAATAAATGCCTATGGGAAAGGGACAATGGTTTGTTTTGTTTCACAAAGTAGCCGCACCGCTGCCCACGTGGTCAGCCCACCCACAAACAAGAAGACAGACACAGGAATTGTTCCAGGCTCCAAAAACTACAACCAAATGACAACTTCTGTTTTTTTGGGTGCACAAGAAACACCTGCAACATTTTCGAGAAACTTTTATGCAACTCGGGACATATTGTCCGCGAGAATGCAAAATCGGCGTGTTCGGCAGCGCGAATAGAAGAAAACGTCGTTTTCGCGTTCCCGAGCAAGTACATTGAGCGCGCGAACAAGACAAAAAATGTAATGTCGCGTGTCAAGAGTTGATTAACTTTAATGCACCTATGGCTATGAGTAGTAGTAACTATACCCTACTGCCACAATACAATAGTCAAAAACCTTGGATGCCTATGGCAAAAGCACAAAGGAAGGACACACAAAATGGCCGCCACCATAGGGCCTGGCCACCAACAACAACATGGCAAAATCACAAAGGATGTATACACAAAATGGCCTCCACCACATGGCCTGGCCACCAACAACAACATGGCAAAATCACAAAGGAAGCATACACAAAATGGCCGCCACCATAGGGCCTGGCCACCAACAACAACATGGACAACTTTAATGTATACACAAAATGGCCTCCACCACATGGCCTGGCCACCAACAACAACATGGCAAAATCACAAAGGAAGCATACACAAAATGGCCGCCACCACATGGCCTGGCCACCAACAACAACATGACAAGAAAGAGAAGACAGACAATAATGCCTATGGCAAAGGGACAATGCTTTGCTTCACAAAATGGACACACCACACCACCGCCCAAATTGGTCACCCCACCCAAAAACAAGAAATCGTTACATAGAGGGCAGAAAATGGAAGTGGTCCATGCTCCAAAAAGAGAAAACTACAACCAAATGACAACATAACATAAATGAGGACTTTTTGTAGCACAAGAAACACATTAAACATTTTCGGCATGTTCGGCAGCGCGAATGGAATAAAATGTCATTTTCGCGTTCCCGAGCAAGTACATTGAGTGCGCGAACAAGACAAAAAATGTAAGGTCACGTTCTCACACTGTGCGAAGTTACCAAAACTACCCAAGCTGTATTCCTAGGGTTACCTAATGGCAGAAATTGACACAGTATTTAAACACACCCAAAACCTGAAATAGCCCACACATAAAAATAAGATTTTCTACATCAATCCAAGCCATCCATGATTTTCACATTAAGGGTACACCACAAAAACAGTTGATTAACTTTCATGACCCTATGAGTAGTACCTCTGGCCTACTGGCAGAGTAGGCCACAAGGTTGGAGGCCTATGGCAAGAGCAAAGTGGCTGGAAACATAAAATGGCCGCCAACACATGGCCAGGCCAACCACAGAAAGTTAATACAATGAACTCAAGCATGCCTACACACTAACTACATGGAGGACTAGGGTCAGCTATTGGCTTAAAAAATAAAAACATTTTAAATTCCACAAACAGAAATTCCACAACAGACATTGCTATTGCATAATGAACATAATCCAATGCCATCCATGATGTTTGTTTACAAACTGGAATAAAAATTTAAACACAGACTACAGAAACATGATTGGACCCATGGTACCTCTCTATGTAGCCTGGATGAAAGTTAAAAAAAAATACAAGTTGGGACCTCATAAAAGTACAGGCCTCCATCAATAATTTAATTCCAGGAATGAATACTGTAGTTAAAAAAAAACTCAAATCAAACAAGCACCAGTCTACATCATGCTCACTCATACATTACACAAACTTACTTGAAAAAGAGAATTCCAAATCCAAAAGTCCTCAATAAATCCAAGATAAATCAGTAATGCAGCCAACACACACAAAAAATTATCCTTCCAGCTCAAAATCCAAAGGAAAGTGAGCACCACATGGACAAAGCACTGGGAGGAGCCTGGTGGACAGGAACAGGAAGTTGTAAACTCAAGAGCCCTTCCTCCTTCCTCCTTACTCTTCAAAACAAGAGTAGAAACAAAAAGAGGGCTCCTTCCCCCCAAAAAATAAAGCCAAAGGTACAACTTTAAGGTTTTTTTGCTTTTTTTTCCTAACCAAAATGGTAATTTATTATGATTTTAACATGCTCGCGAGTTATTCTGTGCAAGAATGCAGTTTCTGCGTGTTCGGCAACTCGATCTTACCAACAAGCATCCTCGCGCATCCTTATGACGCTATCGCGCATCCAAATGACGTTATCGCGTTCGCACAGTCGCACGGGATTGTGCGAGAGTGTTTCCAAACATGGTGGCACACGCGACCAGGAAAAAACGAACGCAGAACGAAGGTAAGCCATTGCCGCGCACGCGATAATGTTATTCAGCGCGCGAGAGCTACGCTACGCACCGGATCGCGGAGTAATCGACAGCTTCGCGTTCTCCGTAGAACGCGGAGTTGCCGAAACTCCGCAAGCTCCGCGAGCGGAGCGTAGTTCTTCGCCCAGGGTTAGTTCTGTGGCTGGTCCCCGGGCGGCGGAGTTATCCATCTGGATTGTTGGGCATTCCTTTATTAAATGGGCTCATGTTCAAGCTTGTCAAAGTTATTTTGGTTCTTCCTTAGGTTTCAATGATCGTTTGTTTAAGGTAACATGGAAAGGTAAGGGTGGGATGCTGTGGAGGGAGTTGATTCCTGCCCTGAATTCCTGGATTGTTGGGGGTCAGTGCCCGGATGTGTTGTTAATACACTTAGGCGAGAATGATCTGTGTGGGGTAAAGGGTGTTGTTTTATTGAGGACCATGAAGCGAGATCTTAAGCTTTTGAAGGACCAATGGTCGGGATGTCATGTGTTATGGACGGAACTGATACCACGCAGGGTTTGGAGGTGGGCTATCAAGCCTAAGGCAATTGATAGGGCACGCAAGAAGATTAATCTGGAGGTGTCCAGATTTTGTAGAAGTTTGGGTTTTGGTAGGGTGCTTCATAGTGACATCCGTTTTGATGCAGTAGAATTTTTTCGGGGTGATGGTGTGCATTTATCGAGGATAGGCATGGAGTTGTATTTGTTGGAGCTCAGAGAGGTTCTTTCGCGTTGTCTCAAGGTTCGGGAATTTGCTGGTTAAACTTCTGTTTGTGCTTCCGTTAATTTTTGTGGGGGGGCAGAAAGAGGGGGGTAGTTTCCTCCCCACCCACTTTCTGGGTGGCAGGGGTCAATAGTGTTTTTTGCCAGGATTGGCAGGATTTTGTGGTTTGTTTGTTAGGTTGGGTCATGGTCAGGGTGATTTGGGCAGGATAAGCTGTTGGGATGATTTATGTGGTTGGGGGAATAACATTGGTGGAGGTACAAGCCGGGGAGTTTTTGGATATTGGTTTCTGGGGATTTGTTAAGTTTAAATGATTATAAGATTTTGCATTGTTGGTATTATGTATTTTTGTAATGTATGGGTGGGGCCAATGACGTGTTAGGGGTGGGGGAGGGGAATGGGGGTTGAGGAACTGTTATTTAGTGAGGCGTAGTTTTGTAAGGCGTTTTGCCAAGGGTTTTTATAATTGTTAATGTGCACCTGTTTCAATAAAGCGGCCTTTTTCACACAAAGGGCGGTTTGTGGTCTGCTTCTCCCCCCCCCCACCCCTCCCTCCCAAGCTGGTGTACTTTTCAAGCATGGATGGTCCCCGCAGAGGTCAGCTACACTAAACTGGTAGATGCTTGGCGCCGGAGGGACCGAAAACACGTCCTACTCCGCCGCCATCTTGGCCACGCCCCCAGAATTCTTTTTTAAATGTTGATGTTTGATGTTTGATGTTTTGTGGTTTTTGTATAGCGCACATACACTCCAGGGAGCATCTCGGCGCTGCTGACTTCACTGCAAAGATGGAGAGTTTGGGGGTAGTAGCTGAGCTTTAGATGTCCTTAGACTAGAGTCTTGCATTTTGCATCAGATAGTCCATAAATCCAGGTTTTTAAGAGTTTTTTATAGATTTTTTCTGATGGTGATGCTCTAAGTTTGGCTGGAAGGGTATTCCAGGCTTTGGCGCCTAGGACTGCCAAGGATTTACCACCCTTGGTGGACAGTCGAAACTTGGGTATGGTCATTAGATTAGCTGTGGCTGATCTAAGTTCCCTATTTGGGAGGTATCTGTGAAATTTGATTGACAGATATTTAGGTCCACACTTGTGGAAGCCTCTGTATGTGATCAGAAGGATCTTGAATAGTATTCGTTTTTGGATGGGTAGCCAGTGCAACGCATTCAGAGCAGCTGATGCGGATGATCTTCTAGGCCATCTCAAGACAAGCCGGGCCGCCGCATTTTGGATCATTTGCAGTTTGTACAGGGTAGATTTTGCCGCTCCTGCGTACAAACTGTTGCAGTAATCGATTCTCGATGTTATGAGAGCGATTGCAACCGTACGGCGGGCGGCCAGTGGGAGGTAGTCAAAAAACTTTCTGAGGCCCTTGATTATGTTGAAACAGACACCGGCCACTTCTTTAGATTGCTGTTTAAAGGACAGCATATCGTCAAATTTTATACCCAAGTTGCGTGTTGCATTGATGGTATTGGGGGGGGGGGGTTCTGCGTCTAAAGGCCAGCTTGTACGAGGGGAAAAGATGTTGTTTTTCCCGAAGGGCAGGATCTCTGTTTTCGCAGAGTTGCATTTGAGATGGTTATTGTGCATCCATCCAAAAGTCGCAGTTAGGCAATCTTTCAATATCTGTTCGGCCTTCCCTGTATCCTCATCTAAGACCAGGAAATACTGCAATGCACCGCACTTTATCTCTGTAAGATTTATATGTATAAATTGTGCTGTATTTTTTCTTCTGTGCTTTTATGGCCATAAAGGCAGAAATAAAGAATTCTTTGAATTTGAATTGAATTGAAAATATCACACATAGCAATCTGAAACCTTGCCAGCTAGGCCTCAGTATCTTCTTGAAGTCACTGTTTAGTTGAGAAAAATGTTAAATGTCTGTTGTGTGACATAGCACGAATAATAAAAGAAAACATTTTCAAGACCAAAGAATGAATCATTAGTTCCATCCTGCCTGAATTATATTTTAACAGGGAAATATTTTGTTCATGCCCTTCACAAAAGCCCTCAGGTGGTATTACTATTGACTGGGCAAAAGTTTCATCCCATAATACCAGTTTATTGTACACAGCAATCAGTGACTGAAACGTGACTAGTAAACTTTTACAAAGTTCGCCACTGCATCGCACCTTGTAAGCCTCGTGTTTTTCCCATAACCGTTGATCTATCCGTGCTAAAAACACTTTTTTTGCTGAAATCTAGAAATTATACAGCAGATGGTGAGTGTGTGTCAAGTGCGGCAGATTTACTATCACACGGAAACATCCACAGCCCAACCATCAAGTATTTCTAGCAGCCCTGAGTATGACATTTGCAAAGGGGCCAGTGTGCACGCTGCACGCATTCCATAGATCCACGCGCCTGTGTCTCAGCATAGATCACCTCCCCGCGGAAGCGCGTGCCCTCCTCTGACATCATTGGAATGCGTGCCGCGTTTCCTCGCTTTGCCCCACTGAGCACAGCCCCTGCCTGACTCCAGCCTTCTCTTCCCTTGACACACAGCGGCTCGTGCTGCTGATACTGATTTCCCAGAGGTACAGGAGCGCGCGCGAGGCTGCGGCTGCCTGAAAAAGTGAGCAAGGCTCACGCGGACACGTCTGCCTCATTACGCGGGCTTTGTCTTCACCACTGAGATAGAAACAAAGGGGAGGCAGGATTCGGTGCGTCGAAAGCGCAGCACGTACTGCGCGGGCGCACATCTAAGTGGCGGGTTCCTGCAAAGGAGCTGTAAAACAGTGATTGATTCATGAGTGTTTATTTTGTGTGTATAGCGCGCATTGGGTGACTTATTAGCTTCTAGGTGCTTTTGAGTGATTTGAGCATCAGGTGTGAGAGGTCTTCAAATAACTTTTTTTGTAATGCCATTTCTTGCAGTCTCCTTGTGGCAAAGGGGTACGACAGCACTCAGAAATTAATTTTACATTTGCAACTCATTCGATCTGTGTTACGGCATAGGTCTCTTTCAATAGTGAGTTAGCATTAGTGCGCAGTCATAAAATAAAATACTTTACGGCGTGGCAGCACTTGCTTCATGGGACAGTCCAGTGGCGTCACGCAATATGGTGAGGCCACAGGCAGAAAGTAAAAAGACCCCTTACTTTCGTATATAATATTTTAGATTGGTCTTGGGACGAATGGGGGTTCCCGGTACTGGTGGGGGCCTGGAAGATTACCCCTCCCCCTTCACCGCAGGGTCCTGCGTTGTGCTCCTGGTCAGTTCCTGGGCCACCTTTAGGGATGGGGTTAGAAAATATGGGGCATATGTACAAACCCCTAACGCCCAGGGAACATCACTTTTTGTGACGTTCCCATGGTGATAGGGGCCTTGCCTTATGTACAAGGCAGCGTTAAAACTTAACGTGGCTTAACGCTGCCCTGTACATACACTGGGCCCGATTCACAGAATGAACTTAAGACTCAATCCTAAATTTACTACTATTTTGGTATTCACAGAATGCACTTGCTACTTTTGGTATTCACAGAAGTTAGGATTTTGTCTTAAGTTTGTCTTAAGACAGACTTAAGGCAAAATCCTAACTTCTGTGAATACCAAAAGTAGTAAGTGCATTCTGTGAATACCAAAATAGTAGTAAGTTTAGGATTGAGTCTTAAGTTCATTCTGTGAATCGGGCCCATAATCTTTAGCTTGAAAGGGGCGTGCAGTGGCTGTAGTGGTGGGCGTTCCACCACAACACCCATTTCATTTGACACTGCCCCCTATGTACAAGGGTGGTCTACATAGGATATAGCACCAAATTTCCTGGTCTTAAGGTGGCGAAACGGGGAGAAATGCATTATTTCTCCTCGATTTTTTTGCTTTTCCATGTGTGCTGCCTTGTGCCTTATGCATGTAGCAGCACACATGAAAGTTACAAAATGGCATTTTAGGATTGGTTATGTGCAGGAAGGGACATCTTCCTACACATAACCAATCCTCCCCTGCACACAAACACCCTTATACTTTGGTGCAAGGGTGCCTGCATTGGCGCTAAATTGTAAAACTAAGCGCCATTGCAGGGGGAAACGCAAGGCTGCACCCATCCTTGTATATATGGTGTAGCCTTGCGTTTCCGAAGTGGCGGACCGTGTCGTTAAGCCCAGGAGGCTAACAACACGCTCCACCACTTTGTCGTACATATGGCCCTACGAGTCTTCAGTTTTGCCTTAAAAAGCACGAAGTTATTGGTTCTCCGGATGTCTAGAGGAAGGTCTTTCCAGGGGTGCTGCCCAGTGACAGAGAAGTGCAAGTGTTGTCTACTTTTATGTTTGGCTCTATGACCTGCTGGAAAAATGTCTTGGTCTGACCGGAACAAGATGACTATAACATAACATAATAAAAAATGTATGTATAGAATATGTGTTCAATCTGGAAGAGTTTCTTGCTTTTACTGACAGATAACGGTGTTAATTGTTAAAATATATTGGTACTCATTTTATAACCTCAGCAGGATGAACAGCTGAGTGTGCCTGCCAAATGTTTAACCCTAAGCAGCCTAACAACTATCTGCCCATCTCTCTCCTCCCTCTCTTTGAGAAGGTCCTAGAGTCACTAATTAACAAACAATTTACCACCTACCTGGAGAGCAACAATCTATTGGACCCTTCTCAATCCGGCTTCCGGGCTTCGTATAGCACCAAAACTGCTCTGCTGGAAATAGTAGATAATATTAGACTCTCCCTTGATGCCACACAATCAGCTATTCTGGTCCTTTTCGACCTGTCGGCTGCCTTCAACACCATCTCCCACAGTACACTTGTGAATCGTCTGTGGGGGATGGGTGTTGGGGGCTCCGCACTGAATTGGCTTAGGGGCTACTTGACGAACTGAACTTCAAAAGTTCTCATTGGCACTTTTGTCTCCAGGAGTCAACCTATTGATAAGGGTGTCCCACAGGGCTCGATCATGAGCCCCACACTCTTCAATCTGAATGTGGCACCTTTAGCCAGCATGATTGAATCCTACTGCTTTGACACAGTATCATACACTGACGATACTCAGCTGCTAATCACACTAGGACCTGACCCAACCGACACCAAACATTTTGATTCACGCAGTGTATGTTCGATATTCATACTTGGATGCAAAATAATCATTTGCAACTCAACGCGAGCAAAACCAAAATAATCCTCTTCGGTAAAGCTCAATCCTTATGGTCAAGTGACTGGTGGCCTATCAATCTTGGCATATGTTCCTCACCTAAAACGGCAGTTCGCAACCTAGGAGTTCTGATTGACAACCATCTTTCTATGTCCAATCATGTCAACCATGTGGCCAGCATTTGTTACTGACTAATGCGCAGCCTCCGTAAGATCTTTAAATGGGTTCCGCTATCATCTTGAAAGCCCCTGGTGCAAGGATTATTTATCAGCTGGCTAGAGTACGGTAAAGCCCTTATGGCTTCCATTAACAAAGAATACCTGGCAAAACTCCAAGTCCTCCAAAACACGGCTGCCAGACTGGTACTAAATTCACAAACTCGATCTCCCTCGGCACCCAATCTGAAAGCGCTGCACCGCTTCCTCGTCAGAAAGTGCATAACATTCAAGATCAGCTGTCTTGTCCACAAATCCCTCCATGGACTCAGTCCTCACTATTTTGCCAACAAACTGGCCAGGTACAACCCCTCCAGAACTCTCTGATCTACCAGTAAACATCTTCTTATCCCTTTCAAGATCCGTACTGCCAGGAATGGTGGAAGATCCTTTTCCTTTCTCGCACCCACCCTATGGAACTCTTCAGCTACGCACTGAGACCGATCACAGAAAGTTTCACAAGGCTCTCAAAACCTTTGCTGTTCTGAGTTCATTCTTCTTCTCACTCTGCTCCTTCCCTCATTTTCTCCATTGTTCCCTGTGACAGGCTAGCGCTTTGAGACCTTTGGATGAAATATGCGCTTAACAAAATTCCATAATGGAATTATCCTCTGGAGCTACATTGCTCAAGAACCTTCAGGCATTTCTAGGTTGTTTAGAGTTTGAAGGATTTTGGCCCCTCACACGAAACTGAGGAAGTCTTGTGACTTGCAGCCTGACAGAATGATGTATTCATAGTCTCAAAATGAGATGCACTGCCTAGTTAAATGCCTTTTGTAAGATAAGGCAAAACAAAATAAAAATAATAATCAAATAATCAAAAACAAAATCATAATTTTTTTGCTATTTTTTTTTCCAAAGTATTTTATTAAAAAAGTTTTTACACATCACCTTTCCCACAAACCACTTTCAACTTTGGTGGGTAGCTCTTTCATATGAAAGAGTGAGCATGTTTGCAAACACGAAGAATACAAATAAAACATCTAGTGCAAAATGAAACACACCAAAAACCTGTCAGATACTTGTTCCAAACAGATACTAGAAACAGTTTAATACAAGTAACTTATTTTTGTTTTTAAAAGCTGCAGTTGCTTGGAATGTGTAGGAACAGGCAAAAAGATTCTAGCTTTTTTCTATGTAAGGAGTGTAAAAAATAAACATAATTTCTCTGGTTGTGATTTTAAGATATTAAAATAGAGCAGAAGAAATAAAAGCATTGTTCCATTTTGATTGCTTTAAACACCTGCTTCAGTTATGTTCAGTGACCTGAACTGCCTTTTACCTCGGCTGCTGGCTCTGGCAGAAAGGCATTGTGTAAAAACACAAGAGAAAACCCTCTATTCCAAGGGTCAGGGTACCATTAACAGTTTGAAAAGTCTCCTATTCTTTGAAGACTTATATTCAATTTCTCAACTCACATACCCTAAAGTACTCAAATATTCCACTCCACCAGTCTTGAAAGGAAAAACCAAAACAAATATACGTAATCCAAATTTAATCTTATATTGTTAAAAATTACTTATACATATGTATACAAAGTCACAATAAAACAATTAAAAACAGTACAAAAACATCAGAGATACACAATGTAAGACACATACTTCTGTCTTTGGTAACAGTTAATTTGAAGGAATCAATCAAAGTATTGACATTATTTCATTGTTTACACGCAACACCTCGTTCGTCAAATCTGACCCTAAAAAAGACAAGCATTTACGCGTTTCAGTGGTAAAAGGCAGGATGAAGCCACTTTCCTCAGGACAATAAAATATCTATCCCTCTTAATGAATGGCCCGGGAGATTCACCTAAACTATGAAGGTGAGACCAATATTCAGGTGGTTCTCAACTTTTTTTTTGAAGAATCAGCAATCGTTCCTAGTCTTAGCGAGTTAGCGTACTCACTAAGACACCCTTATTGGGACACCAACAGGGAGCCATTATTACGTGTGGAGAAAAGTATCGAGATAGTATTCCACTACATATGGTACATACAAAGACCACACAGGAGATACAACTGGTAAACTGAAGAAAACCCCTGCACAGAACACGGAGAAGTGATTTACAGGCAGCCGGGACGGAAGTAGAACTGGCAGTGAGAACAAAATGAACTCCGTTGCTCATTAGACAGCCATGAAGAAGTCCAGTGGGCAATTACCTACGAAGAAACACGTGTTGGCTAGGCAATCCATTGAATAAAAGAACAAGACAACACCAAACGACTGCAATTACTTGAAAGAGCTTTATCCACTGTATTTCTCAATTTGTAACTGTACCACTTACTGTATACTTACCATAAGTAGGCATGGGAACAGCGTGTGCATAGGTCAGTGTAACTATTTTATTTGGACCACTTTGGAGTCCATTCAGAGGGCTCGGGGTGTTTCCTTCACCTTTTTGCACCATCTAATTGGCCCACAACTCAAACAACGCAAACTCTGGAGGCGCCATCACCTCACATAGAAGAGCACCCCACCTTTGATTTTCTACAATTTAAGTTTATTAGCAACCCTGAATCCAGGGAGCTTCTTCTTCACCATGGCTTATGTGTCTTACATTGAGAATATCAGGGCTTTCAGTGGGTCGGTCCTGACGGTGCTGGAACACCAGCAGTTGTTAAAAGCAGGCGCCGAGACGGGTCCCTATCAGGCTCTACATTTTTACCCTCAGGGTGGGAAAAAAAGCTTACCTCTGCTAAACCATCCATCAGTGCTTTTGATGTAGCTTCAAAAAGATACATTTTTCAGTATTATAGCACAAACGTGAGCAGCAGTTACATTACACAAGCACATATTGATGTTTTGAATCACAGGATGTTGAGTCGGCGACAGGCTTGAATCTTCTTTCGCAGCTTGAAAGTAGGCAGCTCTCGCCTTACACCACAACCTAGCCCACATGAACGGAAGCATTTTCAATATTATGTATAATGAAGTAATAGTTGCTGTTTATTCATTTTACGCAACTTACAACCATTGACATGAGTCCTGGCTTGTTGTAGGTGTAATATTACTGGTATTATAGATCTGGAGGCAATGACAGAAGAAGCACAATACCAGTGGGACGGCACAATACGCTAAATACAGATTTTTAGCTTGTGTTTTAATCCACGCACCTAATTACACAGACCACGTCCCTTTGAGAGACCTCCCAGTTTTTTCATCCCACTTAAAGCTCTGGGGAATACTAAGCAGTGGGACAGCACCTACTAGAGGAGAGCTGTAATCAAAGCGCAATCGCAGTACCAGGAGACTTGGGGGCAGATTTATGAAGGCCTTGCGCCGCAATTGCGTCACTTAATGTGACGCAACGGCGGCGCAAACAATACGCCCTATTTACAACGTGACGCATCTAGGAGATGCGTCACGTTGGAAAGCCCTGCGCCATAAGGAGGCGTTCCTGCGCAGGGGGGGCGTTCCTGCGCAGGAACGCCTCCTAAAAGTGGCTGAGTGAAATCTATGAGATTTCACTCAGTCACTTTCTATGTCAATTCCTTACGCCTGCTTGAAGCAGGCGTAAGGGTGACGCACAATGCATTGAAAAGGTGGCCCCTGTGCATTGCAGGAGTCATGTCGCACTTGCGACATGACTCCTGCAATGCGCCGCCCGTGCGCCGAGAGATGCGCCACGCATCTTCACTGCCTTGCACCATGGTGCGCCGCATTGTAAATGCGGCGCACCATGGGTGGCGTAGCAGTGGCGCACTGTGGCGCACATTAACTGGCGCATCCCTGGGGATGCGCCAGTTAACATAAATCTGCCCCTTCAAATCTAAAGTATAGGCAACTTAAGTTAATTACAATGCGGGACAATCACAATTAAGGCCAAACTCACACCAATTGGGGAGAGTTGCTGTGCCCGTTACCTTTGTGTCTGTGTCCGACGATTCAGCGCGTGTCCTCACTAGAGCGCCGGTTACCAGGGGAGTGCAAACCAATATTAGTCTGCCAAAAACCACAGCTGGAAACTGAAGGACACGATGGGGCTGACCGCGCATTTAATTGCTTTTGAGTTGTACTTGCGCCGACTGGCTAATAAGTTTGGTGCCAGGGAATGGTAATAAAGATAAAGGGAAGACTATTACAAGGCAGCGCTCCTAAAAGCAAGGTGCTGCTGAACAGGCAGGCATTTTGAAACCTATCTTCTAAATTGAAACAAAACGTTAAGCAACTTAGGGGCAGATTTACAATTACCGGCGCATCCCTGCATATCAGCAGGGATGTGCCAGTAATTGTGCGCCACAGCTCCGCCACCCTGGATGCGGCGCACCATGGGGCACATTGCTGGAGTTGCGTCGCAAGCGCGACGCAGCTCTAGCAAGGCTTGGGGGGCTCTATCTCCACAATGCTGCGTCAATCCTTACGACTGCTTCAAGCAGACGCAGGGTTTTGGCGCAGCATGGGCCCAAAAGTGACTGAGTGAAATCTTGTAAATTTCACTCAGCAACTCTTGGGTGGTGTGCCTGCGCCGGAACGCCCCCCCCCCCCCCTCCCGCGATGGAACGCCTCCTTCTGGTGCAGGGCTTTACAACGTGACGCATCTGGGAGATGCGTCACGTTGTAAATACCCCGCACCATGTCGCCTCTTTTGCGCCGCCGCTGCATCACAAAGGTGATGCAACAGCGGCATAAAAGAGGCGCAAGGGGCTTGTAAATCTTTCCCTTATTGCGGTGGTCCAGGGAGTACAAGTTACACCCCTGTAAATTAGAAGAAAAAGAACTGCCAGTGCACTCACGTTTCAGTTTGTTAGATTTCCATGTGTGTCATTGCGTGCGCGTTGCTGCTCACTCCCGGGGAAATACTCCAAAGGAGTTAACATTTCAAACAAGCAGCATGCTCGTCCCTGCTCGTTCCCGAGGCAATACTCCATGGGAGTCACCATTTCAAACAACCAGCGTGCGCGTCCCTGCTCGTTTCTGAGGTGTAACTCCAAGGGAGTTAACTTGCACAGGAAGGTGGGATATGTGCCAAGCATCAGCCATTAGCACACTTTCATTTTTAAATGACACACACGCAAGCCAATAAAAGCTAATCCTAAGTAAAGGAGGAGTCAGACTCCACAAAGTAGACATAACAGATCGCATACCGCGCAAACGCTGTGTAGGCTCGACCTAAAAAAGAGGTAGGCTAAATTGATAGTGGACGTGTTAGTAGTAGTAGGTTATAGGTAAGGCTATAGAAAACTAGGGTGTAGGTGGGTAGGGTTATAGGTGTTAATCCGTATGCAGCAGTAGAGTTACTAGGGTAACGGAAGGGGTACCGTTGCTACTGTATAGGCAAGGATAGAGGAAAGATGGGCCGAGAATGGAGGTAGAGAAATTAAACTTATTTGAAGGAGAAGAGTGGGATCTGATCAGACTACATGAAGAGGGTATTGAAAATGTTGCGGGACTGGACAGACTGGGGTGTTCATTTGCTTGTTTCCTTGGGAGACAGCAGATGGCGCTTTTATTAAAACATATTTCAACCTGCACTCAACAATCACCAAGTTAGCCATGGCCTTCCCCTTCCTCCTTAAAGAACCAAGGACTCCTGCATCTGCGGATTGGAGGAAGTTGCAAGCCCAGAGAGAGGCGGGCAGAATTTTGTACAAAAGCACTGTATCCAAAGGGTGACACATGGGAGTTCATTGTGTAAAGGATTTTCGTGGGTGTTAGGCGATTAGGGAATGAGGACTTGAGGATGTGAGGTTGGGTGTACTCTCTTCATCTTTTCTGTATCACTTATTCACACTTGATTGAAGGTATTTATGAAACAAAAAAAACACTGACTAGGTCACAAAAACAAAATGCTGGTCCTTTGCGAGTCTCAGTCATGTCAAAAGAAGATATGTCAGTGTTTCACAAACAACCATTGAATACCACAACCAAAACTCTAAAGCAACAAACACCACACTCTTTTTATAGCAATATAAAAAACAGTAAAAAAAAGAATTTGAAAATGGTTGATTTGTGGTGTATGCAGAAAGTACGAGATAGTAAGAGTTGTGATAGCCAGCTCCAGCACTTCTGTAGCCCACTTACATCATACAGTCATATTTGTTGCAGTAGCAGCTGGTGTCAGGGAAATGTGGGGTCAACACGGGGTGAGTGGGGGGCAGTGTGGGTTGGGGTAGGCTGATACAAAAAAATAACTTACCTGCCAGTCTTCTGTTTGCCGCTCTGCTCGTCGGTCTTCTGCTCCTCTGGGCACAGGCTGAAGCTCCCAGCTTCCTCTGCAACAAATCTCAACGCTGCTCTCACCATGAGAGCAGTGTCGGGATTGGGTGAAGCTGTGCGTTCTGTGCTTTATTGGAAGCTGGGACCCTGTTCAAGTTCAAGTTCAACAATTTGTATAGCGCACTACTCACCCAGAGGGTCTCAAGGCGCTTGAGGGATGGGGGGGTATTTTACTTATCGAATATCCAAGTTTTTAGTTGCTTTCTGAAGGAGAGGTGGTTCTGTGTAAGGCGGAGGTGGGTGGGGAGAGAATTCCAAGTCTTGGCCGCTAAGAAGGAGAAGGATCTACCTCCCATGGTGGATCTATGGATGCGCGGAATTGCGGCGAGGGCTTGATTGGACGATCGCAGTTGTCGGGTGGGGGTGTAAAAGGACAGGCGCATGTTGAGGCATTTGGGTCCTAGGTCGTAGAGGGCTTTGTGTGCGTGGGTGAGGAGACGGAACGTTATTCTCTTGTTGACGGGGAGCCAGTGGAGGTCTTTCAGGTGATCGGAAATGTGATCTTGGCGGGGGATGTCTAATATGAGTCTGGCTGAGGCGTTTTGGATGCGTTGGAGTTTTTTCTGTAGTTTAGCTGTGGTTCCGGCGTAAAGGGTGTTTCCGTAATCCAGTCGGCTAGTGACCAGTGCGTGGGTGACCGTTTTTCTTGTTTCGGTGGGGATCCAACGGAAGATTTTTTTGAGCATGCGTAGGATGTTGAAGCATGATGATGAGACGGCGTTGACTTGTCTGGTCATTGAGAGGGAGGAGTCCAGGATGAAGCCCAGGTTACGTGCGTGGTCCGATGGTATGGGTGCGGTTCCCAGGGCCGGTGGCCACCATGAGTCGTCCCAAGCAGAGGGGGGTGAGCCTAAGATGAGGACTTCCGTTTTGTCCGAGTTCAGTTTTAAACGGCTGTTCTTCATCCACTCGGCTACATCTGTCATTCCTTCGTGTAAGTTGGTTTTGGCGGTGTTTAGTCTTTGGTGAGGGAGAGGATCAGCTGGGTGTCGTCAGCGTAGGAGATTATGTTGAGGTTGTGTTGGCGCGCGATGGATGCGAGGGGACTCGTGTATACGTTAAAGAGGGTGGGACTGAGTGATGATCCTTGTGGTACGCCGCAGATGACTTCGGTGGCCTCTGATCTAAAAGGGGGGAGGCGGACTCTCTGGGTTCTTCCGGCGAGGAACGAGATGATCCAGTCCAATGCTTTTCCTTGTATTCCGACGTTGCTGAGGCGTTGTATGAGGGTGCTATGACAGACTGTGTCGAAGGCTGCGGAGAGGTCAAGTAGGATGAGGGCAACTGTTTCTCCGTTGTCCAGTAGTGTTCGAATGTCGTCTGTTGCTGCGATGAGGGCGGTTTCGGTGCTATGTTTGGCTCGGAAGCCGGACTGTGAGGGGTCGAGGGATTTGTTGGATTCGAGGAAGGCGGCGATCTGACTGTTGACGGCTTTCTCAATGACTTTGGCAGGGAATGGGAGGAGTGAGATGGGGCGGTAGTTCTTAAGTTCAGTGGGGTCTGCTTTGGGTTTCTTCAGGAGGGCGCTGAGTTCGGCATGTTTCCAGCTTTCTGGGAAGGTGGTGGAGTTGAGGGAGCAGTTGATGACGTCTCGGAGATGGGGTGCGATGATGGAGTCTGCTTTGTTGAAGATGTGGTGGGGACATGGGTCGGTTGGCGATCCTGAGTGGATGGAGTTCATCAGGCGGATGGTGTCTTCAGTGGTGATTGGGTTCCAAGCGCAAAGGTTGTTAGAGGGGGGTTTTGGTTCGGAGGTGGGTGGAGCGGACTGGTCTCCGGGCTGGTTTTCAAAGCTGTTATGTATGTCGGCGATTTTGTTGTGGAAGAATGAGGCTAGGGAGTCGCAGAGGTCTTGGGAGGGAGTGATGTCATTGGTGCCGGCGGTGGGGTTGGTAAATTCTTTGACGATGTTGAATAGTTCCTTGCTGTTGTGGGCGTTGTTGTCAAGTCGATCCTTGAATGCTGATTTCTTGGTGGATTAGATCAGTTGGTGGTATTTGCGGGTGGCGTTCTTGAAGGTGGTCAGGTTGTCAGTGGTTGGGTTTTTTCTCCAGGCTTTCTCGAGAGTGCGACAGAACTTCTTGGATTTCTTAAGGTCATCGTTGAACCAGGGGGCTTTTTGCTACCTTGCTTGAATTGATGGTTTTTCAGGGGTGCTAGTTCGTCGGCGCTGAGGGTGATCCATTGTGTGAGGTTGGTGGCAGCTTGGTTTGGGTCCAGTGATTTGGCAGGAGGGTTTTGGTGGAGCTATGTGAAGAGCTGGTCGGTGGAAATTTTGTTCCAGTTTCTTCGGGGAACTGGTTGTGGGAGGTTGTGGGTTGTGGACTTTTTGTAGTTGAAATGAACGCAGCTGTGGTCTGTCCAATGGAGAGCTGTGGTGTGGTTGAAGGAGATGTGCTTGCTGGAGGTGAAGATTGGGTCGAGCGTGTGTCCGGCATAGTGGGTGGGGGTTTCAACAAGTTGTTCGAGTCCGAGGTTGGCCAGGTTGTCCAGGAAGGCGGTGGTGTTGCTGTCGTTTTTCTTTTCAAGGTGGAAGTTGAGGTCTCCCAGTAGAATGTAGTCCTTGGAGGGGAGGGCGTGTGGGCTGATGAAGTCAGTGATGTCTTCGCTGAATTGTGTGCGGGGTCCTGGTGGCCTGTAGATGAGGGTGCCTCTGAGTGTGGTCTTGGGGTCGGTGTGGATCTGGAAGTGAAGGTGTTCGGCGGTTTTGAGGTAGTCGTCGGAACTGGTCGTGATGCGGATGGTGTTCTTATGGACGATGGCGATGCCTCCTCCTGTTTGGTTGGTGCGGTCCTTTCGGATGATCTTGTAGCCGTCCGGGATGGCTATGGCGATGTCTGGAGCTGAGGAAGCGTTCATCCAGGTTTCTGTAAGGAAGGCGACGTCCGGCGATGTAGTGTCGAGTAGGTTCCAAAGTTCAATGGCGTGTCTGTGGACCGAACGGGTGTTGAGTAGGATGCATTTCAGGTGGTTAGTGTTGGAGCTCTGTTTGGAGTTAGTGGATTTGGTGTGGGTCCTGATGCAGTCGTACTTGCAGGAGCGGCAGGTGAAGGGTCCATGGGTGTGTCCTGGGGCGGCTTGGTAGCAGTTTGGGAATCGGCCGGGGTTAAGTGCTGAGAGGGTAGCGGCGTCGTACGTTATGCGGGCGGAGTGGGATTTGCGGGGGCCAGGGGCTTTGGCGCTGGGCACAGTCCAGGCGCGGACGGGCTTAGATGGGCTTACCTTTGGCGCACCTTCGGCGCGCATGGGGCGCGTCCGCTGCGCGTGAACGCTGCGCGCAAGTGCATCTGACATAAGTGGATAGTGGAGGGGGGTGGGGCGAGGGAGGAGCAGCTGGGAGGCGGGAGCGGGGTGGAGGGACGGGCTGGGAGGCAAACAAACAACAAAATGGCATCAGCAACAAAAGCAAAACCAGGTGCAGCAAACACACAGGCAATGCGATATAGCGCTACGATGTGGCACAATTCAAATGCAGGCAATATTACAGTCCAGCGCAGCGCTACGATACCAGTCTGGCACGGTATGAATCAGGCAATGTAGCAGTCCAGCGCTACGAGATCAGGGAGCGTGGGGAGCGACCACCTCTGCAGGAGTCAGGATGGTCAACCTGTGGCAGCTGCTCTCCCCACCCAGCAACACAGCTGGGTTTGAGAAACATCAGTGTGCATGACGGTTTGGCCGTCCGAAGACAGCCAGCCAAACCATCATGCACACTGACAGTAGGGCCCACCACGGCTCCTCCCCCTGCTGCAGGCCTGTGGCCCCGCCCCCAATACTCAGTCACAGGCCGAAATATTAAATGAGCTGCATTTAGATCATTTTATTTTTATTTGCCTCTGCCAGCAGTGGGGTGACGTTCCTCCACCTTAGCGGAGGAGCCGCTGCTGTTTTGTTGAATGGAAATAACCAATGTGAACCACTCTGAAAATTGCGGCAATACCCTCGGGCACAAATGATTTGATCTGCAAAATAACAATATTGGAAGCGCTGGAAATGTATCTTCTACAGCACTGGAACATCTGTGATAGTCAGCACCATCACTTTTGTAGCCCGCATACAACATATAGTCAGGGAGACAGAATCGATCAATGATCTGGAAACAACTAAATTGAGGCGAATGTTTGTGATGCATTCCCAGCTTTACAAAACTTTGGAAATATGGAAATGTGTCAGGTTCCATGGATGATGTGTGAGAACACACACAGCAACACCCATGGAACACTCCTTTCACGAAGATAATGGGTGAAAGGGGCCCATATTTAAAATGCCATGAAAAGTCACACAGGTTGACCTTGCTTGGCCTTGTAAATATGGGCAGGCACACTGCGCCACCAGTGCGTAAAAAAAAGTGACACACTGGAGGTGCAATGCCTTGCAAATGAGTTCCTTTGTGGTTTTAAGAGTCAATAACATCATTAAAACAAAACGTGTTATCCACTGTCTTCTCATGCAGCCATGTAGATGCATGGGAGGCATTTATTCTAAAACGATTCCACCATCTTGCATCTTCTAGCCTCTCAGTGAGATTGTGGCAGATCTGACTCTATAATCATCTTTTTTTCGACACCGACACCCTGTTTTCCTGATCTGATATTGACACGAGACTGTTCTAAAGTTGTGTCCTTATTCTAAGATTGCATGACCGATTTTCAGCTGGATTCTGCTCCTCCAGTAGAAGAAGGGTGCTATTTCATTGGTTGGCAACTCCATATTTAAACGTTGCTCTTCTCTCCTTTAATTAGATTGTAGTATAAAGAAAACCAAAACAAACTGCAGCATCCAGGTAGAGGCACATGATGATCATATGAGTTTGATTTGATGTGAATATTATTTCTACAGTGCAGTTACGCCCATAAATCTCACGGCGCTAGGACTGGTGTGGTTGGGAACACGCAGAAGATACACTTAGCAGAATAAACGAGTTTACAGCTTTTCTGAAAGCCATTTTCTCCTCAGTGGTCGATTGACCTCACGCAAAATGTTTATCTCAAAATGACAACGGGGAATTATTTTTTTGATTCTGAGAGAGTGGAACTCTTCTTGAGTTGGAGTCTACATTCAATATGCCATTGCCGTCGCTCTGGGTACTTTTGTGAGTTGCAACAGTCAACAATGATCTAAGGTTCTGAGGAGTCAAGAAGGGTTGCATCTTGAAGAGCAAATATATCTCTTCGTTATGCATCCAGAAAATGGAGTAAGGCAATAGGCAATGCGCACTTAACTCTTTGGGCCCCTTCCAAAATAAGAGAACAACAGTAGACCAATATTTTGATACAATTGATATTTATCACTCAAGCACATCCTGACTTAAGGAGAAGTCAAAAAGAATTATGTGAAAAATTCTCAGGGTGTGCAATTCTTTGATTCACAGAGCCAACAGTTGCTCTGTTATCTGCTGTATCTCCTGGTCCAACGTCTCTTTTTGATATTTTTACACAAGTAAGCCTACATCTTGGAATAAAGATATGGCATGTGATGCATCTCATTCTTTGGATCACTCTTTTAGTTTTCCTCTATAAAAAAGTGCTCTGGTGGCATCATTCTGCACCTTGTTAGGGAATGTTGCCTCCACTAATTCAACTTTTAATTAACTTTGCTGTCTGAAGGCTGAAGGAAGACTGGGCCTGCTTGCCTTGAACTCAGGATGCCAGAGTGATTCCAATGGTCAGCTGGCTGACCTCCTGTTTGACCTATATGGACACAGCAAGTTTCCAGAGGCAATTCCCTGCAATTGACCAGTACTAACTGAACCTTTCCTAGACCATGCTACTGACCTCTGTTGGAGCGAGTCATAACCACCAAGTAGTGCGGCCTAGGGGCTGGACCCTTCTTCTGGTGTTAGAGTGTACTTCTCCTGTCCCCAAACTGGAAGAAATGGGATTTAGAACATTTTTGCTAACTTTCTGCCTGGAGAAACATTGAAGAGTAGGGCTGCCATCGAAGCCACAGCTGTGACGTATGATCGCCGGTCAACCTCAGCTTGCTAGTTTGCCCCCTCTGAAGGAGATGTGACTTTCAGAAAAGTTTCTTAGTAAAGCCCTTGATTGGGACTGACGCCGAGTAGCAATCCAGCCTTCCTGGGAATAGCTTTGTCGATGCCCACACTAGGACCCTACTCTTTAGCAGCCCGCTATAATCGAGCCTCTTGTCGAATGCAGCTTGGCGCTTGCCCACCAGTGTCTTATCCACAACCACTTTTTCTCAACAAAAGTTTATAATTCAGAAGGTAAACTTTCCACAGGGACAAACTTGGTCACGATCTGCCTTAACTTTTGACTGTGACCTGGTCTAACGTGACCAGGTACCCACGGTTAGCTTCTTAACGCTGTTTTTATTTCAAACCTTAATAATCCATATCATAGCGGTTTACTGATAGAATTTTTTTCATTTTGGTGTCATTTGATTTATTAAACTTGTATCTATTTTGCTAAATTGGTTTGGGAATTTTCTGGTGTTGTGCTTTCACATTATTACTGTTTGAGTACTGCATAAATAATTACACATTGCCTCTAAGATAAGCCTGACTGCTTTTGTGCCAAACTACCAGAGAGCTGAGCACAGGTTTGTTTACTGACTTTTTTGGTTTACCCTGACAAGGACTGTCACTATTATTTGAGGTGATTTCTCACCCGGTCAACAAATAACTTTGTTACACCCCTGCTGTTCCACAACTGTACCCCACATGTGTGAGTTCACTTAGACTTTGGCTATGGCAAGATCATGAGAGACCGTGGCAAGTGTGGTTGTGGTAAAGGAAATAATGATGATTCACAGTGGTGTAATAAAGATTGAGGGGGCCCTCCTGCAGGGTACATGGAGGAGCCCCCTCCGGAATCAATCTGGAGCTCTCCGGCCGAAGTGCGGTGCTGTGGGGGCCCCCTGGAGGTTGGGGGCCCTCCTGCACTGCGGGAGGTGCGGGGGCCTGTGTTAAGCCCTTGGATTCACCTTTCAGAATGGCACTGAAGGGATATGGTGACTGTGCAAGGAGAGTTAGGTCATGTCTGCGTGAATCATAATCTCTGGCACAGGGCGGCGCGGACACTTTCAGATGATAGTGACAGGGACGGAGAGTTGAGGAAACTTTACAGGGTGACATCAACATCCACACTAGGATAGGCTTCTCTGGTGCAAAGTGACTCAGGCACTGGGAAAATTGACACAGGCTCAGGGTGTGAGGAACAGGGAAAGACTGTCGCAGATGTTGGGCCTGGGGCAGACTGACAGATCTGAGGGTGGAAGACACTGGGTCAGAGATGCGGGCACAGACAACTGGCCAGAAAGACAAGTGAGACAGAGAGAAACAAAGATGTAAAGTAGACATCAGGAAGACAGGGACACTCAAGCAGGAACCTGGAAACAACAAGGTCAGGTGAATCTGGACGCACACGCGCTGGGAGAGTGACACAGAGCTTCACAGAGACACTCACTGAACCAGCATTTAATTAGGATACTTGTGATTGGGTTTTATTTCTCTTTCTTTCCAGACTGTTGTCTGTTTTCTGTTTACATCTGCTGTGAAATGCTGGCTGTAAACCCTTGTTTAAATTCTAGAGGCCATCTCTTTAAGCGTGATGCCTGCTCCAATAAAGCGAGATGCGATCCTATTAACAAATTGCAAAGCTGGAAGGCCCTTTATCAGAGGTGATGGATGTGGCCTAATGGTATACAATACATTATTGCGGTCGGTATCTATTCTGTGATCTTTGTTGGCACATTGTAACCTGTTTTCATAATGAGAACTTCTCACAAGTTCATCTTGTTGCTAAGATGATTTATTGTGGGCCTGGAAGGAGATTTCAGGTTCTTCAAATCAGCCTGAAGGGTCAATGGCTCACCAGTGTTAGCACTCGAAATGACACATATATCATGCATGACATCATGCATGCATTAATCCATGCTCTGCTCTTCTGAAGAGGGGGGCTGGGTGATGAAGGAGATGAAGAGAGAGCAGGAAGCATGAAGGAGTGATGGCCTGCACAGGCACCTTTGGTGATGCAAGCATGAATGAGCAGGCTGGACTTTGAGGGTTGTAAAGAGCCACATGCATCACTCGCTTCAGTCAAAAAGGAAAAAAAAAGATAACTTATATGCACCTGTGGAAAAGAAGAGTGCTCAAAGGCCAGGCAATTGATTTTATAAAAAAGGCACGTAAATTTGAATACATTAAATAGATGAAAAACATATCTGAGTAATGTGAGAGACGTGCATCTAAGACTAAGGGCAACTGTGTGAAAAAGCATCCATTTCCTAGGGAGCAGTAAAAGATACAGAGAGAAAGTGCAAGAGGGCATCACACAGAGGATTGAACAAGGGCCTTAAGGGCTGGGCACTGGGGAGCTAGGTCATCTGTGGCAAAAGCTCTGATGTCACTTTGCTCACCCCAGAAGTTTGGTGGAGGGGCGTCCATGCTAGCTATATGGTGAAAGTGTTCTCGATTACAAAACTAACACAATCTTTTTCGAGGTATAGTTTTTGGGCTGAATGCTTTCTAATGATAAGTCTAGAATGACGATTTATTTTGAAGAAAGCAAGCACAATCCTCGAAGGGGGAGCAGCGCATTTAGGGCCAGATGTGCAAATTGTTTTAGCACTCGCAAACAGCCCGTTTCTCACAATTGGACCATTGGCATCCGCACACATGCTTTTTCAAGTGTTCAAAAGGCAAAATGCAATTCAGTAACTTGTAACTTGTTACCAAATTGCAATTTGCATGTGTGATTCGATATTCGGAAGGGGCGTTTATAAGAATTCCAGTCGCAAAACAGTAATACTTTACCACCAGTTTAAGACTCTCATGTACAAAGATTCCTTTCAAGGAAACGTAAATTGCGACATTTAATGATTAGCAGTTTAGGATTTCTTAACGTGAATGTACAAAAATTAATTTGGTAAAGCACACTGACTTTTGCCAAATGCACTGGTATTTTGCAAATCGACCTATGTACTAATAGGTCGGTTCTCAAAATATAGAAGTGTAGCAGTTCGCAATTCGACCTACCTCATTACGTAGATTGCACATTGTGTCCCACTACAACTGACTACATTCACATGCATGGTGGCCTGCTGGGGTCAGAAGACCACCATGCCTATGATTGCTTTGAAATAAACCAATCGCTTTTTTTAATGCATCCATATTTCCTAAAAGGAAAATTAAATGTCCAAGTAAGATGGAGCCCTGAGTGTGAATTAACAGATCTCATCCCAGTAGACAAGGTTCTAAGTCAAGGATGTGTTCTTGCCCCAACACTCTTTCTACTTTTATCAACAGGTGCGTCAACTTCCTAATGGGATGTTGTAGGAGAGTAGGATCTGCTTCTTATGGTTACCCCCACCTTTTGCTTGATGTGGTGCTGTTTTTGACTAGTCTGACGGGGATCCTGCTAATCAGGACCCCAGTCTATCTGTTTTCTCCCTAAACTGTGTGTGTTGAGTACCTAGGTACATCCCAGAATGGATACTGGGGTACCCTTATAAGTCCCTAGTATATGGTGCTAAAGTATCCAGGGCATAGGTACCCCAGAGGGCTCCCTTGGGCTAAAGCATGTATTCTGCCACCCATGAGAGACCTTTCAAAATGAATCTACAGGCCTTGCAATGCAGCCTGTGTAAGTTGGTGCATGCACCACTTACTAAAGATATAGGTTTACTATATTTAAGGGTCACTGCACTTAAAACCTATGAGTGACCCATATAGCAGACATTTGCAATCTTGAATGCAGGGTGCTTGGTTCTAAGTGAGAGGGTGCACCTGCATGAGCAGGACACTCATGCATTCTACGGAGTCCATTCTCCCAGGTTGTCAGTGAAGCAGCCATATACTATATAGAGGGGCACCAACCACTTAATTAAGTGGAAAAGCAGCGTTTCTCTTGTAAATACCAAAGCTGCCCAGCGCAAGACGCCTTTAATTCACTTCAATAATAGTTACCAAAATAAAGAGGCAGGCGCCAGCAATTGGAAGGCAAGAACAGGTTTATT
Source organism: Lissotriton helveticus (assembly GCF_964261635.1). NCBI lineage: Eukaryota > Metazoa > Chordata > Amphibia > Caudata > Salamandridae > Lissotriton > Lissotriton helveticus. Next base: position 262,587,819 of record NC_136058.1, read on the forward strand.
ACTCCAGAGGAGAACACAACAGGCCTGACACAATCAATGTCTTCAGGAGGTGTTCTAACAATTTCTCTGCTGCCCTCCTTTTTATACCATTTTCAGTAACTTTATTAGTGGTCAAACATCCTAGGAATTCCTGCCTCTAGCCGATTCCCATACAGACCCACCAGCTGTCGTTCCCCCTCCCAAATCTAACAGATGATTGCCATCTTGCAGCTGGACATTCCAGCAGGACATAAAAGTGTGTGGGATCTGTCAGATCTAAAGGTTGTGCAAGTGATAAGATCAAGCATTTCTGTTTGTGCAACAATGTCTTGCCGTGTGGGGGCAATAAAGTACGTCCGCAGGGCTTGGTTTACAGCCTGGGACCGGATCAAGTGGCCAGGTGCAGTTGGGGGTTATCAGAAGGCCTGGCTCATGTGCAGGGGATGAAAGGACAAATGTGTTTTAGGGTGGGAAGTGGCTCCGGGGCTTTGTCAGGCTGACAAGGTTTTAAGACCTTAGTGCATTTGGTCATGCTGGATCAGGGCACCGGGGATGGTTGCAGGGTCAGGGTGAATCATAGGAGACTTGCAAAGCGCAAGATGGCTGCGGCACCTAAAATGGATGCCGTTTACGTGCGGACAGTGGCTTCTTGTTAGGCAAGATGGCGCCGGTGATGTTCACGTTTGTAAACTGCGATTTAACAATTACACAATGACCATCTCGAAAATGGCTGAAATGAATCCTATCATGTTTGGTATCAAACATGTTATATCATACCACCCACACTGTAAACGGTGTGGGAGGTATGTTTCCAAGCACTGGAAGAGCCTCCATTAGGCTCTCAGTGTTCCGGGTGCCAACCTTCTAGTCCCGGACAGCACAAAATGGTTCCTGCCAACCAGAGACATATTTCTGCCCTCCTGCTGCTGAGCCAAGCTCGAGCAGAGGAAGGTGGAACAATAAGCATCCTGTCACAGGAAGATGTGACCACCTCCCGGACAGGATTTAGTGTATTGGGACTGGGTGGGTGCCCTTGCCTAAAAGTCTGCATGAGGGGCACATTCGGTATCCCTGTGCATAGTCCAGTTCAAACCAGTTCTGGGAGCCGTTGGCTCCTGCCCTGGCATGAAACTGGACAAAGGACATGGGAGTAACCTGCCCTCTGTCCAGACCCTCCCTAGGGAGGGTCCACTGAAGCTTCCCAACCCTTCCCTAGGGTACTTAAGGGCTTACCTGGGTGTAGGTCCCTAGATTTGTCATGAGATAATATTCAGAACTGAAACCTCGGCACTTCTACCGTCTGGGCACTCTGGACTTCATTTGGGCCTGAGTTTGTCTCCCTTTCAGTCTGCTGTGTCGTCTGTGTCGTCTGTGACTGTGCATCATACAGCATCCATGCAGGACCTGTGAAGCATCAAAGGCACTTGAAGGAATTTCCCTTGAAGTAGTCACTTCCCTGCATTCGCAGGCTCCTCAAAACTGCTGACCGGTCTGCTGATACTAAACTTCTGTGGGCTCCGAAGGGTTCAACAACACAGGTGGTGGTTTCCTATGTCTCACAAGGCCCGAACTGTCCTCTCACTGACCTTGAGGCCAGTATCCCTCATAGGGGCTGCATTAACCGAACCCCTGTGCTCCGTGTTCTTTTACAAGTGCAAAGGCTTGTTGCCAACTTTGCAACAAGTGAATTGGGCTCCAAGTAGCACCAACTCCTGCAACTTCTTCCACCAAGATCTTCAGCCAAATCACCTTGTTGGCACTGTGGCCTGCTCCTTTGGTGTGCTTCTCAAGGTCCTCTTCTTGCGACTACTGTGCCTCTGGCCTGTGGGTCCATTTGAGGGTCACATTTGTTTCTCTTGGGTTCCCCTGATCGCTTGGGGCCTGCCCTGACTCCCCTGCTTGTGGTGAGTCCCCTGGACCTTGCTGGTCCCAACTGTGCACCTTCTTAACTTCCTGTATGGGGCACATTTGCCAAGGCTTGTCGGTGCTCCTGCCGGACACAGACCCCTCAGCACTCGTCATCCTTCATGGGACAGCTCGTACCGGGTCCTGACATTCCTCAGCATCACCTGGTCCTTACAGCTGCAGAGTCAAGGTCATTGTCATCTTTCCTGAAGCACCGGACATCGGAGGGCATTCATCTTCCAAGTCTCCTGGGCACTCCCGAGTGACATAGACTCTGTCCCCTCTGCTTTCAGGTACTCCTCTTCAAGAATCCCCATTTGGATTCCCACAGACACTTTCTCCTCTTCCAACAGCGGCACTTTCTTGAAGTCCTCCATTGGTTTAAATGGCGGTTTCCGAGACCACTTCACACGTATGCACCTGCTTCCCTGGTTTAGGTAATGTGGGTAGTAGGGTATCCACGGGTGGGGTGGCTCTCCAACCTTCTGTCTTCCACGGGGTTTCTTCAGAGTCCACTGAGAAGGGTCCGTAATCTTAAAAAATCCAACCTCGACTTGCACATAGATTTGTACGGAGCACAACTTTGTGTACTCACACTGCAAATCCTCCCCGTGCGGTCCCTATCTACTTACCTTGGGTGGTTCTGTGGGTCCCCAGTTATTCTACGTCCTCTCAACATCATCCTGACTCCAGTCGTGGTTCTTATCCTACTTTCTTAATATATGGTTCCCCCCCCTCCTGGAGTCCACTGTGTATATTGTGCTATTTACTGCATTTCTAACTAAAGTATATTGTGCACTGTGTTTATCTCCGTGTTGGAGATACTTGAACATTCTAGAGAATATAATATAATAAATACATATTTTATAAATACTTGCTGTGGTTCTATTTCACTTAATCTATACTATAAGATTGCATTCTGGTACAACAAGCTGATTTACACTCCTTCTAGACTAAGCCTGAAGACTGCTTTCCACAGCTACCACTTAGGGAGCCTTCTAAGGTTGTCTAAGGCCTCTTAAATCACCATTAGGGTTGTCTGGACTGGTGCAAGGTGTCCACTTACATAAGTGTACATCATATACCAGGCTAGCCTCTCACAGATATATAAACGACTCCCCAGTCCTGGGTTGTGTTAAGATCCCGGCATTTTTATTCACCGATTATACCCTCCTGGTGTCAAAAGCCCACAATGGCTTGGAACTACTATTAGAAAGATTCAGGGTGTTCTGCAATACTAATGGGCTAGTCATAAACAGTGACAAAACAACATTTAGGGCTGTTCATCCCCACAAACAATTCTATGGAACAATCAGACTAGGGGGAGTAAATTTGAGAAAGTCTCAGATTTCGACGACCTATGTATACGTCTGTCCAGTACCAGCTCAAGTAGTAGCCAGATTGAGTGGGCTACTTCTTAATCATAGGGCTGCTGCTACATTATATTTAGCCAAAAACACATATTTCTACCCAATATCCTCACTACTAGAAATCTGGAGAGCCCAAGCCATGGCTGCAGCTACTTATGGCTGTGAACTATGGGACCATAGCAATGTGAAAATCGCTAGGGATTGCTGAAAACAAGTTTTTCATTCAAGCGCTTAGACTCCCCCAAGGCACGCCCTGGGTTCTCTTTAGGGTGAACCTAAATGTTCTCCCTACTGATGCCACAGTGAGACTAAAACCAATCTTATATTGGCTGAGATTATGGCTGGTCCCTGAGCTGGAAAGCTTTAGGAACAGATTAAAGGATTTTCTCCTAACCCCCAGGAGCGTTAACACTTTGCTGTGGCTATGCTACATTAAGCAATCTCATTTTGCACTGGGTCTTCTGATCTTTGGCAATGCCCAGAGCGCATTTCTGCTTCTTCTGCAAAAGGGGTCAAAGACGCTTTCTGGACTAATGAGTGGAGGAAGGAACTGACATCCACTAGTAGTGGCAGTCTATCTGATTTCCTGTTGAACCACAAAAGTGAGCCAAGGTTCAAAACCTACCTAGACGAGATCAACCTGCCATTCTGCATATCCTTGTATATGACATTTAGGCTGGGTATTCTACCACTCGCATCTTTCACCTATAAATGGAGGTCACAAACAGTGAGTAGCGCAGCCTGTCCGGCCTGTGGAGCAGCCCAGGAGACAGATGCTCCTCTACTTTTTTTCCTCCAACATACACCAGATAAAGAAGACACTGGATTGTCCCCCTATGCAGACTTCTTGAAATATGGTTCCACAAACAAGCCTTGCGGATCTGCAGGTCAGACACTGAGACTTGTGTGTTTTTTTCTATAGCTAAATGCATAGAAGCAGTCTGGTGTTTTTGTGCCAGGAAAAATACACTACCACTAGAATTCAAACATCGAGTACAATCATGATAGTTACCATCGTGCATAATTTTCCTAGACGGTTATTGAATAAAACCTGCAAAGAAATTTTGAATTTTATAACAAAATGATGTTTTACACAGTTCTGTATTTTCAAATTGTGTTTAAATTTTTTATTGCCCTTACACAGAGATTTTATTTATTTAAAGATGTTATATTGTGGTCCTGTTATCTGGAAAATGATTTTCTTGTATTTATTTGAATAACATAACAACGTGCCTCCTATTTTATGTTGCTTTCATTGTAGCTGAACAAAATAAAGAATTTAAACGAAACGGAATGCGTTTTAAAAAAGCTATTAAAATAAAATTACACTAACCTTTTTTTATGAGCAGGCAGTGGTGTCATGGAACACTGCCTGGTCATAAAAATAATTTTTGTGAACATCCACAAAGAGGAAGGGGTTCCGCCTTTGAGGTGGTACAACATTAATGTTTTGATATAGGGTTTTGGTTGCAAAACATTAATACATACCGTAAAGATTCAGTATCTGGAAGTGACGCCCTTAACACACCCCTTCTAAAGATCGAATCGTTATTAATTCACAAAGCCAATTAGCAATTAGGTGACATCTTATTGAATCGCTATTTGGCTTTGGTGAATGTACAAATGCAATTTTGCAGTTGAAAAGGCTATGGAAGTTGCAAAATCCCTAAAGTGGTGGTAACCTTTTGCAAACAGGAAACCTTTGAGAATGTTAAAAAAAAAATTTTAAGAGCAGGCTGTTTCCAAAGGACCACTACTTGCTCTTAAAGAATTAAACTTAAACGTCTCATTTTCTTTTTTTTAACACATCCAGTTTTCCTTTAAGGAAAATGGCTGCATTTAAAGATTGCTTTATTATAAGGCAATCACAGACATGGTGGACTCCTGACCCCAGCAGGCCACCTTCCCTGTGTTGGCGGCGATTCCTAATGGGTTTTAAATTGCGACCTGCGTCATTAAAATTCATGAGGTAGTTGAGGTAGGTCGATTTGCGACTTACCACGAATCACTATATGGGAATACGAAAATTCATACATTATTCGGATATAATTACAATTAGGAAATCGGTATTCCTAATGTTTGTACATCTAGCCCTTAGCTTCTAGAAAAAAAACAATAATGCTTCAACACTGGTGCCGAAGTAGTTCTGGCTTCTGTAATTGGACCCAATCTACTTCCGGGTCACCTGCTGCGGATGCCAGACATTGGAGTGCATGCCCCTTCCTCTCCAAGGCCAGTGTTGACAAGAGTCCAAAAATCGCAAAGGGATGCTGTTCAGTCTCATTTTATTTCCTTTCCAGAAGCTAGAGAGAGGACATACATTAGATGTGATTACCAACGTTTTTGTTTGGCGTTTTGTTCCCTGGGAAGAATTATTGGCCGTATTTCGTCTGCACCACCACGTCTCTTGAGATTGAGTGGTAATACTCTCTTTTCACCTCTGGCCATTGAGATTTTAGCTCAGGTGTGATCATTGGGTTAGTTTCTGGGTGTGGTCAGGGAGTCGCTTTTGCCACTTCTGAGGTAAAAACAACAATTCTTGAGAGGTTGTGCACTTCCAGTCCACCCAAACTACTTCAGAGGCAAGATTTTGTGTGGAGAGGCCGAAAGAACGATTCTGGCACAACATTCTCTCATGTGCTGGAACTGGACAAAAAAAACTCAATGAAGCCTGCCTTACCTTTGTGTTTTGATCCAGGCCCAGAGAAGCAATTGATGTGAGGGCTTGGTCACTATTCCATTTTTTCTTTCACCGCAACCCATATGGTGAATATTTTGTGATGGCTGAATATGACTGAGATCCTGCACTTGTGCTGGTTTTTTGTCCTATTAGTTGATATATTTTAATAGGGTCTGTGACAAACGACTTCTATTTTTTGTTTTTTTTACTAGGAAGTGATTTTTTATGGGGGTTAGTTGTCTTGTGGATGGTTTTCTGTTGGTGGGAGGGAAGGTTAGTTTTTTAATAACCTGGGGCTGTTTATTTATTCTTATTTACTGAAACTGTTGCACTTTACTTGAGTTTTTACCCATGTACGTCACACTCACTGGTCCGTGATCTTATTGTCGGAGAGAGCATGAGTATAGGTCGACTTGTATTTGGAATGCACCCATTTTTACTGTTTCTGGTGGGGACAGTTAAACCTGCCATTTCTAAAGGGCACCTTTATAATAAGGGCTGGTGCGAAAACGCAGTTCACGCGGTGGGCACATTGCTGGTGCGCCTAAGGCAGCCTTTCTGTACCCTTCCGCATACCGAATGCATCCAGCACCAACTATGCTGCTGTAAAGAAAATCTACTGCAAAAACATTTCTTATACTATGAAGGAAAAACTTGGCTTTGAGCAGACAAACTGCAACTGACCAAGTCCTATCTGACTTTGACGGTCGGCCACTTATCGTTCCTCGTGCTCATGGGTAAGCTTTTTTCAAGGGACACGGGTAGCTGTATCTGTAATGGGGATTTTGAAAGTGTTCGTCTTACCTTATTAATGCGCGAACCCTCCCTAAACCTGCACAAGAAATAGTTCAGTTGATTACTAGTCTAAATCCTGATCTACTCTTTATTACCGAGACTTGGCTATCTGCTTCCACTAATCTTTCTATAGCACTCACTTTTCCCAACAATTATTTAATTGTGCAACGGGATAGAGTAGATTATAGTGTAGTGTAGTTCCTATATTCCCAATAGGCTCTGCGCATTGGAATAACATAAACGATAGTTTAGACGTAGGACTGAGGTCGACTAGGTCTCTACTGAATATGTTAGACTTAATTATGAATGCCAGCTAGCTCAGAGGTCACTAGAAACTTTCTCGAGTAAACAGGAAGGTGTTAACTTTCCTGAATAGACAAGAAGGGATTAGTTTCTGACAACCGCATAAACATGACAACTTTGCTCCCCCAAGAACAAGGAGTATATCTCCAGAGTCGCGGAAACAATAGACAGCTATTTCACTCAGTCAATCGTGCATGCTTAGTTTCACTACGAGTCCAGAGAAATAGAGAGACGGGCGTTTTCAATAAAAGTGGTTATTTATTGAGCCGTCTTCTTTCTCATGCAAGAGAAGTGAATTGTCACAATTGCAATACTGGTCATAAAGTAAAGTGCGTATTATGAAATAATACTGTAATAGCATTTATATGGTTTCTAAGCCATAAGATACTTAAAACGGATAAAATACATACAATGATAAAAGTTGACTAAACGTACTCAACTGGTGTTTCTAAAATACGCCTACCCCGGTGTACCTAACCTAAGCCTAGTATGTGGGAAGCAGTGAGTGAGATATAGTTTGAGTTAAGATAGTTTTTGCCAAGAATCTGAATCAAGAATTCTCTAAGGATCTAATCAGCTCCGTACCTTGGTTATAGAATGAAGGAGGTCTTGTATCTCTTTCTCAGGCCTTGATCTCCCAGCAACCCGCAAGGGTGACTGGAAACAGTGGAGCTGGATTTCTCTGCAGGAGAAAAGACAGCGTCTCTCTCAGTGCATCAATGGGAGGGTCGGCTTCCTTCGGCACTTGTTACAGCAGGGCATCGGGGAAGTAGATAGCCGATCTGCTTCAAACCACCGTGTGTTTGCTAGGGCAGCTGTTGGTATATTTATACCTGGAAGTTGCCGAGTTTGACGTAAGGTTGGACATAAGACGTCACTAAGAACTCGCAGTTCTTTCAGAACTCCAGGAGTTCTTGGACAAATCAAAACAGAAGCAGGGGGAATTCCCGGGCTGCTGGAGGCTTGGTTTGTTTTAAGAACGCGTTGTACTTTCTAGGAGTCTATGGGAGTAGCCTTGCCGTATTTGGACTGCATTGGCTATTACTAAATATGGATGTGATTGTTATGCCTTTCTAAGGATATGATTTGTTATAACCACATAAGGGCATATATCGGGAATATTTAAATAGGGTCCTAGATGCGTTCACAACAATAGAGGTGGTGGAGTTGCCATCATTTTCAAGGCCTCATATTAATGGAATATCTTTCCTCTAGAGAAACTTGGACACACAGAAGGCTTAGGCTTCTCCCTTAGAATCTTCCCCAACTTCTCTGTTTCGGGTGCGCTTATTTATCTCCCTCCCGGAGTCTGTTTAAAGTTTGTCAACTCCTAAGGAAATGCGTTAGCCTCTCTATGTTTAAAATTTGCGAAATTTGTTTGTATGTTCAATAAAAAAGATTGATCATTTTTTAAAAAAATATATAAAATTCTCAGTTTGCATGATTTCAAACTACATTTCGATGACCCTAATTATATTATGCGACCCACCTTGTGGAGACTTTAGCAGCATTACATCTGTGTGTGTCAATTTATTATCTCTCCTACTCACATTGAAGGTCACATTATTGATCTGGTGTTTCTCTAATATGGCTCTGGTGATGGTGGGTACCCTGGACCCTGTAGTCTGGTCCGAGCACTATCTTATTCCCTTAATCATTCTTAAAGGGAAAAAATGTGATACACTAGTCTAGGATAACCCGTAGTTGGAGTACGAGTGCTAAACTCGCTTTTTCTTTGGCCTTGCAGGATTCTTCGCCTACATCTGAGCCAAACATTGAGTAAGCCTGGTTGTCTGAGCATAAATGACTTACATGTGCTGCTAATCATGCTGCACCATTAGGAACTATTTACTCTCCCTGAAGAAGACCATCTGCTGCATGGTTCTCCCCTGTCCTTGTACAATAAAGGAGATCCTGGAAACAGCTCGAACACCATATGGATTTTCTGCTGAAGCCAAAGTAAGGTATATAACAGTATTAAAGAAATAAAATATCATACATTTTTTTAAATGTGTCAAGCAGAATTTTTTGCAGATAAAATTTGACAGGCTTATAATTCAATGAAGAAAACGCTTAAAATTGTAAGCCAATTCCTTCACTCGAAAGCCTGCCACGTTAAGATCCTTGTCACTCAGGAACTCTGCAATCAGCTTGCATCTTTCTTTGTTGATAAAATAGAGATGATCCTGGGCTCCCTCACAAATTTTAAGCTGTCCCCTTACTCGACAGAAGTGGCTCCCAGATGTAACTCTAATAGCACCTTACTTAGGTTTGATTCAATTTCTCTGGCCGAATCATGCATGGGGATTCTCCAGTGTAAATTGGGCTCTCCTTTCATCCCTGTTTTCCCAAGGTACTTTCGCTTTTTATTGAACTGAGCAACCCATGGCTTAATCATGTTTTCAATTTTTCGCTTGCCTCCGGTTTGGTTCAGAGAGCCTGGAAATAGGCAACAATCATTCTTTTATTGAAAAAACCTATTGCCAATCCGACCAAATTGGAAAATTTTCAGCCTACTTCTCTACTGCTGGCAGCAGCTAAGGTGCTGGAAAAACTGGTCAATTGCCAACTTGGTGTCTTATTTACAAGCACACTACATAAATATATAACAAAAGCACCCTCTGATATATTGAATCTAGATCAGCTTGTCTCTTTTTTCTATCTTGTGTGTGAGCATCTGCTTGGTATCCTCATTCTTTGTTGACATGGTCTTATTTGAGTTGGACCCTGCAACCCACCATCGGACTTGGCCGAATGTCGAGGGGACCTCCTGTCCTGAAGTATTGAGTGTCACCAAGATGGAAGTGCCTATTGCCTAAATTGATGTCCTGTTCATAACAAAAGGAAGGATCATGGGAGCCTTTATCATTTCTCTGTCAAAGCCATGCCAAGATGCACAGCACACAGCATTATATAACCATATAGAACACTCGTGCTGCTTAACTAGGGATCACATTGTCTAAGCAGTATTTGACATGGAAGAGGACTGCACATGTAAGACAATTCTAGCAACAAAAACCCATGGTGTATTTGTATTCCTATGAATGGCCATGTTGTTTGCTTTTTATGTTAGATTGTCCTCTTTGTTAAGAAGTTGACTTAAGTATGGCACTGCTGATGTAAATAGATGCCTTTTTTAAAGGAAGATATTTTTTCTGGTAAAGCTAAATCTCTCAAAAGAAGCTTTCCCCACTAGAACATTCTTACTAGTAGATTGCTTCCTCTGGTAGGACGCGTCGTTTATTAGAAGACTATCCCTTACTGAACGATGTAGGGCGAAGAAAGCTCTCACTCAAAGTTTTGGCTGCTTCTCTCTCTGGTAATTTGGCTTCTCTTGGTAGATGGTCACCCTGGCAGGAAGCTCTCTTTGGTACTGCTCTCCAAGGTATGTCAGGTCTAGGCCCTCTACTGGAATGCTCTTTTTGGACTCTTTCCATCTCTTGTAGAAATGTTTACAGATATGAAACTCTCAAGTAGAATGTGCATTCTGGTTTAATGCTCCAGCTAGCAGAATATTGTCTTTAGTCTGAAGCTCTTGTTGGTGCGCTGATCTCAGTGGTAGAAATTTGCTTCTGGGCCTTGTTTGCCTTCAGTGCTTAGGGACTCACTGATAGGACAGTCTTTAAAGTGCATTGCTTTCTATTGTAATGTCCTCTCATTTATTGCCCTGTGATACAATGCTTAGTCTACTGTAGTGTTGTCTTATAGATTGATGTCAATGGTTGCCTTTAAAGCTTGTTTCTGGTATATTAGTCTCTACAAAACAGTAGTCTATCATGGTAGTTTTATGAGATGGTGGTAGAGTCCTGGTTCCCAAAGTAACCTAATGGTGTGGAGTTTGATCACGGACAAGGACGAGGATGTTCTTGGAGCAGTATCAGCTGAGTCATTGGTGATATGATCCTGAGAATGATGCAGGAGGTTTTACGCCTGATTGAAATGTTGGTGGGAGAGAGTGGAGAGTGAGAGAGCCAACAAGGACTGGAAGGAGCTGTAGGCAGTTTCCCCTACATGAAAGTAGCCTATGGGGACAGTGTAGTTTACTTGAACCTGCCTGGCACCTTCCTCGTGCTAGTTATGGAAAAGGTCCAAGGTGTTTGGAATCACGGTCTGGTACTACATCAGACACTTCTATAGCAGTGTGACCCTGTAAGGTGGACGCCTTATGATAGGATAAGAGTGAACCATCAGGAATCTTCGATTTAAACAACACTTTTAGAAGTCTAACCACTATCTATTTTAGGTGCTGATCTTCAGACCAGCACTTAGGACTGAGGGAGTGCATGTGCGTGAGGCTGTGCATCCGTTTTGTTCCTAGATACAACAAATACATATAGCATAGCAGTGGTTTGACTGAATTTTTCTCGTGCAGGGTAATGATGGTCCCCCCTTAAACATCCGTGCACATTGTGGCAGGCACTGCAAGCTGCCTGCCACACGGTGCAGGGATGTTTTTGAAGTGTATATTTTCTATTGTGGCTTGTGCTGCAGCCTGCAGCACAAGCTGCAATAGAAAATATAGACTTAGCAACCGCTGTGAAGGTGGTCGCATTGTTATGTTATGTTATGTTATTTTTACTTATACCGCGCACAGCTGCCCCAGCAAAGGGGCGTCCTGGCGCTTTGACAAGACAAACAAACACAACACTAAAGAAAATCAGAAGGGCAATAAAACACAGCATAAGGGCTAAACAAATAAAAAAGGTCTTGATGGCCCGTCTGAACTGAAGAAGCTCATCAATGGCCCGGATATGCATGGGAAGACAGTTCCACCAGCTTGCCGCCAGGACTCGAAAAGAGCGGCCACCAGCTCTACTCAGTCTGAAACGCGTAACCACTGCTAAATTCTGACCCAAATATCTGAGGGTACGCAAAGGAACATAAGGTGTCAGCAAATTCTCTAAGATTAGGGGAGATGTACCCTTGAGAATTTTAAACGCAAGGCAAAGGACCTTGAATTTAATCCTCTGATGCACAGGGAGCCAATGGAGGGAGCGCAAAGATTTAGAAACCGAGCAACGCCTTGGCAGACCTATCACCACTCGGGCTGCAGCATTTTGGACTCGCTGCAACCGAGAGAGTTCTGATTGATTGATCCCAGCCAGTAGTGAGCTGGCATAGTCCAGCCGAGACAGCACTGATGCTTGAACCACCAGTTGTCTAGTCGATGCATCAAAGAATTTGAGGATAGGTCTAAGTCCTCTGATAATGCCATAGCAAGAAGCCGCCACCTTCTTGGTATGACAGATGAAACTGAGGGACGGGTAAAGCCAAACCCCCAAATTTTTTATCTCTGATGCTGGAGAAGGAGTCACACCCAGTTCAGAAGGCCACCACTTGTCACCCCACAATGCCACCTGCTTGCCGACTACCATAATCTCAGTCTTCTTGGTATTTAACTGGAGGCAGTTGGAATTCATCCAGTTAGCCACTGCCCGTAAGCCATCGTAAAATCTGGGAGCCTCCATGTCTGAGTCCCCACTCAGTGGGACCGCCAGCTGCGTGTCATCTGCATATGAGACCATCGTCAGGCCCCACTGCTTGACGACCGCAGCCAGCGGTCTCACGTAAAGATTAAAAAGGGTGGGACTCAACGATGAACCCTGTGGGACCCCCAGATCTAGCGGATAAGATGTCGACTTACCGGGCGGGATCGCCACCTGGAATGACCTATCAGCAAGAAAAGATCGAAACCAGCATAGGGCGGAGCCAGAGACACCCACTTCCTTAAGTCGCTGAAGCAAAATCCTGTGCGAGACCGTGTCGAAGGCAGCACTGAGATCTAATAACAATAGTGCCGCCGTCCGACCCGCATCAAGCACAGAACGCAGATGTTCGACCATAGAAAGAATAATGAGGGTAGGGGGTCCGCCGACTCTTTGTCGGGTGGTCCCTCTTCCACCACGGCTCGTCCGACCGGCACCGTAATGATGCCCATAGTGTATGTTGTGATCATTCTTTAAACAAATATAGAGCATATCAGCTAAAGGACAAAAGGCTGACAACTCCAGCCTTATGCAGATATAACGGCAGCCGCGGTCTGTGCAGGTAAGAGCAGTGGGGCAGTGTGGCCGGGTTTGGGGGGGGGGGGGGATTTGACAGACAACCACGAGGGAAAATTAACTAAATAATACATTTTCCGTCGTCGTCACCTGTTGAAGTCCCCCGGCCCCACAGCTCTTACCTGCACGGGCCGTGGCTGTATGACGGGCTGAGGTCGACCTATCTTAGGTGATCTGTGAGTGAAAGGTGCTGGCCGCGGTTATGTTGGTTGGGTGACAGCGCACCCCTCCGGTGGCCTTAGACTTGGTATGTATGGAAGGAATGAGCAAGAGGGTAAGATGATTGGCTGTGTCAACACACAACATTAAAAAATATATATAGACTGAAAAAGGTGTGGTGAAGAATCCTCTAATTACAAAGACAATATGAACCCCTGGAGCACTCACACTGCCACTGTGGTTGCTCAAAGCTTACCTGTTACTGGAGCAGCAGGTCCCACGCTCTCTCCATTTCTGTGCGAGGCCCTGAGGGAGCCGGGGCCCCTCTGGTTGGAAGTAAGGACATGCCGTGACACTGGCCCTGTTTGCAGCCTGCATCCTGCATTTTGCACTCTATCTTTTTGCGAAAAGATATTTTTGTGATCTGTGGGGCATATTATCAAGGATGGCGTTAAAGTTACCGCCGGTTTAGTGGCAGAAAACTGCCGCTAAAGTGGCGATAATGGGCTTGATAATATGCCCTGTAGAATTCCAATAGAAAACCAGGTTCTCACCAGAACATGGGCTTCTATTGGAATTCACAAGGCCATATTATCAAGCTCATTATCGCCGTTTTAGCGGCAGTTTTCTGCTGCTAAACGGGCTATCATTTTTAACGCCGTTCTTGATAATATGCCCCCTGTGTTCTCCCATGGATCCCCGAATGCTTTTCAAAAAACAAACATGAGAAAGAAACTCAGCTCCAACCCAGAGACTAAACCTATATTTCATTCAAGCTCTGTCTGATCTCCCTACCTCCTCCTCCCCACCTCCTGGAGCTCAGCCCTCCACCTGAGAGGGCTTCAGAGCTGTAACCTCACGTCAATGGTTTTCTAAGCCTTATCTATTCTGACAGGCTCTTAGGGAGGAGACACCAATCATGATTTGCAAGCTTTGTGCACACTCATCTGTGCACCAACATGCACTGTAGTGGTCCCTTTTTTGGGGGGGTGGAGGGGTGGCAGCGCCTCTATTAAGCACACACTCACAGAAAATTGGACTGGGGCTCGTAGGTTGTAGACAGCATCATATGTTGTCCTGATTGCGCCCACTGAATGTCCCTAGAATTCCAGATGACATGTCGAGTTCAGATTTGCAATCGTATGTAATGCTGTTGGCTATTGAAAGCCTCATTTCGGCTACTTCTAGCCTCAGACTCCGACATTATTTCCATTAGTAGTCACTGATAGACTTTAAAAGTAGGTTAAATATTGTGCTGATGGTTTTCTTCCGCTCCAGGCATTAGTAACCTGCCACGTGTGCAGAAGTAGTTCTGGTTAAAATGTGAATGCTCATTTTAGCAATGCCTATGTCAGTAGGTAATACTGTGAGGCACTCATTTGTTTATTTACAATTTTTTAATACTTGTTATTGATATATTGAAATTTAAAATAAACCTACTATGATAAATAAAAAAGATATACACAGAGAGAGTTACACATTTTGGCACATTATTCTGTTTTGCTTCCAGCTATAGAAATCTAACTTTTTATGCTAATGCTATTTTTCTCTAAACAATACATTCCTCTTCTCATATCATTTTTTCAATATGTTTAAAGAGTTTGAAAATTAGAGAGAACCATGGGGCATACTCACAAGAAAATGTCAGAGCGTTGAGTTACGCCGAATTTGGCAGTAATGCGCTCTGACATTTTTAAAATGCGGGGACTCGCCATATTCACAAGAATGTGTTTTGTGTTTTGGCTGGCGCAAAAAAAACAGCCCAGCGCTAGCACAGACACCCTGCCACCATGTTGCGAGAGTGTCTGCTCCGCAGGGACGGTTGTTCATGTAAAGGAATGGACACCTTCCTGCACATAAACAATCAATAATGGCAATTTGCACCTTCAATGTGTGCTGCAGAATGCAGTACACATGGAAAGAGCATAAAGAATAATTTCTCCTCGTTGTGTCCTTGTAACGCCTGGTATTCCATGGCCTTAGTTTTTTGCGCTGCCTCAGCCTTGTAAATCTGGAACAGCGTCAAAAAGCAATGGGTGTTGTGGTGGAATGGTGGAAATTGCCACAGCAACATGTATTGTACACCCCTTTGCCACAGAGTAATGCAGCGGAAAGGGGCATATTTACAAAGTGGCATTAAGATACTATTAGAAATGGGGGTCTCTGATTGGCAGAGTTATGCACCTTTGTCCAAGTAGGGACCCTTGCTTTTAGTCATGGTAAGTGGATACACACTTTAGATAACCCCTTCTCACCCCTTGGTAGCTTGGCACGAGCATGAAGTCTTATCCTAAAGACAATGTGTAACGTGTTTTTACTCAAAACACACAGTAACACAGTGAAAACACCACAAATGGACACCACATCAGATTAGAAAAATAAAGTATCTTTATCTAAACCAAGCAAGACCAAAACAACAGAATTCCAACATACATTATATCAAAATAGCACTTAAAAACAGTTGCTAGCAAAAATAGCACTTGTAGAAACAAATAGCTCCACCTAGGACTATTACGACGTCGTGACAGGCATACATCCAAATTACGGCGCTGATGCGAGGTGCGCGGCATCGGGCACAAAGTCACAAGGACCCCCAAACAACAGTACCTTGGAACATAGTCTTTGGACGATGCACAACATCATAGAGGTGAGGCGTCGGAGCCGAGACCAGCTCCCTGATTGCCACGAGAGAGGCGATGCATCTAGTCCAGGACAGGGGAAGTCGATTGCATTGGCAGTGAGGCGACAGTTCTGGTGAGGCAATGCAAAGTGGAAACGTTTGTGAAGTCACCCTCGTCAGTTATCAGCTCCGCAATAATGGGATACAGGCTCTGGCGGTGATGGCATCGGTCCGAGCGCTGGCTTCTGGAAGGCCAATAACTGCAGGTGTCGAAGGGCGTTGGCGCTGTGGTGCAGGCAGGTTATGCGTCGTGCCCTACATGAGCGTACCCCTGGCCTAAGTGTAGGTCACGGCGTCGTTGATGGCATCGGAGATTGTTTTTCTTGCTTATTTTAGGTTTCTTCCAGCTCCCAACAGCAGGAACAACCTCCAGAGGCCGAGAACTGGAACAGGCACCTCCTGGCAGGTCAGAACACCCAGTAGTGGAGTTCATGGGAGCTGGTGGTGAAGTCCTTGTGTCCCTGAGACTTCAGAACAGGAGTCCAGAACACACAAGGCCTGGGAGATTATTCTACAAGCAGGTTCACAGCAAAATGCCAGTCTTTGTACTTTCCTTGGCAGAAGCAACCACTGCAGGCAAACCCAGCAAAGCACACACAGCAAAAAGGCAGTACTCATCCTGACAGCTCTCCAGCTCTTCTCCTTGGCAAAGGTTCCTCTTGAGTGTAGAAGTGATCTAATTCTCTGGGGTTTAAGGTCCACTACTTATATCCCATTGTGTCTTTTTAGGGCTCGGGGCGGAGCTCCGAGATCCTAATGTAAAAGAAAAAAAAAAAAAAAAGTTTCTTTAGGGCTCGGGAAAGACACATTCCTTATTTTTTTTATTATCTGAATGGTTATTGGTCCTCGCGGTGATGGTTTTTTAGTAGTCGTGATGCGATTGGGCAGATGTAATTGTCGGGCGCCATTTTGGGCATTTTCTCAGCGGTTACGTGCTCGGCAGTGCATTAATTTTAATTAGGAGCAGTCAGAGTGGCCGTGTAATGCATTCCAGATGGTGTGCGCGCGTTCACCATAGAGCAGTGCGTTTGTCGGGGATTTCAAAGGACTACAGATGTCCGCCCTACTGGCACCCCTGGCCGTGGATTGGAGGTATGTTGTATTCGGAGAATGGGAGTGGAGTGAGATCTGGGGTTGTGGCCAGTATGGCGTCTACACTTGCGCTGCCCTGGAAATCTGGGAGGTTAGAGGGCCAGCCACCGTCCTCAGGGAGTTTCTTCGGAAGGGCCTGGCCATGGGCACACACAGACCTGCTGCCAACAATTCGTCTCCGGTTTACCAAAGAAACGGGATCGCCTCAGTTCTCGTCCATTCGCCTCCCTACGGGAGCAACGTAGGACTGCAAATGGTTCTTGAGTTACAGGCCAGCAGATTTCAGGGATGCGACGGTGAGCGGCTGCTCTGGCCTGGAGGGAGAGGCCTGGAAATGCTTTTTCTGAGCAGCAGGGGGAGGGGGCCCGGGGACACACTGATCTGTAAAGGTCCTGACAGGAATGCGGAGAAAATGCGAAGGGGGCAGGGGCCCCTGCACAGCAGCCCTGGAAGTGCATCAGTCCGGCTCTGCCGTGTGCCTCCAGCCACTTTCAGCTCAGGAACAATTGTGTCAGCGCGGGGCCATGTGCGGGGGGGGGGTGGCTGCAGCGCACACAGCCGCCCGCTGCAAGCTTTATGTGCCAAGCCACAGCTCACCCTTGCTGCTGCCTCGGAAAACGAAAAGGTGGTAATTGTTTGCTGTTTACGTCTCAAGGAGGCTTACGTGCTGTGGTGCACATTCGACCACTCCAGACGCTTGCTTCATCGACACTGGGCATGTTTCTAATTTCTTAAGAACTTAAATGGAAAAGGTCTGTTTGATCCCTTCAGAACAGAGAACGGCGCAGCCTGCATTCCAAGGCGGGAAAATTGGCCACTTAACAGTGGAGTGCCGCAGGGGTTATCACAGCCGCCCTGGCTGGGCTGGAGCCTCCGAGTTAGACGGTGTGTTGAGTTAGTCTTTGTTAGCCACGTCTGTTTGCAGGTTTTACTACTGTATCTGACAGAGATGTGATACGGGCTGTCTAACATACATTTTTTTTTATTGTTAACCGTGCAAATTACAGTTACTGCTGCACATTAGAAATTGGCTGCAAACTGTCTGCTTTCTGCCCACAAACTCCTGTTGAACTCGCAGTGTTGTCAGCTGTGCCAGTCGTTGCATAGTTCACTCAGGCAAATGGGTGTTTCTCTGTATCTGCCCAGGCGAGGGCCGCCGTAGAAACCACACAAGACTATCCGACGGCAGGCAGCCGCATTCTCTTGTACTTCCTTCCACACACGTGCAGGGGAGTCTTCTTAGTCAACTCAGGGCGACATAACATTCCCCCGCCCCACATACCCAAACCCGCAAAGGAAACACAGACAATTATAAGTTTGGGTAAAAACTGCTGCAGGATTTATTTACATACAACATATGTAAAGATGGTGGGTTAGCTTACGGGCGATCCAGGACAGGCCGCATTCTCGCCACCTGTCCGCCTGATTGAGCCAAACAGCACAGTGGCGAACCACCCAACTGCTGTATAACATAATAAAATACTGACACACCCATTTGCTGGGCGTGCCTAGGCAAACCCCCGGCTGCACAGGCCCACAACCGCCCGAAGGACTACTGGGGTGCCGACACGGATTCCTGCACCTCCCATGAGGTTACAGGTAGGCTCTGGCACCCCTATGTGCCCGCTGAAGTACATCATTTGCACCTCTCTTCTTCCGGATCGCCCCGTAACTCCGCCTGCAACGATAAACAAACACATTACAAAACGCCCCAACCCTTACCATTAACACTCTGGGTAAGCGGAAGGGAGGGAAAAGAGTGTTCAGCGAGGTCGCGACGGCGTCCGGGCGGCAAAGAGGATTCGAGGAAGGGGCGCCGCAGCATAAGTACACCATAAGCCCCTCCCCGCCGCCCGGACGAGATTCTCGGCCGGCCGCCTCCTCCAACCGGTGAGGCGGAGGTGCCGGACATTACAGTGGGGGGGCGGGACCGCCCTCCTTGACTAGGTACCCGCCCTCTTGATGGCCACTGCGTGGCCTCGGGCAGGCGCATAGTCAACTCAGGGCGACATAACATTCCCCCGCCCCACATACCCAAACCCGCAAAGGAAACACAGACAATTATAAGTTTGGGTAAAAACTGCTGCAGGATTTATTTACATACAACATATGTAAAGATGGTGGGTTAGCTTACGGGCGATCCAGGACAGGCCGCATTCTCGCCACCTGTCCGCCTGATTGAGCCAAACAGCACAGTGGCGAACCACCCAACTGCTGTATAACATAATAAAATACTGACACACCCATTTGCTGGGCGTGCCTAGGCAAACCCCCGGCTGCACAGGCCCACAACCGCCCGAAGGACTACTGGGGTGCCGACACGGATTCCTGCACCTCCCATGAGGTTACAGGTAGGCTCTGGCACCCCTATGTGCCCGCTGAAGTACATCATTTGCACCTCTCTTCTTCCGGATCGCCCCGTAACTCCGCCACAGCCTGTGCGGTGGTAACCGCTGCCGCACAGGCCCCCCACCAATGTCACCTATACTACCTGCATCCTCTGCTCATGAGTGCCTCCTTCAAGTCCAACAAAAAGAGGTCTAAGCCCACAGGCGTGAGGTGGACACCATCCTCCTCGAAGTACCCCTTGACCCTTTCCTGAATCAAGCCATGTTGAATGAAACCAAGCCCTCTGTGCTGTGTGAACTTTTTCATGGCCGCATTTACGCGTCTTCTAGTCCTCTCGATTGCCTCACTGGACAGAGCACCCCGCCAGTGCCTCCTGGGCACTAATTCAGACCACCAGACCTCGCATTCGCGCAGCATGCTACCAATGATACCCAGGTCCGTTTTCATCCTGAGAAGCAGAGCTGACTTCCCCACTGAGGTAATGTCATTGCCACCCAAATGGATTATTAAATGCTGAGGAAGAGGCCCCCCCCGGGAAAGGATCTCCTTCAATCGAAATAGCAGGCTATGCCAGCGCATACCGGGGAACCCCCACCACACACACTCTATTTCTGCGAAGGTACCAGTCCACTGTCGGATGGCAGCCCAGCGCGCCAATCTGCTGACCATAGAATGCCCCAAGACCCACACGCGAGTACCTGTCAAAGAAAGACGCGATATGTTCAAGGGTGTTTATTCGAGACACATGTTATACAAATGTGAAGCACAGCAAACGAAATTGTGAAGCACAGCAAACAAAATCAACAACACTGAAAAAGAGGGGGGGGGGGGAGAGGTCAAGGCCTGATATAACGCCTATAACAGGCAGATTCCCAACGTCCCACCGACTGCACCTGCCCTGGGGACATCCCCGCGCGGAAAGCTGAAGTGGCCGCCCCTATGCGGAATGAGTGACTCGAGAACTTCTTCCCTACAACCAACAAGCCAGCCCTGTCAAGGCAAGCCAACATAATCTTGTCCAGTTGATATTTTGTTAAAGGGCAGGAATCGGCATGCACTAAGAGGTAACCAGGCCCCGACGGGCGTAATGCCAGGAAGGCTTGCAGCAATGCCACGGGGCAGTAGCGGGGATCACCAAGGGGGGAAAGTCTAATCAGGGACCCCCTCCCAGACTGGTCAGTTTTGGATCTTCTCAGCTTAACAGACAACCCACCCTCGAGATTGATATCCGCCACACCCAGGGCATCCATAGAGGTATCGGACTTAGAGCGCGCCACCAGCTCACTACTCCTGAATGCACCAAAGAAAGCTAGGGCGAAAGCCGCCGCGAAGAGAGACTCCTCGTACCTGGAGTGCACAACAGCTTGCAACCTCTGCAACATGGCCTGGAGGGAAGGGAAATCAATGGGGGACCTGTCATCTGGGGCCCTAGGATCCTCCCTCGCCCAACCCTTCAAGGCAGCCCTAATTGCAAATGAAGAGGTGGGGTCAAGTCCCCCACACAATCTAGCCTCGTGCCCAATAGCCGCTAGGTGGCCGCACACCCAAGAGTGCGATTTCAACTGCCGTTTAGCCCACACTATAAAAGCATGAACTTTCTTCTCTAATGGCAATGTTTGCAGACCCAAGTCCGAGATCACTTTAGTGAACGTAGCACGATGGCTTGCGTAGCGCTTACGTGTACTCAGAGCTAATGATTTTTCGCCCAGTTCCCTCATGTGCTGCTCCACTCCAAGATGTGCCAAAGCCTTGGCGCAAAGGGGGTCATCTCCTCTCTCGCCTGAGGGCAGGCTGCCCGGAAACGGTCCAGCTGAAAACGAGAGAGAGCGTCAGCTGCGACATTGGTGACCCCCACAATGTGTCTGGCTCTAAAATCGACATTGCAAAACAGGCACCTGCTAGCCAGTTCCCGGAGCAGAGACAGCACCATGGGGCAGTTGGCGGACAACCCATTGATCGCCTGCACCACTGCCATGTTATCTGACCAGAACAAGACTTTCCTGTGGGACAAGGCCTCCGGCCACAGGTGTAAGGAAATGACAATCGGAAATAGTTCCAGGACAGCAATATTGGAAGTAATGCCGCGTTTGCGCCAAGAGTTGGGCCAACGCTGCGCGCACCACTCATCTCCCAAAATGGCCCCAAAGCCCTCGCGGCCTGAGGCGTCAGTGTACATGTTTAACTCTGGACTCCCCACCCAAGGGGACCTCCACTTCACAGTCCCATTAAATTCCGCCAAGAAAACATCCCACATCCTCAAATCCTTCTTGAGACCGGAGGTCAACCTGACAAAATGGTACTGTTTGTTAATTTTCGCAGTGGCTTTGGCCAGGCGCCTAGCAAAGACGCGCCCCACCGGAATCACTCTCGCAGCAAAGTTTAGCTTACCCAAGAGGCTCTGAATGACCCCCAGCGGCGCCTTGTCTTTTCCCAGCAAGGCCTGGATGTCCCCCCTCAAGGCCCCCACCTTCTCTGCCGGCAAACGGGACACCCCCTGTACAGTGTCAAGCTCAATCCCCAGGAAAGTCAGCACCTGAGCAGGGCCTTCGGTCTTACCCGGCGCTAAGGGCACCCCCAAGCGGCCAGCCAGCTCCACAAAACAGTCCAAGCCCTCCTGGCACTCCTGCGTGCCCTCCCTCCCAATGAACAGGAAATCATCCAGGTAGTGAGACACCGCAGACACATTGTATTCCTCCACGAGGGCCCACTGCAGAAAGGTGCTGAATGCCTCAAAGAAAGCACACGAGACAGCGCACCCCATGGGCATACATTTGTCAAAGTAGTACCCCCCTTTCCATTTGAATCCCAAGAGGTGCTGACTGTCAGGATGGACCGGTAGCAAGCGGAAAGCCGCCTCAATATCTGCTTTGGCCAGCCAAGCTCCTACCCCTGCCCTCCTCACCAAATCTATGGCCATGTCCAGGGAACAATAGGAGACCGAACAAGCTTCTTCAGGCAACCATGAATTAACAGAGTCCCCCTCTGGGAAGGACAAATTGTGAATCAATCTGAAGGCCCCAGGATCTTTTTTGGGGACCACACCCAAAGGGGACACAACAAAGTCGTGGAGGGGGGGAGACAGGAAAGGCCCAGCCACCCTCCCCAATGCTACCTCCTTGTTGATCTTTATGTCTACGACCTCTGCGAGCTCCCTTACTGATTTTTGGTTATCAGCCTCTCTGCTGACTCTGGGGCCCTGATAGGGGATCTGGAAACCTTCGAGGAAACCATGGGACAGGGTATCCCTATCTTTCACATTGGGGTATTTATGAAGGAGGGCAAGTAACCTGGGCAAAATGATTGGCGATGGACCTTTGGTCCCGCGATTGGGGCAATCCCAGACCGGCACCACAGGTGGACGATGGGGAGGGCTGAGAGGCTCGCGCAGCTGGGAGACCACAGGAACTGGGGTAGGGGGGGTGGGAAGGACCCTGGGAGTACTACTTGTCTTTGTTGGCAGCATTGGGGGCAGGGGATCTCTTCTCGCAAGAGGACTCAGGGTGGGGGCCACCGCACTTGCTGCACGCATGGGAGAACTTGCAGGCTTTCCCCCAAGTGCAGTTTCCCGCATTAAACATCCTGCAGGTGGCAGGAGCATATTTCTTGGCGAATTGCTTGTTAGAACCGCCCCCCCCTCGCCCCCCACGAAAGGACTGGCGAAAATTACTCCTCTTCTGGGTGAACAGCTTCTCATTATCTGACTTCCTGGCCTGGACAACACTGTTAACACTTTCTACTTTACTTTTACCCATATGAGCAATCCACAGTCTGACCTCAACCTGATCCCACTCCAGCTCGGGGCAGACAGACATCTTTTTTCGGAACTCGCAGTCATAAGAATACCACCCCATCCCAGTTGTTGCTTCCGCTTCATTAACTATGATGCTATTGTATTGAAAAAGACCCTGTGCTTGGTCCGGAAAACGTTCAGTTATGACTGCTGCCAGGATGGCGAAGGCCTGACGCCAGTTTCTAATAGACTTCTCGGGCCAGGACTGGAAGCGAGCTTTCTTCTCCTCATCTTTAGACCCCATCCTACGCACATCTACCCCATCCGCCCCCAACATGAGGAGCGAGAAAATGTCAATGAACTCCCTCCTCCAAATGCCTTCCTTCGCCGCCTGGGGAACCTGCCAGGCCAGGGAGCATTTGCCTGATAGAAGGGGCGCCATGGTCATGAGGGCAGCGGGCGCAGGGATGGGCACCAATGATGTCGGTGGAGCCACCACACTGGTGGTCGGCAAAGGGGGGGGAGTGGCCGATAGCCCCGCTAGAGGCTGGGCAGCGACAACCGCCGGCAAAGGGGCCACCTGGGGCACACCCTGCATTGGCGACGAAACCTGAGGAGGAAAAGCACCCGGCACCTGACTGTCTAACACGCTGACCGTCTGGACAATAGGTAAAGCGCCGGGACCCACAACAAACCCCCCTTGTGCAGGAGCACCACCCCACACTTGAGCAACATCTGCCTCCCCGGCAGAAGACAAAGGGGCCACTGGCGAAGATGGCAGAATCACAGGTAAAGCGGAAACAGATGATCCGGACTGGGCAGGGCACAAACTGGCTCTTATTTCGGACATAAAAGAGGCCAGCGAGTCAGTAATCTTACCCAGGTCCGCCCGGGTAGCGAATTCCGCACTCGGGACCGCCAAGCGTGGAGGAGAGGGGGGGCACACCCGGACCACCGCCGGGGGGGATGCCGGGGCATGTACTATCACGTTTCTGATCGGTTCAGCCGCCCTGGACTTTGCGGGGGGCTCCGGTGGGAAGTCTTTGACTGTTGGCTTCCTAGTGCGCTTGGACCTCCCTGTGGTTGTGTCCTCTGCCGCCTCAATTTCAGTTATGAGTGGGGCAGGGGGCGGCCCCGTTGCTCTAGGGGGGTTGGCAAGTAAAAGTCCACTCGCCCACGCCACCCCATTAGTCTTTATCGCATCCAAAAGGGCTTTCATCTGGGGGTCTTGCGACGGTCCTAGCCCAGAGTCCTCAACCAGGGAAGTCTGTGTGAAAAGGGCGGGGGACCCCTGACTCTCCATGCCGCAGTCGAAAGTATCCTGGAAAAGAGAGGACCGTGAGGGCGTATACACACGACTTTGAATAAACCACAAGACACCATACACCCCCGAAAGCTCTCCCCCGAAGCACCCCACGACACTAGACCAAAAAGGGGGGGGGGGGGGGCGAAACTCCTGTCACGCGGGCAGATTCCACACAGGGAGGCCCACTCGCCAAAAACATACCTCAGCAAGATCCTTGTGACTCGGAAGTAACGCACCAATGCAGTCCCCCACACGAATAATGTACCTGAAACAACAGAATGGGCTGTGAAACGCCTGAATCACCACCTCAAATGCCCATGCCGGGATCCACAGAGCACCATGATCGTAAAACGCCGGTAAACGCCCAACGTGAAAGCGTGCACAAACATTCAGGATGCGTGAGACTCTCTACAAACCCATCAATCACGCGCGTGTGAAAACGTACCTTGCGCTTCCCCTGCGTAAGCGTGTGCGCAAAATAAGGCGTGCGGCAGAAGGTGCGACAAGATGTCCCGATATCCGGTAACCACGGAAGGGCTAGGCGCGGAAGCGACTGCGCGCAAACGGCCGGACTCTAAAAGACAAAGGGAAAGAGGCATGTGAACAACGAGGCCCCACCGGAGCCGCAAAGCGTGCGCACGCGCCAACCAAGATGAGACCCATGCGCAACCTCCACACGTCTTCCGTAAGAAAAACCAATGATTAGAAAATTACGCCAATTTGAAAGGCATGCGCCCGGCAGCCAAGCCCCTGTAGGCCCGGGATCCCAGGACGCAGGCCCCCCCCTACCTCCGGCAGTGTAAACACTCCGCACCCCCGGGGAGGGGCATACGAAATGGCGGGCGCCCGCCAGGTCCCTCACCTTGATCTCGGTGAAAGAAACATTTGAGCCAAACGATGCGCCAAGCCAAAGCAGCGTCGAACACGTCGTGTTCTGCCCACCTCCCCACACTCAGAAAACATAGCAAACCGCATATTGAACTCCAGCATGCGTGCGACCACAGGGGGGACGACGCTACAAACACAAAAGCGTTATAAATCAACATTCCGAATACATCCGCCGCGCCATCACGTCACAAACATTGAAACATTTTATAAGGCATCATTAGGAGAACATCCGCCGCACCATAACACACCCAGCCCTCCAGCATAGTGAAACTACTAACTAACACATGTATTGACTTGAGCATAATCGTAAAGTTGGCCAAAACAGACATAAATGAGCCCGCAAGCTGTAAATTGGTTCCCTGCAACCCCTCGAAAACATGCCCCGCGCCATCAAGGAACGTAACACAAAGCATCAATAATCGAAAACAGCTGCATTAAAGTGGATACGGCATTTACTTAAGCATGTACAACAGATGCAAACCGAAAGGATTCGAAACTTCGAGCATGGAAAGATCTGCCTATACATGAAGGAAAAGGTTAAATACATTTCGAGCGGCAAGCATCCCATGCGCGACTGGCAGGCAAAGGGGGAACAGCACACGCGATCCAGCAACATCATACCTCACCCACGCGGGCAGGCCCCCCCACAAATAACCCGCCGATCAGGACACAAAATGGCCACCCCGACGGGAGAAAGATAGGCGGGGAAAGCGAGCGGAGGTCGACAAACCCCCCGTAAATACAGGCCCAATCCCACAAGGCCGCACAAATCACCCCGGCCCCATCCCGTTGACGACGGTCAGCTGCTCGGGGAACCGCTGTGGGGCCCGTAAAGTACCCGCCGCAACCCGCATCCGCCAGGGACAAGGACCGCAACGGCCCCGGACGTCCCCCACCCCCCACAGCAGCCCGCCTTCACGGGCCACCTCGCCAGCTCTCACCTCACCTCGAGGGGGCAGGCGGCCAAGCAGGGACTGGGGGGTGGAGGCAACAAAAGGCCCGAGGCCCCGCTCACCTTGAAACGACGAAAGACGACAAAAGAGTGTTCAGCGAGGTCGCGACGGCGTCCGGGCGGCAAAGAGGATTCGAGGAAGGGGCGCCGCAGCATAAGTACACCATAAGCCCCTCCCCGCCGCCCGGACGAGATTCTCGGCCGGCCGCCTCCTCCAACCGGTGAGGCGGAGGTGCCGGACATTACAGTGGGGGGGCGGGACCGCCCTCCTTGACTAGGTACCCGCCCTCTTGATGGCCACTGCGTGGCCTCGGGCAGGCGCATTTCACTGCCCCTGTTAGTTGCGTGCTGGGCCAGTAACAAGGGGAGGCTGGGCACGATGACCCCTTCTCACCTATGGTAATAAACAGCATATCCATGTACATTCTTTGTGCCCTGCTGCCTTTTTCATTTGTCTACATTACAATCAAAAGATATTCTACCAGACCCCTAACACAAGGCCACGTGAGGTGGGACTATTTCCTTTCTTGTGGAAAACTTTGCATGTGTATGCTGTGGTGATAACATGGAATTGGACTTTTACTCAGTGGTATAAAGCGTGAGTCTGTTTATTAGCATCTTATACTGTGCCTCTTTTCACTTCGCTACATAGCATTTATACATATGTACTATGCAGTGAAAATAACGTGGTCTACTAACACCTGTTATTTAGAGCTGGAGTACAAACCCACTTGTATTCATGCACCTGTTACTACGGTGAAAATATGAAATGTCATGATATACATCCCATGGTAAACTCAGCTGACACTAGGAAACATGGCCTGCTGTCTGACAGTGAGCATTTATTACCAGTATTGGGGGGGGGGTGAAGAGGGGGGCTTTCCTTACTCACCGGAGGTTGCTTCTCCCCTCTTCTACTCGTAGCCACTTACCACACCCAACAATGGCTATACATAGCATTGTCCATCTGTCCTATATTTGTATCTGGGAAGTGATTACTGTATGGAGTCCGAACGTGATTTTCTACAGCCGTGCTCTATCATGGTTACAGTGTTCACTTATAGCTTTACACTGCACAAATAAATGTTGATTTATGAATATAGCTGACTGCACATAGCAAAACAACTCGGCGTATTCTTAGGAGGCCTAACGTGTTCACGGACATAACCCCTTCGTCCTCCTCACGTGCACACAGGCATAGCGAATCAGTGTCTCAAACAGTCTTGATTTAACCAGGGGACTCATGATCTCTTTATAGTCAAAATTATTTTATTTTGTCTTTCTCCTTGTTAAATCTCTCCACTCAATACATGTTAACGGAGAAATTAAATTGCCTCGATGTTATTTACCACATTTCAAAGGTTATCATTTATGAATTTCTTTTCATCTGGTGTTTTCGTAAAGCACTACACATACCTCCCAACAGTGTCCTCAGGCGATGTCTGCATTTCTGCTGCTGATGGTGTTTTTTGGAAGGGGAAATAGCGAAATATAGACATTTTGGGATCGCTTGCTGAAAGAGTTGTAATCTGAGTGTGATGGTTTCCTTTTCTTATTGACTTTTTATGGCGGGAGCCAAAAAAGGTATCATTAAATACAGAAAAACAATATATCAAGGCGCGCAAAATGTGCACCTCTGGAGACCCCAGCTTGTTCTCAAACACCCAATATTTATTCAGTGTATTGTGCACAGCCCCAGCTCTGTGTGGCACACGTCTCCCAGTCTCCGCAGGTGCTGGGACTTCCTTTTGTTATGAACTCGCTTTCCAATACATCCTGCTGCTAGCACGAGGCGTTCCTGCGCTATCACCTGTCAGACAAAATGGCGGCTCAGCTTGTATTTCCAAATGAAAATTATTGGGAACACCTTTATATTAAGGTTTCGGGAAGGAAAGCAAGAACCGGTTTAACATTGATTGCAAACCTTCCCACCCCACTGACCCCGGCCCCCGGCAATGCCCGCACAAACACGATGACATTGGGGCGCGCACACACATGAAATATAGGCACACAGGTACATGCACACATTTTTTTTCGTTTCATATCCCAAATAAATGTAGCTCACCGTTTTCACCCCAACACAGTGGGTCCCTCAAAACATCCCATTTTAAAAATAGATTTTCTCAGATTGACAGGGAACAAAGAGGTCCTTGGGATTTTGCCTCCCGTGGTCAAGTCAAGACATTGTGTTGGAAAGCGCTGTTACTCGGTACCACACAACAATGTGAGTGCAGAGTGAGTGTGCAGAGTAGTGACTAGTGAGTGCAGAGTAGTGAGTGCAGAGTAGTGAGTAGTGAGTGCAGAGTAGTGAGTGCAGAGTAGTGAGTAGAGTAGTGAGTAGTGAGTAGTGAGTAGAGTAGTGAGTAGAGTAGTGAGTAGAAAGTAGTGAGTAGAGTAGTGAGTAGTGAATAGAGTAGTGAGTGGAGAGTAGTGAGTGGAGAGTAGTGAGTGGAGAGTAGTGAGTAGTGAGCAGAGTAGTGAGTAGTGAGCAGAGTAGTGAGTAGTGAGTGCAGAGTAGTGAGTAGAGTAGTGAGTAGTGAGTAGAGTAGTGAGTAGAGTAGTGAGTAGAGTAGTGAGTAGGTAATAGAGTAGTGAGTAGTAAGTGCAGAGTAGTGAGTAGAGTAGTGAGTAGAGTAGTGAGGTGAGTAGAGTAGAGTAGTGAGTAAAGTAGTGAGTGCAGAGTAGTGAGTAGAGAAGTAAGTAGTGAGTAGAGTAGTGAGTAGTGAGTAGAGTAGTGAGTAGTGAGTAGAGTAGTGAGTAGAGTAGTGAGTAGTGAGTAGAGTAGTGAGTAGAAAGTAGTGAGTAGAGTAGTGAGTAGTGAGTAGAGTAGTGAGTGGAGAGTAGTGAGTAGTGAGTAGAGTAGTGAGTAGTGAGCAGAGTAGTGAGTAGTGAGTGCAGAGTAGTGAGTAGTGAGTAGAGTAGTGAGTAGAGTAGTGAGTAGAGTAGTGAGTAAAGTAGTGAGTAGTGAGTAGAGTAGTGAGTAGTGAGTGCAGAGTAGTGCGTAGAGTAGTGAGTAGAGTAGTGAGTAGTGAGTGCAGAGTAGTGAGTAGAGTAGTGAGTAGAGTAGAGTAGTGAGTAGGACATCACAGGCAGCAGCTGTGCAAGCTTCTTACACTCACAAGGAGACCACAGGCAGCTGAGGTGCAATCTTCTCCCACTCACAAGAACGACATCACAGGCAGCAGCAGTGCTAGCTTCTTACACTCACAAGGAGACCACAGGCAGCAGAGGTGCAAGCTTCTCACAATCACAAGAAGGACATCACAGGCAGTAACGGTGCAATATTCTCACACTCACAAGGAGATCACTGGCAGTACACACCACATGAACACACTCCATAACACATAGCAACAATACATTGGCATTTACAATGCCATTAGCTCAAACTCAAATAAATCCGAGCCCGATTGCATTTCTAATGCTTGTTTCTTTTTGTGGCAAGGGACTCCGAGCCCAATCCAAACCAGTTCTGTCCTCTCTAGTGCAGCATCACTACAGGAGGTGGAGACAGCATTGTGCTGAGGAGACACTGCCTCAGATGTAGTGAAACTCCTCCCACCACTCCAAATGCGGGCAATGTCTATTCAGCTCAACTCTGAGTCACCCAGGAAAGGCAGGGCACACCTCAACTCCCCGGTGGCTGTCTACAGTGTAAGCACATCCCCAGTCCCTGCCACTCAAAACCAGTTAGTCAATACACAAACTAGTACAGGCACACAGAATGGTTAAATATGAAAATGCTACCCTTCTAAAAGTGGCATTTTCAAACACACAATTTAAAAATGATCTCCCTTAAAAGATGTATTAAAGTCTGAATTCAGAAAGCTTAACTCAAATTCTCTATCTTGTCCCAGTGGAAAGTTATACTTGTAAGATGTGTCAAAGTAACTCCCATGGTGGCCTATGGGACAGATAGCCTTTCAATAGTGAAAAACGAAATACACTGTATTTCCCTATCTGAACATCTCACACACGCCAGTGCATTTCCTACCCTTCACATACACTGCACCTTACCCATTGGGGTACCTTAGGCCTACCTTAGGAGTGTCTTACACGTAAACAACAAGGAAGGTTAGGGCCTGGCAAGTGGGTGCACTTGCCAAGTCGACATGGCAGGAAAACATGCACGCAGACACTGCAGTGGCAGGTTTGGGTTACATTTGGAAGGCTATTTGTGTGGGTGGCACAATCAATGCTGCAGGCCCACTAGTAGCATTTGATTTACAAGCCTCTACTAGGGGCTTACCAGTAAATCAAATATGACATTCATGGATAACCAATCAGGATAGCAATATACAAAGGGAGCACTTGCACTTTGACACTGATCAGCAGTGGCAACGTGCCCGAAGCATCTAAGCCAGCAAAAACAAATTCTGGCATAGCATCAAAATAAAGGAGGTGGAGGCAAAAAGTCAAGGGAAACCACGCCAAGGATACCAAGTCTAACAGCTACGGAAAGTGGCTCATCACCACCTTGTAAATATGGAAAATGGTGCTGCGCCATTGGAGCGACAAAAAAGTGACACTCCGGTGGCGCTGAGGGCTTGTAAATTTGCCCCTCTGGGTCTTATCTATTCTCCATCACAAACGCTGTGGATGTCCCATCCACCATATTATAAATGCATCATGGGATATCTGCCACATCTTGATGGAGTATCCTATCCACCAAACTCTTAATATAGCCCTATGTCTTTAAATGCTCGTAGTAGCTAAGAAGGCAGTGAGGAGAGTATACATGTAAGTAAGTATGTAGGTGTGCAGGTATGTAATTATAGGTATGTATATGCACAAGTATGGCTTCAAAGAAATGGAGGGTGAACATAAAGGCAAGAACCCATGGGTGCAGTTTGAAGGAGCATTGCACTTTGAGGTGGTAAGTCATTGCATTGCCTGATTTCTAAATTGGGAGAGCTGGTGTAGTTCTGATGCAAGTCGACATTTTGTTCCATATCCTGGGAGCATAGATGGAGAGGGCCTGCTATTTGGCTTTTTATTTTCTGCATATTTCATCCTTCAGTCTGACAACGTCTCAGCATCTGCTTAGCACTGTCTACTTGAGGTGGTTAATTTCCTGGCTGGGTAAGTGAGTTTCGCGCTTCCGGTGTCCTTGGTAATTATGACCCAAGTCTTGAAGATGATGCAAGCAGAGGGTGGGAGCCAATGAAAGTCCCTCAGTGGAGGTGATATTTGTTATGTACTTCCTAAACCCTTAATCAAACATGCTTGTTTGTGGAGGGCGCTCACAAGGGGCACCTCGGTTACATCATGTAGGCACTGGAACAGAGCATTGCGTCCTTCCAATTGTCAAAGGCCCACAGTCTGCACTGAGGTTCTGCCATCTGTTTACAGGTCAGGGATCTGGTGCTACGCTGACTTCATTATCCTAGTGGCTTGCAATGGAAAAGATAATAACTGCAAAAGTGGTAAAACAATGTGACAGCAAGTGACATCGATAGGATGAGGAGAGAGGGAGCGATAGCTGTGCTTTCTAAAGACGTTCAGGGATTGGGGATACTGCACAGGAAAGAACAAAGAAAACGCGAAATGATGAAAAATCTGTATGTGCTTGGTATCACAGACTTACCAAAAACACAAACCTAAAGGAGGGGTGTGTTATCCTGACTCCCTGTTTCTCTTGCAACATACAGCTTGGTTGTAATAATGTCCCTATAGCATGACATGACCGTGATCTGACTTCTCGAGAGACTGGCGTCAGCTGCGGAAATATAAGTGCCTTAGTACCATATGCTATCCAATTCTGTGTTTAATGCACTCTGAATTTACTTTCCAGCAAACACCACTTTCTACTCTCGCTAGTAGCAGTGTTTGCCAGGTTTTCTTGAACTTTGAATTTGGGCACACCTGTGTGATGTACCGAGAACAGCAGCCAGGCCAATTTCAAGGTATTTATGACCATAGGCAAGGCAAATATTTGCTCTGCTTCTTTTGTTTGCATGTTCAGGATGTGCAGAAGTCCAGGCTTCCCTGTCTTGCGTGCCCTCAGACTCAAAAAAACTCACTCCTTGTGCCAGGTGGTGGAGTGCACTTACCAACTGACATGTGACTGTAAAGGATGCTGTGCTATGTATGGCTGGTAATACCGGCAACACCTCTACACATGAGGCACCAAAGGTGTCCGCCTGCGTGCCCTATCCCCAATTTACTCCGAATTGTATTAATTCTGTGGCGTACACTGTGGCAATTCCCGACACTCTCCAATCACATAAGATCAAAATATTGTGGGCCTCATTTATGAGGCTGTGCGTCACTTTTACGCCGCTGGTGCGTCACCTTTTGTGATGCACCAGTGGCGTAAAAAATGCGCCTTGTTGCGCCATATTTAAAAAGTGACGCATCTAGGTAGATGTGTCACTTTGTAAACCCCTGCACCACATTATACCTGCGCCAGGTATAATGTATGCAAGGGGGGCGTATTGACGCAAGAAAGGGTCGTAGAAGTGACGCAGTGAAATCTATGAGATTTTACTGCGCCACTTCTAGGACGCAAATGCGTCAATCTCTTACGCTTGCCTCACAGCAGGCGTAAGACTGACGCAGGCCCTTTCACATGGGGCTTGCCCCATGTGAAAGGACACATTGCTGGAGTTGCGTCACTTTTGTGACACACTCCAGCAATGCGTCACTTTTGCGCCATACAGATACGTCAGAAATACTGACGTATCTGTAACTCCTTGCTACATGATGCGTCATACAGTAAATATGACGCATCAATCATGTCACAAGGAGGGCGCACTGAGAAGTGATGCATCGCTGCTTTTCACACAGAGATGCGTCACTTCCCATAAATGAGGCCCCGTAAGTTTACAAAAAATACTATGGGCCTTATTATGAGTTACACAGTACTGGTGGAGTGGTAAATCCACCCAA
Source organism: Lissotriton helveticus (assembly GCF_964261635.1). Taxonomy (NCBI): domain Eukaryota; kingdom Metazoa; phylum Chordata; class Amphibia; order Caudata; family Salamandridae; genus Lissotriton; species Lissotriton helveticus. Next base: position 262,620,957 of record NC_136058.1, read on the forward strand.
AAAATAATACTTCTGTGCAGTATCACCACACGACTACCATGTAATTACCAGTTAAATCACCATGTGATAGGAAATTTCCATTTGGGGACGAATTTATCAGATATTAAACCACCTACATAAATGCAAACCTTTTCCCTCTACTATTACTCCACTGTTCTTCTCAATCCAAATAACTGACTAACATATCCTCCTCTCAAATTACTTTCATATTTCACTATACTAATTTACCACTTACCATTTATGGGTTCCGGAGTAGCATGCTACTTACCGAAAAAGTGCTTTGACGCCTCGTCAGGAGTAGCTAGCACTACATAAATGCAAACCTTTTCCCTCTACTATTACTCCACTGTTCTTCTCAACCAAAATAACTGACTAACATATCCTCCTCTCAAATTACTTTCATATTTCACTATACTAATTTACCACTTACCATTTATGCGTTCCGGAGTAGCATGCTACTTACCGAAAAAGTGCTTTGACGCCTCGTCAGGAGTAGCTAGCGCTACATAAATGCAAACCTTTTCCCTCTACTATTACTCCACTGTTCTTCTCAATCCAAAACTCTGACTAACATATCCTCCTCTCAAATTACTTTCATATTTCACTATACTAATTTACCACTTACCATTTATGCGTTCCGGAGTAGCATGCTACTTACCGAAAAAGTGCTTTGACGCCTCGTCAGGAGTAGCTAGCGCTACATAAATGCAAACCTTTTCCCTCTACTATCACTCCACTATTCTTATCAATCCAAATAATTGACTAACATATTCTCCTCTCAAATTACTTTCCTATTTCACTATACTAAGTTACCAATTACCCTTTACGGTTGTTTACTGCAAACTGTCAAACAAGACCTACTTAAACTTGAATTTTTCATTCATGCGTCTTTTGAAAAAGTAGACTGGTAGCTGGTGTACTCAGATGCATTATTTTTATTGTTTTGTTCTGCACTGCATTTTTATCTTTATATGAGGATTATCTGTACGGCTAGCGACTCCTAAGGGATTACTGGTAAACGAGTTTGTAAGGTTTCTTTTTAAACCAGAATAAACTGTTTCTTAAACTGAAATTCAGATGCTAAGATTATTAGGAGCGATTTATCTCCCAGGGCTCAGACTAACGAGAGAGAACTGCGCGCTCACTCCTCACAGAAGAATATTCCCCCTCTCTGAGGATGTAGGGATAGAGTCAATTTTAAGGATGAATACAAGGCAGTGGTTCAAAGACATACTAATAAAATATATCATACGTTGTAAAGCGACTCTCTGCGTTGTCTCGTGCTGAGTACCTGGCCATGGAGGCACCGGGCCTCGGAGCGGCTCGAGGCGCCTCGCGCTGCGCTCGTGCATCAGCCGGGGGCTCGCGCTGTCCCTGAGCTGGCCTTAAGGAAGTGATAAAAGTCCTCTTCAAAAAGGCTCGGGGGCTCAGGCACAGTTAAATGTTGACAAGCAGGGATGAAATATCGCCGATATGAAAGGGAAGTGTCTCTCTCTGTGCCGGCGAGGGCGCCGGGATCAATGGATGAGCGCGAGCTAATCATCCCGCGCTCGGGGAGGGCGCGCGGCCGGCGCGAGCCACGCCGCGCTTAGGCCCATAGAGCCTGATTGATTCTGCACTGAAGACATCCAGCTAAGCTCCTCGGATGAAGTGAAGTGCCTGTAAAAAACGGAAGATTGATGGCGATGGAGAGGTGTGTGCTGCGCGCCTGGATCGAGCGCCTCTGGGAGCGCAGGCCCTAGCCCTCTCTCCAGTATCCTCCAGGGGACCCGCAGCACAGTGCGCTTTTATGGCCGTGGATTTATATTCAGTCCACACCTTTAAGAGGAGCACGCATGTGAACACTGACTCCAAGTCTGAAGGGCTTTTGAAGTTCCCCGGAAAGTGTAGTAATTGACGACAGATGGTGAATGCCAGTCGTTGGGTCTAAAATTCGGATCAAAATTGAATGCCAGGGCCTGCATTGTCCCTGCTTGCGGTGCACCTTTAGACAGGTGTGCCAGGCGTAAAAAAGGGACAACGCGTCATGGCACAAGTCCTAAATAAAGAAGTGGAGGGATGCTGACGTCACGACAGTAAGTGACGTCGCGAAAGGTGGCTTGCACTCAGTTGCAGTTTATAGTTATCGAGCTCCCAGTAAAATAAGTGGGGTGACGCCGTCCACCTGCGTGGTACCCCGACTTGAGCCCTGCAACGCGCCCTACTACAATCAATACGCTATCCCCCTAGGCAGCCACAAACTCATGCATTAGTAAAAGACGGACCAGCTGATTGGAGCAGCTCCTGCCTGCACTTTAAAGGGGGGCATAGATCCCCTCCAGGCAGGTGCAGTGACTGACTTTACCCTCCGGCAGGGACATGTCTTGGGGTTCCAATGGTATCCACCTTTCACCCCACCAGAGAGGCACCCTAGTGGGCGCACTGACTGCGCACCAGCTCTTTGAGGCTGACAGTCACTGCGCCACCTGACGCCGTCTTTGGTTGCTTCCATATTAAGGTGTGGGCGCCGAGGCAAAGGGTTCCCATTACTTGCATGGGACCATGCCCCTATGTAAATGAAGGAATGCTCTCTTAAGATGGCGCCCGTGCTGTATGTGTGCCAATGTTATCTGTATTACAGGTGGGGCAGCACAAGCATCTTCTGCCCCTTCTTTAATGCTTCAGTGCACTGGGGGTGCAGAAATCGAGTGCATATGCTCATTGTGCTCTTTGGGCACTATATGTAATACATCCCCAGGTACTGTATTATACAACAGTGCACGGTGCTGGTCAAGGCAAGTGCCCAATCTGATTGTGCACACCGGGACTTGACTAGAACAGTGATCCTCATTAGTAAATGAAAAATGCACATTCTTCAGTATTCAGGCCTCTGCTTGAGAGGTCTGCGCACTGAAAGGAGCAATAGCACATCTCAAATCATTTTCATTCATTTTATTTATTCATGTTGGATTACTAAAAATTATTACATGTTCGGAAACGGAACAACACCATTTCCTATAAAGATCAATTGCCAATCAGTCATTAAAAACCTCTATAAAGTATTAAAAGCATTTATTAAAATCAGGAGGTTTTTTTTTCTTCTTTTTTCTAAAAGAATAAGACAAAAAGTGTAAGCACGATTTAGGCAGTCTATGTAGGGTGGTGAGGCTTGTTAGGTTTAGCAGGAGGTTAGTCGGAATAAGCATCTCGTAAGTACTTGGATTCGCCTACCCAAAGGTGGCGCTCCTCAGACCTTTATCAGTGTTTGTAGAGCTAGGCTGTGTGCAGGGCAGCTTGAATGAGGTTAGTGAATTTCCCTAGCCTTGCGAGGGTTTGAACAGTGTTATTGGTGAAGCACAGATCTGAGGCTTCACTGCAGTATCTATAAAAGTTGCCCCGGCAGAGTGGGACCAAAAGGCGGCGTCGATCATTGGCAAGGTGAGGGCAGCAGCAAAGCAGGTGCAGCCAAGACTCGAGCTGGTAATTACAAAGTCTACATGATAACTGCCCATCCCTGTGTGCCCAGACAGGGGTAGAATCGTGAATTGGAAGAGCTAGCAGCCTCATGTAAGTGATTTTGTTGCAAACCTGGGGTTGAAGGGGCTATTAAAGTATGGTTGGGCGATGTACGAGCCGACAATAACAAGAGGGGCTTGTGTTGAAGCCTTACAATATCGTCCTTTTCCACATTGACAAAGCGATACTTGGATTAGACAGGTTGTTTATTTCGATCTTTAGTTTTTCAGTGGCTTTTGTAATTGTGCTTTCAAGGATTGGGCTGGGGCGCGCAGGATGTGGTTGAAATGTTTCACTGAGTCTCCTAGACAGTGAAGGTCTGCACTTACCAGGCCAAGCTCCAGCCTCATCCTGGCCCTCCTAATATGCTGGGGAAAGGAGAATATTTTCTTATAAGCCGTTATTTGGTAGTTCGTAAGGCATGGGCCAGTTTTTCCTGGAAAGGTTAGGTGGCCGGAGGACAGGGCTGGCAGCAGTTTGGTTCGTAGGACGTTTACTATTGGCTCAGCTGTTGGGCTGTGAAGTTGCCAGTTTAAGCATGTCAGTCTAGGTATGACCCCGGCTCCCTTGGTCCTAAGGTACTTGAGGTGGGGCACTTGGTTTGCCCTTTCGTCGAATCAAACACCCAGGTAGTTGTAACTTGTACAGGTTGTGATTCGCTGTTCACCTATTCGCGAAAACATGGATTTCTTTTGTGAATGGTTGCTGAAAACCATTACTTTGCTTTTAGACTGATTCACCAAGAGTTTGTTCGTTGTGCTGTACTTGTTAAGGGCGTTGAGGGTTTTTTGTAGACCTGTTCTTTTTGGTCTATGATGTTGATGTCATCAGCATATTGCATGGTCTGAAAGCATAAGCTCCCAAGTCTTGGGGTAACTAGGCTTGCGCTTTCCAAGGATTTTGGCAGATCAGCGGTGTAAAGAATAAGAATTAACAGGGCTAGACACACAGCCTTGTTTTAGGCCATTATTTGATGCCATTTTTGCAGATACTGTCTGTCATAGCACTGGTTTTGATCCTAACCAAGGTCCCCTGATGAAGTGACATTGCTGTAGGAAGTTTGGCAAATACCCCCCTGGAATTTAATTTGTACCATTAAATTCCTTGGTCAACTCTATTGAATGCCACGCTATAGTCAACGAAGCAGCAGAATATAGGTAGATACTTGTTCTGAGTGGCTCTCCACGATAGACATGCTAGGGCTGTTATGTTGTCTATTGTTGAACAGTCTGATCTGAATCCACACTGGGTATGAGGAAGAATGCTTTTTTCTGCAGCCCCGGTTTCCAGTTCGGCCAGTGGAATGCGGACGTAGGCTTTTGCTTCAATGTCCAATAGCTCTATTAACCGATAGTTGGACGAGTTTGAGCGGTCAACCTTTATGTGGATTGAGTGAAGAATTGATCCCTGCCATTCTGGTGGAATTGTGGCTGTAAGGAAGGCTTAGTTAAAAAGCGCTTGAGGAGCCCTGCCCAAAAGGGTTTGGCTGATTTAAAGACTGATTGGGTCCCGATGCACCGCCACTCCTCATTTGGTTGATGGTTTTGATTACTTCAGCTTCTAAAATTTCTGAATTCTGCATGCCTTGAAGATTTGATGTCCGAGTAAAATGGGAAGTACAAGTTACACCCGACTCACCACCATAGAGCTGTGTAACGTAGTTGAACAATATGCTCTCTGCTACTCCTTTCTCGTTAGACTGGCCATGTTTGTTGAGTTGGTTAATGTATTTCCAAAAGAGGGCAGAGTTTTTTCCTTTAAGAAGGAAAACATTTCAAGCCAGTCTGCTTCTAGTCGTTTGATGCGTTGCTACGATATACTTTTCTTGTAGGTGGCTCGAAGGGTTGTGATGTCAAGGCCCTGTGGTGTGTTGTTGCCTCTCCTTTTCAGTTTTAGGGACTTTCGGAGCTTCCACTTGCTTGCCAGCGTCCCCCATGCTACCTTGTACTGAGGTCAGGTTGGTTGAATAAGCTTCTGCTTTAAGCGGGCGTCCAGTGTTCTACCCAGCGCCAGATGTAGGTCAGCTAGGAGAGCGGTCCAGTGTTCTAAGAGCGTCTCCAGGCTGCCCGATGTCTCTGGTTGTTCGTTGTTAGTTATCCAGGTGGTCAATTTTAGGCCTAGCTTTGCAGTCTATTTTATCCTGTGTAGCAATTTGTTGCGTTCTTCCCCTGTGGATTCTCTAATTGATGTGAGCTTCTGCGTTGCTGCCATGGAGAGTCTGAAAGATGCTCTGAGGGGACTGTGGTCGCTCTCTAACCGGTCATCTACGTCAAAGTTGCTGAGCTAGCAGGTTGCTGACAAATATATAATCAAATGTGGAGATATTCCTGTATGAGGTCATGTTTGGTCCTGGACTCTTTTGAGGCTGTGAGCGGAGTGTATGGAGAAATTGTCAAATAGGGTTTGCAATTGAATGACCTCTTTCGGTAGTTTGTTGTCTTTTGATAGCTTGCCAAGCGATCTGTGGTTAAAGTCTCCAACTATGAATGGAGGTTGGTGATATTTACTGAGGATGTCTCCAATAATGTCCGCCTGGGTGTTAAGTGCTGAGGTTCTTCTGATGCAATACAGGATTAACGTAGCAATTAAATAGAAGCAGTCGGAGTGGTTGGTGTTGTCTTTTTATTCCGTTGATAAGTGGAGCTTGAATTCGGGGTAAGGGGATTGCAAGAGTGATGACTTCCACCCTTCGGGTGTATTTGATGTAAGCGGAGAGTCCGCCAGTTGGTTGCCCAAAAATGTTACGTCTGATGACCTGAGTCTGTATTTCAAAATACCCTGATAGATTTGTTGTGGTTGTTGCCCAGGTCTCCTGGAGGCAGATGACGTCTCTGCTTTGGAGATACTCTAGGGTGGAGTTTGCCTTGATGAGTTCGTGAATGCCTACCAAATTCCAGGAGATAATGGATAAATATTTATTAGGTCCTTTAGGGGGTTACCAAGGTTGCATCTGGGGGGCTTAAATATGCTGTCAAGAGGGATGTTTACCAGACTGGGCCTGGTGTCCTGATCTCAAATCATTGGTCTGTCTTTCACTGCATGAACACCAGCCTGTCGTAGCTGGGGAAAGCACCCAGAGACTGACAGAGGTTCATGGGATGTTCCATGCTACTCCTTAAGGTTACACTCAGATGGCCCACTACTACTACATGCTCTCCAGTTCAGTGATTAATTTGAGCTGGAGGCCGCATAGGGGATCTACCTGCACTCAGTTTTTGGGGCCTGGGACTTTTTTTCCGTAACACACTTTGATCCTGATAAGAGAAAGAAAACCACAAAATTGGGAAAGAAGAGAAAAACTGTGACAAAAGAAGAAAGAAAGGATGAAAAAGAATTCGCATGAGTACAATAAAAAGTAAGTGAGTTTCTGGTGGTGGATTAGAGAGGCATGAGGTGGAAATCAAGACTATGCAGCCTTGGAATTCAGTAGCCATCCTTCGATAGCACCAGTCACAGGCTTGTAGGGAAATCTTAGACTCCTGCACTTATTATTTTACAAATTAATCACAGGTTGATTATGGGTGACTCCCAAGTGCTGCTTTTCCTGACCTCCCATATTGGTAACGTAGCGAGGGTGGACACACAAAGGCATTATCACATTTTCCTGAGGTCACAATAACTTAACATACAGTGACATCACTAATCCAACGTGACTCCCACAGAAAGTAAAAAAATAATAATCTTTTTTGACCCTGGGAGTCCCTGTGGAACCCCCAAAAGAGGCTCAGGGGGTCAGGGTGTTTCTACCCTGCCCCCTTTTCTTAAAAAAAAAAAAAAAATCTTGTGATTTCATTTCATTCTACAGAGTCACAAGATATCTGTCCAATGAGAATTAACATAGTAAAAACGCACTTTTAAGTACCACTGGGTTTAACCCCCCCCCATTGACTGATCATCCCAAAAAGTTGAGGATAGCAGTTGAAGTGAGTGTTGTATTACTTTTGAAAATTTATTGAAGATTCGTCAAGCTGCAGTAAAGTTATTGGCAAAACAAAAAATGCTTTTCCTATGCAAACTACGTCCTAACTATAACTACCTATTGGTGACCGCCAGTAGGTAATACATATTTAAACCTGTTGTTAGAAATGGGGGTCTCTAGTTGGCAGAGGTAGGTACCACTGTCCAAATAGGGACCCTTGCTTCTAGTCAGGGTAAGGAGGAAACCCTCTGAGATATCCCCTGCTCACCCTCTAGGTAGCTTGGCACGAGCAGTCTAGGCTAACCAACGGCAATGTGTAAAGTATTTGTACCAACACCCACAGTAACACAGTGAAAACACCACAAACTGACTCCACAACAGTTTTAGAAAAATAAAGATATTTAATCTAAACTACACAAGACCAAAACGACAAAAATCCAACATACACAGTTCAAGAATATGGTTTCAAAAGAGTTCTTAAGATTTGCGATAAAGTTCTTTAGGTTGCGATAGAATAATCCACAGATGCGTGAAAAGTTCACAGTTGCGTCACGTTTACTCACAGTACCTTTTAGTTGCGACAAAGTTCCAAAAGCAGAAGCTGGTGCGGTGGAAAACAAGCGATGCGTTGCTCCTCAGACCCTGGGGAGGCGATGCGACAACCCCACTGCAGCAGCGGGCGTGTTGCGACGAATCCGGTCTGTATGGGGAGGAAGGCCACTTGTATGGATTCCAGGGCGTAGGTTCCGTAGGAAGTTTGTTCTCGCAAAGGCATGATGCGATGATCTCGTAGGGGCTGCGACGATCTCCGGGGCGACGATGCGCGATCCAGCGGTGATCCTCTCTCTCGCAACTCCTCGATGCGATGGTTCTGCGACGATGCTCGCAGCGACGTGATGCGGTCTGCAAGCAAGCGGTGCGGCGATCTCACCCAGCGACGACAGGCTCTGCGATGACACTCGTAGCGATGTTTGACTTTCCCGCACCAGTCTGGTGCGTCCCGCAAACGAAGGATGCGACGGCTCTGGCAGCGGCAACAGACGCTGCGACGATCTCGACCTTCGTAGCGGCGGGAAACTTCTCGCACTGTCGGGGATGCGCCCCGCAAGCGAGCGATGCAACACTTTTCAATTGCAAAAGTCTGTCAAGCTTAGTTTCAAGCTTCCCAGCACAGGTACAACTTCCAGAGGCCCCACAATTGGATCAAGCACCCTAGGAAGGACAGAACTCTCTCAGCAGAGTTCATGGAAGCTGGGGGTGAAGTCCTTTTGTTCCTAGGACTTCAGAACAGGGAGCCAGCTCTACTCAGGCCCTTGCAGATTCCTTCAAGACAGGGGACACAGCTCAACAGCAAAGTCCTTCCCCTCACATAGGCCGATGACTGCGGCTGAATGAGTTTTTTAAGACCTATGCCCTTTAGCTGAGGTTCGCGCTGACTTTTGGATGAACCAAGTGAACTGACCTCGTTGCCTGAAGCTGAACTTGATGAACTAGTTTCCTCGCCCGGTAGCTGATCAAGATTAAGGATCAGAGCACAGGACATTGTAAAGTTTTATTGCACACAAATATGCCTTATCCTACTTCTACCTGTTTTCTGTTTCTCTCTTTATGGTCTATTTATGATATGGGTCGTGGCCTCCTTGTTATGGGTTTGTTTGGCCCGTCTAAAGAAGAATGTTGGGTTTGACCGATGATTGATCATGGGCTGGGCAACTGAAAAGTGGGTTTTACTGTCATGCGATACCTTTGGTGTGGATACATGTGATTGGACAGTTTGTAAATATTAGGTATTTGTCTGGAATGTGATTTTTTGCATAAAAAGGGATGACTTGCTTTGTAAAATTGAGCAGTCTCCTGAGAACTCATTCCGTGATGATTTCTAGGACTTCTGTTACTGGCTGCAGTCAATAAATTCGATCTTTGACGTCACCACGAAGAGTCCCGTGTCTCTGTGCCCCTGGCGCCGCCGGGTCTTAACTCGGTTCTTCAGTTGGCGCCCAACGCGGGGCGACATCAAGCGGTACCGGTCCAAGCCTGAAGATTGTGAGGAGCTTCGTGAGGAAATTCCGGAAGAGGGCCCCCACTCCATCGACCCAGGTTTGTCGAAAGTGGACTGAAGGTCTTTGCTGCGAGGTTTCCCGCTTTCTAGACAGCTACGAAGGACCGCTGCCCTGACTGCCGCCCTGTCTTGGACCCCCCTTTGTGCAGCTTTGTAAGGCGAGACGATAGACGGGTCTTCTGGTGACGTGACTGATACCTTAGTTAAGTATATGTGGGTCGCCCCCAGTTCTTTGTTGTTCTTTGTTTTTGGTTCTTTGAATACTTAGTTTTTGGGTCTTTGATTTGGGTATTGAAATTTCCAAAGCCGAGGGATTCGTATATTTACGAGACTATCGTTGCAGATAATCCCTCGAAGTTTGAAGCTAGATTAGTGAGCGAAGATGCCTAGTCTTAGCAAAATTAGGAGAATATTTTGTTGTGGTTGTAACAAGGATTCCCGATTGGAGGATTCATGTCCGATACCTCCAGTTGGAACACCGACTTATGAGCTCTATTCTAAACACGGCATGGGCCCCATTACATTTAATAAAGTATGGATCCGTTACACTAGAAAAGATGGGGTTTTACGATAGCCCCAATATGGTAGTTTTGAAACTGAGATTTTAGATAATTTAGAAACAAAATTGTTTAGAAAGAAAGCCCGGCCGGCGATGTTTGACTCCTTTCGCCTTTGCGTAAAGAAGCCAGACAACAAGAAATCAAACAAGCTAAAAGAGATAAGAGAGAAAAGGGGTTGTCGATAATGCAAGCTGCCAAGCAGTTTAAAGAGGATGAAGAAGATAAAGCAATTGAGGTGTCAGATAGGCAACATAATATGGCTATTGATAAATGTTATCCAGCGTTGCCACCTCTCCTTGAGAAGGTGACAAAGGACCCTGAAAAGGACCCTTTAATGTCGCATCTATTGAGATTACCACCCCCTTATGCACAGAGTGCTTCGGCACCTCCTCCACCTCTAGTTGTTCCACCTCCTGGTCCTGCTCCACAGCCAGCTCCTCCCCAGTTCGTTCCTCCTCCTACGGCGCAGCCTCCTCTGGGCCGCCGACTTTGCTATCAGTTCTGCCTCAAACTTTTTCATCTAACTCTCCTGTACCTTCGATTTCTCTCCCTACTACTGCTACGTTTCTATCACCTCAAAATACTTTGTCTCCTGTCCTTATGACAGCTTCTCCTTCTGCTCGACAAAGAATGACTGATACTGTTACTGGTCTTTTGTCTCCTTTCTTTGGGTCTTTGAGTATGACCCCCGTTTCTGCACGTAAACAATTACGTAGCCAGCTTCTTGGTCCCGAAGAACGGGCCGTGTTAGACCTTATGGCTCGCAGGTGGATTTCAAATGTTTCAAGGTATAATTTAGAGTCAGTTATGGATGTCTTCCTGCAATGGGAAGCACCCAAGCAGAGATATGTGTTTGATGTAATGTGTACTTTCCTCCGTGAGGAATTGGCAGATAGTGATTTGGGTTCAGTCCCGGTAGAATTACTAAATGTCCAGTCTGAGTTTGCGAAAGGGAAGATTGTGGGTCCCGGAATTGAGGATGCGGTTGCAATGGTGCTTGCGTTTAGGAGCGAATTCCCTTCTCAGCGACTGTTTGAGTCTGATCCTTCTGTTAGGAGAAAAGTACGACAATATCCAATGAGAGAGGTTCCCCCAGTTTGGAGAGAAGAGGACGCAAACGCTAATCCGCCTGTTCTGCCTCATTTTCAGAGAGTATGGGTACATGTGCCATGGAAGAGAGTAGAAGTTTTGGCCCTTAAACAGTCTTTACCTGATCCCCATAAGAATCCAGCTGGCTATTACAAAGAATTGTCCCAGACAGTTGAGGCATGCATCATGAACTTAGCCGACATAGATATGCTGTTGGGTAATGTAGTACCTCAACCTCTATGGGCGAAAATTCGTCTTGAGGATCATGCGATTGAGTTAGGTGATACATGGGTGAATATCGCTGCTGCGGATGGTAGACAGGTTGGTGGAGCTAAGCCTGAGCCTCTAGTGGCAGATCTACCTGGTAGAATTATAGATCTTATGAAAACGATGATGCCAGCGTTACGAGTAAATTGGGACAAGTTAGCAGCATGTAAGCAGAAGAAGGACGAGAGTGTATCTGATTTCTTCACTAGGTTTGAAGAGACATTTATAGATCACAGTGGTCAGGATATGAGTACGGAAGGTGGCCAAAGATTGTTCGTAGATAAGTTTGTCTTTAACTTACTTCCTGAACTGTGTAATAAGTTGAAAGATTCTGAGAGTTCTTGGGCTGTTTCCTCGTCGGCCCAGATATTGGCGACTGCACAGTACTACGAGAATAAGGATAAGGACGAGAAAGAAAGAGTAGAGAAAAAGACAAAAAACTTAAAGACAAAGGTTTTTTTGCAGCAGGCATATCCGCCTCGCTCAAATCAACAAGAGTTACAGCAACGCCCACAGTTTCAGCAACCTTTATCGTTTCAGAGACCGCAACAGAAAGCTGGGTATTTCCCTCCAAGGCCACCTTTGGGCCTGAATCAGTGTGCGTATTGTAAGAGGAAGGTCATTATAAAAATGAGTGTCCTGTTCTACTTCAGCGCGCGAATGGTATACCAGCCCAGAGGGGTCTTGGTGGTTTCCAGCAAGTGTCATGGGGTAGAGGACGTGGTGCGTTTCCTCAGAACGAACGTTCCTTTCCCCCACAAAATTCTATGAATTATTTTGAGCAACAGAACATTGTATCTGGCTAGTCAACTCAGTACTATGCTGATGACTACTATGTTGAGAGTGAGAATGCTGACTATAATGATTGCTAGGATAGCCATGGACAAAGAGAGGGAGTAGTGTCGGTTCCAGTAGATTAGAGTGGGCCTTATGTTGCAGTAGCCACATCGGGTGTGGTAGAGCCTTTTCTTTTGGATACTGGTGCAGCAAAGAGTTCTATCATGCACTCTAAACTCCCTGGCGCACCTTTGTCTGGCTTAACGAATGTTTCGGTAGGATTCTCTGGCGCCCCAGTTCGTAATCCAGTTTCTAGTCCCTTGTCTCTTTCTATAGGGCCTTGTGAGTTGGAAGCACCTCTCATTTTAACGACAGGTTGTGGTGAGAATTTGTTGGGTTTGGATTTGTTGAAAAGGTTGAATGCAACATTGCATTGTTCTCCTTTGGGAGTACAGCTTACATTGGGTAAGAAAGTGATCTCTCCAATGTATTTGTCTAAAGATCGGCTTTCACCGGAATTGCGTTCTCTCCCTGATACTCTTTGGGCTACTGATCCTAATGATGTGGGTCTTTTGGAGATTCCACCTTATGTTGTAACACTCAAAGCGAATGCTAAATTACCACATATTCCCCAATACAGGATTTCTAGCGATGGTGAAAGAGCGTTTTTAGCAATCATTTATGATTTGATTGAGAAAGGTGTGATTGAAGAAACGAGAGGTAATGTGTGTAACAGTCCTGTTTTGCCTGTCCTGAAGCGCACTGACTCTTCTCAGCCACCTGTCTACAGGTTTGTGATCGACCTTCGAGAGGTTAATAAAATTGTCGTGCCACAGTTTCCTGTTGTTCCGGACATTACGGCTTTACTGACTTTGATTTCTGCTTCAGCTGCCTGGTTTTCGGTTATAGATCAGAGGAATGCTTTCTTCAGTATTCCAATTGCCGAAGAGAGTAGAGATATATTCGGCTTCTCTTTAGGAGGCCGAAGCTTCCGGTTTAAACGCGCTCCTCAAGGCTATTGTGAAAGTCCTTCCATTTACAGCCAGGCTTTGAAAACTCAGCTTGATACTCTTGTGTTGCCTGCTGGTACTGCTCTTAGTCAGTATGTTGACGATTTATTAGTGGCTGCTGATGATGAGGAAAGTTATAAATCGGCTACTATTTCTTTGTTGCGACATTTGTCTGATCTGCACCATAAAGTGTCACTTTCAAAGTTGCAGTATTGTCGCCAAGAGGTGACCTACTTAGGTCATCTCTTGTCAAAGGAGCGAAGACGGTTGACCCCAGAACGAATTCAAGCGATTGCTCGAATGACTGTGCCTAAAACGCAGAGAGAGGTACGTGCTTTTCTGGGTATCACGTCGTATTGTAGACAGTGGATTCCGAACTTTTCTTTGCTGGCAAAACCTCTGTTGGCATTGACTTGTAAGGGTATACCGAACCCTTTTCCTTGGTCTGACGGTTGTCAGAAAAGTTTTTCTGAGTTACGTGATGCGTTGTGTTCTGCTCCAGTGTTGGGTACTCCTGACTACAGTAAGCCTTTTACACTCTATGTCCACGAGAGAGAGGGTTGTGCATTGTCGGTTTTGCCTCAACAATTCAGTGATAAACAGCGTCCATGTGCGTATTTCTCGTCAACTTTAGATCCGGTAGCCAGAGCATTGCCAAGTTGCTTAAGAGCTACAGCAGCAGCGGCTGTTTCTATCCGACAGTCTGCTGGGTTGGTGATGGATAACACGTTGATTGTGATGCTTCCACATGCAGTGGATACTTTGTTAAATAGAACCAAGACTCAGCACCTTACTAGTGCGAGATTGTCGGGCTATGAGTTGGCGCTTTTAGCTAGTCATGTGCACATCAAGCGGTGTAATATATTGAATCCAGCGACATTGTTGCCGATTTCTGTGGATCCAGATAGTCAGGAGCAGCATGATTGTTTTCATAGGACGGAAGAGGAAACGAAGGGTAGAATCGATCTGAAAGACACTCCTCTTTCGGATCCTGATGGTACACTATGGGTTGATGGGTCATGCTACAAGCTTCCGAATGGGGATACGACTGCAGCATATGCCGTGACGACATTATGCACAATTGTTGAAACTGCATGAGTGAGCCATAATTCGGCACAAGCAGCGGAATTGATTGCATTATTGAGAGCGTGTATTTTGTCTGAGGGAAAGAGAGTGAATGTGTATACCGATAGCCAGTACGCGTTTGGTGTTGCACACAGTTTTGGACGTTTGTGAAAAGAAAGGGGATTTCTCACATCCCATGGGACTAAGATCCAACATGGGCAGTTGGTGAATGAGCTTCTTGAGTTACTTACTTTGCCGAAGCAAGTCGCGATCGTGAAGTGTAGTGCTCATCGAAAGGTTACGGATGATGTTGGTCGTGGTAATTCGTTTGCGGATCAAGTCGCGAAAGAAACAGCGAGAAATGTGATGAGTCGAATGTATGTTGCAGGCCCTGCGAGATGGATTGGTGCAGTTGGAATGTGTGAAGATACGACCGAGAGTGTGAAATCAATCCAGGCTGAAGCCACTGAAAATGAAAAGAGTGTGTGGAGAGAAACTACGGGTAGATTGGATTCGACTGGTTGTTGGGTTGAGTTATCAGAACACCAAAGATGGATGTTGCCAGATGCGTATGTGCATGCGGTGGTTACGATGGCACATGGGTTGTCTCACATTAGTGCGAAAGGAATTTGTAAGTTGTTGGCTCCAGTATGGCAGAATGCTGGAATTCCTAAATGTGCTGAGAATGTGGTCAAGAATTGTATGGTGTGTTTGATGTATAATCCAGGTAAGGGAACTCCAACTCCAGCAGGTCACTTTGCGCCTCCGACGTATCCGTTCGAGATTCTGCAATTGGATTTTATCCACATGGAAAGATGCAACAACTTGAAATACGTCCTTGTAGTTGTTTGTGCCTTTTCTAGATGGGTAGAGGCATACCCCCTAAAAGATAATACTGCCTCATCCACAGCTAAAGTCTTGCTCAAAGAATATTTCCCTAGGTTTGGATTGCCAAGGATGGTGTGGAGTGATAATGGAAGTGAGTTTGTGGGGAAGATTATGAAGAGAGTGTGTGAGGGTATGGGCATCAAACAGAAATTTCATGCTGCAAATCATCCCCAATCAGCTGGATTAGTGGAATGTTACAATGGCACTTTGAAGCTAAAGTTAGCCAAAATTCAGGCGAGTTCTGGTCTCCAATGGCCCGATGCTTTGCCGTTGGCACTTTTGTCAACTAGAACGACAGTGCATTCCCGAATCGGACTTAGTCCGTATGAAATAGTCTTTGGTCGACCGGCAAATGTGTGGGGAGTGCCAAGACCAACGAAATTTAGTTATATTGACTATCCTGTGTTGGTGGACTATCTGTATGACCTAACGGCTAAATTGCGTGTCTTGCATCAACAGGTTCACGATAACTTACCACCAGCCTCTGTGGACCCAGGTCACACCATCAATCCCGGTGACTGGGTCCTCGTGAAACATTTTCAATGAACCAAAAACGACCAGCCCCGCTGAACAGGCCCTCACCAAGTACTGTTGGCTACGAGAACCTCTGTGAAAGTCTTTAGGAAGAAAAATTGGATCCACTGGGTACATTGTAAGAAGGCACCTTTGCCTCTGCCGTACGACCAGTGGATCCGTGATGGTATTGCAGATTCTGAGACTGAAAGCTTGCCGAAGTTCACACCGTTTAGCGACGCTGAGTTGGTATGGAGAGGGTCTGAGAAGGAAGATGATGATGTCTTACAAGCAGCTCTGCCTTCATCTTTGGAATTGGACACCACCGAGCCTGAACTGTTATTTAAAAACCAGACAGAGCCTGGGAAAAACCGTTATAATCTACGACCTAGAAATGATTAATAAATAATTCCTTTTTGATTTCGGAACCGCACTCTCTCAGCCGAAAAACTGTTTTGATCTTCCTTTTTCCTTTTTTTTTGGCAACCGCCATCTGGGTCCATCTGTAGGGTCGCGGTGTAAAGACTTGGAAGTGCAGCCGTGTAGACACAAGGGCGACGGTTCTGGTTGGTCCTAGGGCGTTCCCTGGACTGACAGACGCACTCCTTAGCAGAAGAAAACCAACCGCCGCGAACAGGCCAGTTAGAGGATGGAGTTTTTTGAGTTTGAGAGAGCTGCTGAGAAAATGAACTTTAAGATGAGACTATGTAGAATAATGCATAGCAAATATTTTCTGATTACATGTATCCTGATGTTTTTTTAGCATGACGTTAACTTTGGTGGGTTGGATTGTCTTTTTTACTCAATTGACTTCTGCACCCATTTCCCAACCTACGACCTTTTCTACTACTACTTCTTTGCATTCTTTTCATATCTTACCCGAACACGAGCAGATTAGAAGGTCAGAATTTGTACATAACTAATTTGTACAGCTACTGCATCAACATCAGTTGGCAATGAACAGTACTAATTGTTGGGTGTGTGGTCTTATGCCACATACTACAGATAGAGTTGTTCCCTATCTGATCTTACCGTTTAGTCAGAATGGGTCGTTATGGGCTTTTCAGACAATGTTCATTTATGCCCTGGAAGTCTATCCTCTGTATTCCATGAGAGATAACTTGAGTAATCAAGCCTTGGTGAAGGGAGTTATGAATATGAGCAGAGATATCGATACGTACAGGACTATTCCCAAGGAAGAGTTATCGGCTTATGTTGGATGGAACACGACCGGAGACAGTGTTAGTTTGAGTGAAAAGCAGAAACGAAAGAGGTCACCCCCGATTTGGATTGTACCCCACCGAGGTCAATTTTGTTTGCAAGGTAATGGCAAAAATCCGAAAGCTCAGCTGGGGAAGAGTGTTTGTACCCAGACGTATGTTTTTACGTCTCAATTTTCCCCGCCGTTTTTGGCAGCTAAGGGCACGTATTTTGTTTGTTACAACAGAGCATATACATGGTTGCCCCCTGATTTTTCAGGAACGTGTTATGTTGGATACTTGTTGTCTCCTACGTATACTGCAGCTGTAGATTTCCACAAGACAAGAGTTGTTAGAGGTGTCTTCGATCGGGAAGATACCGCTGGACAGGAAGTGGGAGACTTCTTTAAGGGTTTTTTACCGTTTTGGGGACCTATGGCTAACAGTAGAGGCTTACGGAATTTGACAAGAGTGATTGAATCCACCATAAACGAAACTGCCGGTGCCCTTAGTAATCTGACGTTACAGAATCGTATGGTTTTAGATGTCATACTCGCAGATCGAGGTGGAGTATGTAAAGTGATCCAATCCAGTTGCTGCGTTTTTATCCCAGATAATGCTCCGACGGTATACGAGGCCATTTCCAAGTTACATAAGATCTCCGAGTCTATACATGTGGACGACGGAGATTGGTCGTTAACTGGATGGTTTTGGGGACTGTTATCCGTTTGGGGATGGAAGCTTCTGATGATCATTGGTGCGGCTCTAGCGGTTCTTTTCTCATGTTGTCTCTGTGTACAGTGCGGTCCGGCCATATGTGGCCTTTGTGCTACTACGTGCTTCAGGGGACCGCCTGTCTCGAGAGATGCACAGAGAAACAAGGTAATGCTTCAACAGCACCTTGGTGATCTGATGAGAATTGACATCGACTTCGATCTAGACTGAGTAATTTCCTATGTAAGGGCAAAAGGAGGGACTGAGGTTCCGTGAATTCTGAACCCGTGTTTGATGTCCTGGTTCCGTTACGATTTTGGTAGCAGTGAACCATAACTAATGAGTTCAGCAAGTACGAGTGTTTCTGCCATGTTGCACACAAGGATTCACTGTGTATTTGAAGATTCCATTGTGAACCATAGTTCTCATTCCGTGTAAGGCAGCTATTTTGTGGTTGCCCTCACATAGGCCGATGACTGCGGCTGAATGAGTTTTTTTAAGACCTATGCCCTTTAGCTGAGGTACGCGCTGACTTTTGGATGAACCAAGTGAACTGACCTCGTTGCCTGAAGCTGACCTTGATGAACTAGTTTCCTCGCCCGGTAGCTGATCAAGATTAAGGATCAGAGCACAGGACATCGTAAAGTTTTATTGCACACAAATATGCCTTATCCTACTTCTACCTGTTTTCTGTTTCTCTCTTTATGGTCTATTTATGATATGGGTCGTGGCCTCCTTGTTATGGGTTCGTTTGGCCCGTCTAAAGAAGAATGTTGGGTTTGACCGATGATTGATCATGGGCTGGGCAACTGAAAAGTGGGTTTTACTGTCATGCGATACCTTTGGTGTGGATACATGTGATTGGACAGTTTGTAAATATTAGGCATTTGTCTGGAATGTGATTTTTTGGCCCGTCTAAAGAAGAATGTTGGGTTTGACCGATGATTGATCATGGGCTGGGCAACTGAAAAGTGGGTTTTACTGTCATGCGATACCTTTGGTGTGGATACATGTGATTGGACAGTTTGTAAATATTAGGCATTTGTCTGGAATGTGATTTTTTGCATAAAAAGGGATGACTTGCTTTGTAAAATTGAGCAGTCTCCTGAGAACTCATACCGCGATGATTTCTAGGACTTCTGTTACCGGCTGCAGTCAATAAATTCGATCTTTGACTTCACCACGAAGAGTCCCGTGTCTCTGTATTCTAAGACAGGTGAACCCGAAGACTTTGGGCGTGCCCCTGGCGCCGCCGGGTCTTAAATATCCCGGTTCTTCACAAGTGGGCCCTGAGCCCGGTCTGAACCAGTTCTGGGTGTTGCTTGAGCACTTTGTTTACCTGGCTTCTCCTTTCCTTTCAGAGTGAGGGGCAGGGTCATCAGCCGCCCAGCAGGAGGTGGAACAAGCATTGTGAAGGGAAAGCACAGCCCTGGAGCGCTTTGTTGACATGATTCCTTCTCTCCTTTCACAGTGCAGGGCAGAGACATCAGACGCACCACAAGGGGTGGAGCCAGCACTGTGGGGGGCGGGCACAGTCCTATTCAGGCCCAGGTGCTAACTCCTCCCACCACTCAAATTGCAAATGTAGTCATTCAGCCTAGGGCTGACTCAGCCAGCCTCCTGGGGAATCCCCAGCCCCTGTCACTCTCAAACCAGACAGTCAATACACAAACAGGCCAAGGCACACAGAAGGGTCAGACAAGAGAACAGCAACTTTCTAAAAGTGCTGTTCTCAAACACAGGATTCAAAAACAACCTTTCCTAAAAGATGTGTTATTAAATTCTGAGTTCAGGGATACTAGACTCTTATGTCCTATCTTGTTCCTATGAGAAGAAATGCTGGTAGGCACTATAGCCAGCATCCCCCATGTTAATCTATGGAGCAAGATAGCCTTACAATAGTGAAAAACGAAAATGGCTGCCATTCACTATCGGAGCATGTTACTTGCACTAGTACATGCTCTACCTGTTACATACACTGCACCCTGCCCAGGGGGGTACTTTGGGCCTTCCATGGGGGTGACTGATGTGCACAAAAAGGGAAGGGTTAGGCCTGGTCAGTGGGGACACTGACCAGGAGGACATGGCAGTTTCTAAACTGCACATAGGCACTGCAGTGGCAGGCCTGAGACACCATTTTAGAGCTACTCCTGTGGGTGGCACAATCAGTGCTGCAGGCCCACTAGTAGCATTTGTCATCACCAGCCCTGGCACACCCAGTGCACTTTACTAGGGACTTCATGGTGATACAAATATGCCAATCAGGTACATCCAATCACAATACCAATTTACACAGAGAGCATATGCACTATAGCACTGATCAGCAGTGGTAAAGTGCGCAGAGTCCTATTGCCAACAGCCACGGGTCAGGAAAAATAAGGGAGGAAGAAGCAAAAAGTTTGAGAATGACCCTGCAAGAAGGGCCAGTTCCAATACAACCCCATTCCAGCCTAAAGCCAGGGTAGACCAAACGATACCTCGATGGGATTCCCTGCTTAAGGCGATAGAACATGGAAACTGGCCCACACAGCATGGCAGTCCTGTTCTATGCCGTCCTAAACCCAGTTGGATCACTCTATCCATACTCTCAGGGTCCACCATGCCAATCCATGTGGAAACCTCCTCCTCACCTGTGGACACCACCTGTGCAGCACCTAACCTTAATTTACTCACAGGTGTCCCAACAGACAGACAGCTAGCCACAGTGTCCACCGACAGGGATCAGGGGTGAGACCCAGGCCTCATGCCTCTCAGGGCTCTCAAACCTCTGTGGCGTCAGAGGGTGGGGGGCAGTAGCCCCAGGTGCTTGGCACCCTTTGTCCACTCCCTCTCTTGTCAGGTCAGGTCTGACATCCTGGCACTGACCCACCAGTCCCGGACCAGTATCCAGCAGCTAGACAGGAGGCTGGGGTGGGCTTCCCCACACCAGGTCCTCCTCTTCCTGGGGGCTCTGTACCCTCCCACCTGGAGTGGTACCCCCTTCTAGAATAGCCAGGGAACCTGTGGCAGGTGTCCTGCACCATTCACCCACCAGTTCAGGGGTGCTATCCTGCAACTGGTATTCCAGGTCAGGGGGGATACCCCGGGCCTGGCCCTCAAACCTAGGCTCCCAAGCCTCCAGGTCAGACAAAACCTGAACCTGGCTTCCCCACCCAGGGACCAACCCCTGCAGTGGAACACATGCCTGGTGCACCAGGACTTCACTCACAGATGTGCCCACACTGGTACACAGTACCCATCTGGTCACCACAAAGGTGTGGCCCAGTCCACCCCCAGGGTGAGACTCCTGCCCCCCTTCTAGGGGCAACCCTGTCCACCAGGACAACCAGCCACAGGGATCACTGACAGCTGTCAGTGATGAGAGCCAGGCCACATGCCTGTCAGGCCTTTCTAACCTCTGTGGCATCAGAGAGTGGGGGGCAGTAGCCCCAGGTGCCTGGCACCTTCCTTCCACTCTCCCCCTGGCCAAGTCAGGTAGGGCATCCTACCACCGGCCCACCAGCCCAGGGTCTGTACCCTCAGGCTGACCAGGGGTCACGGGTGAGTCTCTCCTCTCCCTACCCCGCCTTCTGGGTTCCTGCACTCTCCTTCCAGGAGAGGCGCCCTCTGAACACAACTCTCCTACCAGTTCCGGACCTCCCTCCAGCAACTGGTCTCCCAGCCTAGGGTTTAACCCCTCAGGTTGTACCGGGGTCAGAGGCGAGGACTCCCTCCCTCTGCGCCCCCTTCCAGAGCACTGCACCCTTCCTACTGGAGGGGTACCCCTGGGAACCATATTGGTCAGGACACTGGTTACAGATGTCCTCCCTTCCAGGTCAGGCAGATCCTGAACCTGGTCTCCCAACCCAGGGACCAATACCTGTGGTTGTGCATTTGCCTGGCACGCCAGGACTTCTGGGGACTCACATAGTACCCCCTTGAGGGTGACACAAAACTCATGTGTCCTGTGACAGTCTGCCTGGCGCAGATCTCCCGACCCCTGTCCACCTGACAGTACGCGAAGATCTCCCAGGATAGGAGTGGTCTCACCATGGTCACTCACTGGGGACTCAGCCCTTCTGACTGGTACCTGACCCACTGGTTCTCCCACTGGGGACTCCTTCCCCCTCTCACCCCTCAATCTGGACTTCTGCACCCTCCCAAATGGAGTGGCACTGCCAGACACCAGAACTGATGGAGGCCTGGTTACAGACACTCCCCGTTCACCAGACACTAGGAGATCCTCCTCAAATGGCCTATTAGTACAGTCTAGGTCCCCAACCTGGTGTTCCCTTATGGAACCCTCCAGGCCCTGAGACTGGGTTTCAGGCACCGTGAGACACACCGTCCCACACTCACTCCTTCTCCACTGAGACCGGACATGAGCCCCTACACCCTTCCCACTACACTGGGACCTAACTGGGCTACACTGAACCTCTTCCACCTCACAGGTCTGGAAGATATCTGAGTCACTCCTTTTGGGATCACTCCCCAATGCCTCCTCAGACTCTCTGGAATCCACCAAGAGGTCTGACTCCAACGCAAGCTCTCTGGGGTCAGAGAACTCATACTCCGCCGAGTGTTGGCATAGCTCTGGAAAACAGGGACTTAAAATATGCTCTCCAACAAATGAATCACACAGCCCCCCACAGTTGTTAACCAAGCTATCTTTTGCCTCACCCTCCAGTGCCTCACACAAGTACCCCATACCACTCTCCTGAGATTGGCAAGACAGTATCTGACTGTCTCTGTCACACAACCCACACACTTCTGGCTGGTCTTCACACACACACACCAAGGTGTCTATCCCGGGTGAACCCCTCTCCCTGTACCTCTAATCTAGAGTCAGTAGAGTGTCCCTCCCACCACTAGGAATATGGTCCCCTGTGCCAATCCCCCAATCTACTTCAGGGACACTGCACTCCACTGGAACTACATCATAAACCTGACCCCCCTGGCGTATGTAGAGCCCCTCCCTCAAGTCAGGCGCCACATCTCTGGGTGTTTGTACCTTTCTCTCCGCACTAGATATCAAAATCATGCTGTCACCATCTGAGCTGGACTCCACCTCCAACTCAGCAAAGCTCACCTCTTGAGCTACCCATGTTTCTTCTTCAGCTGAGACCCTCATGGCCTCAAGCCTCTTGAGCTCCAACTCAAGCTTCCTCATTCTTAATTCATGGGCCAAGGTCAATTTCAATTCCTCCAGGGCACGGGCATGTTTGCTCTCCTCCGCCGCCCTTTCTTTTTCCATTTTCTTCATCTTCATTTCAAGCCTCAACATTTCTAACTTATGATCTCTAGCCCTTTGGTTTTTCTCCAACTCCTCTGGGGAAAAACTTTCAGCTGAATGGTTGCTGCCAGCCCTTGAGGCTGCTCTGGACACAGGCAGATCCTGTGGCCTGAAACCATTCCTTTGTGCATCCTCATCCACTTCTACATCATCTGTCTCCCCAGCCTCTTTGGTCTCCCACCAGGCCCTTAAGGCCTCCTGTAGCTCCTCCTTCTTGGAGCAGCGCTTTATGGGGCATCCAAAGTTCCTGCAGAACTGCC
Source organism: Lissotriton helveticus (assembly GCF_964261635.1). NCBI lineage: Eukaryota > Metazoa > Chordata > Amphibia > Caudata > Salamandridae > Lissotriton > Lissotriton helveticus. The sequence continues at coordinate 262,644,044 of NC_136058.1, forward strand.
TGAGTTGACCTACTTTGTAATCACCTAACATTTCAATATCAAACTCCAGTTCTGTAACATCACTTGCTGGTTTACCATTCTGAGACATGATGCTTGGATTCTTTCAGGGTTATGATCAAAAATAGAACCAACCAAAAAAACAGTAGTATGCGGTGGTGTAGTGGTCTGCACTCACTAGTGATGTACACCAATCACTGTGGGTCTAGTACAAATACAAGTTCAATCCGCACCGCTGACCAACAATGTTAGAAATGGGGGTCTCTAGTTGGCAGAGGTAGGTACCAATGTCCAAATAGAGACCCTTGCTTCTAGTCAGGGTAAGGAGGAAACCCTCTGAGATAACCCCTGCTCACCCTCTAGGTAGCTTGGCACGAGCAGTCTAGGCTAACCAGAGGCAATGTGTAAAGAATTTGTACCAACACTCACAGTAACACAGTGAAAACACCACAAACTGACTCCACAACAGTTTTAGAAAAATAAAGATATTTAATCTAAACTACACAAGACCAAAACGACAAAAATCCAACATACACAGTTCAATAATATGGTTTCAAAAGAGTTCTTAAGATTTGCGATAAAGTTCTTTAGGTTGCGATAGAATAATCCACAGATGCGGGAAAAGTTCACAATTGCGTCACGTTTACTCACAGTACCTTTTAGTTGCGACAAAGTTCCAAAAGCAGAAGCTGGTGCGGTGGAAAACAAGCGATGCGTTGCTCCTGAGACCCAGGGGAGGCGATGCGACAACCCCGCTGCAGCAGCGGGCGTGTTGCGACGAATCCGGTCTGTATGGGGAGGAAGGCCACTTGTATGGATTCCGGTGCGTAGGTTCCGTAGGAAGTTTGTTCTCGCAAAGGCACGATGCGACGATCTCGTATGGGCTGCGACGATCTCTGGGGCGACGATGCGCGATCCAGCGGTGATCCTCTCTCTCGCAGCTCCTCGATGCGATGGTTCTGCGACGATGCTCGCAGCGACGTGATGCGGTCCGCAAGCAAGCGGTGCGGCGATCTCTCCCAGCAACGCAGGCTCTGCAACGACACTCGCAGCGATGTTCGACTTTCCCGCACCGGTCTGGTGCGTCCCGCAAACGAAGGATGCGACAGCTCTGGCAGCTGCAACAGACGCTGCGACGATCTCGACCTTCGTAGCGGCGGGAAACTTCTCGCACTGTCGGGGATGCGCTCCGCAAGCGAGCGATGCAACACTTTTCAATTGCAAAAGTCTCTCATGCTTAGTTTCAAGCTTCCCAGCACAGGTACAACTTCCAGAGGCCCCACAACTGGATCAAGCACTCTAGGAAGGACAGAACTCTCTCAGCAGAGTTCAGGGAAGCTGGGGGTGAAGTCCTTTTGTTTCTGGGACTTCAGAACAGGGAGCCAGCTCTACTCAGGCCGTTGGAGATTCCTTCAAGACAGGGGACACAGCTCAACAGCAAAGTCCTTCCCTTCTCCTTGGCAGCAAAGCAACAGGTCAGTCCAGCAGAGCAACAGCAGGACAGTCTTCCTTCTTCAGTTTCAGCTTTCTCCTTGGCAGAGGTTCCTTCTAGATTCCAGGATGATCTAATTTTCTGTTGTCAGGGGTCCTGTACTTATACCCCTAAAAGTCTTTGTACTCTTTGTGCAAGTGGGGCCTGAGCCCGGTCTGAACCAGTTCTGGGTGTTGGTTGAGCACTTTGTTTACCTGGCTTCTCCTTTCTTTTCAGAGTGAGGGGCAGGGTCGTCAGCCGCCCAGCAGGAGATGGAGCCAGCATTGAGGAGGGAAAGCACAGCCCTGGAGCGCTTTGTTGACATGATTCCTTCTCTCCTTTCACAGTGCAAGGCAGAGACATCAGACGCACCACAGGGGGTGGAGCCAGCACTGTGGGGGGCGGGCACAGTCCTATTCAGGCCCAGGTGCTAACTCCTCCCACCACTCAAGTTGCAAATGTAGTCATTCAGCCTAGGGCTGACTCAGCCAGCCTCCTGGGGAATCCCCAGCCCTGTCACTCTCAAACCAGACAGTCAATACACAAACAGGCCAAGGCACACAGAAGGGTCAGACAAGAGAACAGCAACTTTCTAAAAGTGCTGTTCTCAAACACAGGATTTAAAAACAACCTTTCCTAAAAGATGTGTTATTAAATTCTGAGTTCAGGGATACTAGACTCTTATGTCCTATCTTGTTCCTATGAGAAGAAATGCTGGTAGCCACTGTAGCCAGCATCCCCCATGTTAATCTATGGAGCAAGATAGCCTTACAATAGTGAAAAACGAAAATGGCTCCCATTCACTATCGGAGCATGTCACCTGCACTAGTACATGCTCTACCTTTTACATACACTGCACCTTGCCCAGGGGGGTACCTTGGGCCTTCCATAGGGGTGACTGATGTGCCCAAAAAGGAAAGGGTTAGGCCTGGTCAGTGGGGACACTGACCAGGAGGACATGGCAGTTTCTAAACTGCACATAGGCACTGCAGTGGCAGGCCTGAGACACCATTTTAGAGCTACTCCTGTGGGTGGCACAATCAGTGCTGCAGGCTCACTAGTAGCATTTGTCATCACCAGCCCTGGCACACCCAGTGCACTTTACTAGGGACTTCATGGTGATACAAATATGCCAATCAGGTACATCCAATCACAATACCAATTTACACAGAGAGCATATGCACTTTAGCACTGATCAGCAGTGGTAAAGTGCGCAGAGTCCTATTGCCAACAGCCACGGGTCAGGAAAAATAAGGGAGGAAGAAGCAAAAAGTTTGAGGATGACCCTGCAAGAAGGGCCAGTTTCATCACCTGTCTTTTCAGTCTGTCCTACAATTCCATTTCAGCACCTGATCTCATTTACTTATATCTGCCTTTAGAAGCAAACTATTTGTATTTTTATCGCTCAGCATCAAAACACATATGGCAAATGCTCAGACTTTTCCCTGCTACTCGTAAAAAGCAAAGGCTGCCTAATCCCAGTGCTACTGGAACCTATGGTTCCAGGGATGCACGATTTTCTGCATCATTGTAGGTTTCTGCCCTTTCCCTATACCCACAAACTGTTGCAGATGTTAAGAAAACATGTTGGGGCTTAATAATTAGCCCCTTGCAGCACATTTCTTCATGGCCTCGTAGGTATGGTGTGAAGCAATGCAGTGCAAGTTGCTGCGTTGCCTCACACTTTGTCGGGGTGGCGTGCCATGGGCATTGCGGTGGGTGTTCCCACTCAAACGCCCATGGTATGTGACGCATTCCCAGATTTGCAACATTGCGTTTGGGAATGCGTCAAAACCATGTGCCTTCCCAGACCAGACACAACAAATGTTTTTGTGAAGTAAGGGGTCCCTTCCTACACAAAAAGAACTGGATTTCAACGCAGGCACCCTTGCGCCATGGCTCTAGGGTGTCTGTATTGGGACACAGCTGCCTAAACAGCACCAGGGCAAAGGAAGGAACAGGGATACGTTGTATTGCTGTAAATACGGCGCATCCCTGCACTTTCCTTATGGCGCAGCGCGGTGCAGCATCGTGTCATTTTGTTGTAGTCGAGCCGCATTGCTTGTAGCCTAAATGGAGAAAAAGTTAAGTGACAACTTTCTGTTCAGCCATTTTAAGAGGTGATTATATACCCCAAAAGGCTCGTATTAAAAGATTGAGGAAAGGCCTTTTGTCTGCTTCATGAAACAAAAAGCGTGCAGGAGGATGGAAATAATGAAACTTTTATTGATATATTTTGCTAGTGAGACACAAACAAGAAATCTGAAATGAAATTACAATACTGTTCTGCAGGGATGTTTCTTAGAGTTCAGAGAGTGAGTAAACCTTAAACTGCAGGCAAGATTCTATTCATAAATGGCTTGCAGAGAATACAAATTGCGCACACACATTACCACATGCAGTATGTGTTAGAAATTGGGTTTCTGGTTGACTAGGGCATGCGCCTAAGCCAGGCAGAAACCACACTCTAGTCAGGTCAAGGGAGTTACACGCTTAAGATAACCCCTGCTCACCCTCTTTGTAGCTTGGCAGAGCAGTCAGACTTATCCCAGAGGCAATGTGTAAAGCATTTGTGCACTCTCACACAGCAGCGACACACTAGGCACATCACAGAAACTCCACACCAGGTTATATAAAAAAAATAAAGAAAAACCAAAGGTGGTGATGGACCAGGGTATATAAAAAAAATAGCCTTTGTATTATCCGTAAAACACATTAGAACATAATCACATATATACACCACCAGGCACTTGTCATGACTTTACAGATATTACATAAATCATTAGGCCAATCGGGGCACTGTCATCACATCACAGTGCTCATGAATCACTTGGCCGGTCGAGCCACGATCATGGTAACACAAGCAGTGAAACCAAATAAATGCAGGCTGGTTGCACACAACATGAAAACAACTCAACAATACACATTAGGTCATTTAGGGAATGACCTGCAGTAATATCCTCCCCTAGCCCGCATCACAGTTGGCAATACAAGCCACATGATAGAGTTCACCGTAACCTGTCGGTGACACTTGCGGAGTGCCCACCGTGTCTTGTGAGGCAGTATATTTCCACTCAGCGCGGAGCACAGGAGCCTCTGCTCCCACTTTTAGGGAAATGGGGGGAATTCCGGGGCCTCTTACTGAGCTCATCCTGTGATGCCACGACAGAAGTGCCCCACAATCAGGTTGGTGCTCTGACTGACTGAGACGGACCAGGACCCATGTGGAGGCGTCCTTCCCATCCGGTCTGCAGAGTCGGAACCATTCCTTTTTAGGTCGGGGGTGAAGGCACTGACTCAGTCTCCCCTCCATAGGAGAAACCCAATTGCGCAAGACAGCTGCCCAACAAGGGCGATAGTGGTGAGGGGCTCCGCACTCCCAGCCTTGAGCTGCACCGACCCTGTCAGTGCAGCGGTGCCAACGTCAATTCGGCGATGCAGTGCGCGCTATGTAAATTGTTTTATTTATTTACTTACCTCCATTCCGACATATGCCGGAGTTTACTACCCCCCACCCTGCCCCTCCCACGTCTTGCCTCACCACTCGCAGCAATCCCTTGGCGAGCCGCCACTGACGTCCACTATTATACTGGAGAAAGCTATGGGCAATGGCAAAATTATCCCACTAGTTCGCGGCTTTGAAAGACCTGGTGGATGCTGATTATTCCAATAAAATTGAGTGGCTCCAGCAAATCAATTAATTGGTTTTTGCCATACTTTAAGTGAACCATGGGGAAATCCTTCTTGTCTCCCCATCCTCTCAGCAGAACAGCTAAAGAAACACTACTGGTCATGGGTTATGGAATGTGAGCTTCAGAAAGCAACAAGTTCTTCATCGACAGGGAGGTTTCCTTAGTTTTCAATGCTGCAGCCTCCTCGAACCATATTGGGATATTATTACTCTCTCCCTATATAAACTGGGTTGAGTGCGCTACTCACGCGTAGGCGCATCCCTGTGAGTTGGGCACACTTGTAGAGTTCAGCCGGGCTGACTCTGATAAAGTTCAATGAGGAAAGTTCAAAAAAACAAGTTCAATGAAGAAGTTTCAACGTTTGTTGGGTTTTTAATTTCAAAGTTTCTTGTAGTATAGCGTTACATCACGCAATTCGATAAATTCAACATAATCCAACTTTTTTTTTAAGGAATGCTCCAATGCATTTCGGACTGTGGTAGTCCTTTGTCAAGGAGCGCTGCGGGGGAGGATACAAAAGATGCATCTTAGATCAACGGTACAAATTGACTGAAGTACGGTGAACTGGTGCGGGTTAACGTGCTCAAAAACATAATTACATGCGAGTAAAGCCAAACCCGTGTGCAAACGGGACCAGAAGGTGGAATAGGAAATAAGAAGAAACCATCACCAAGGTCTGTGACGAATAGTGGTAAAGGCGGTGAAAAGGTCGGGGGAGGTTTGGAAATGTTTAGACAAATAAACAAGGCTTACGCGTAACAGTTCAACGCTGAGCTCACATAGGCGCTGCGGAATGAAACGGTAAAAAACCGTTAGGTAAGGCGAACGAAAGAGACGTTCTGGGTGAAGGGGAAACGTGCAGACGTGATTACTTACTAGAGAAAGTTGAGGAGTGGACAAAGTATGCGACCATGTCTCACGAACTTCGCGGAGTTACTGCGGAGTTCGGAAAGGGTTTGAAGAAAAAAGTCAAAACAGACAAAGGACCCAAGTGAGTGGGTGACGGAGGCGGCCATATTATAGTGGGAAAGGGTGATTCAAGTGATGATGTACAATCAGTGTAATATGCAGAACGGGGGTGCATGGTATCAAACAGAACAACTACAGATAACAACTTAGTTCAGTCCGGTCGTTAAGACCGAATGGTTTCAAAGATTGAAGTCTATAAATCCATGAAGTCTCCCGTTGTAGGAGAGTCTTGTTGTTGTCTCTTCCTTCTATATTGGCAACCATTTCAAGTACAAGGTATTTCAACTGGGCCACGCTGTGATGAGCCTCATTGAAGTGAGTTGCCACATTGGATTTAATGTTTTTGGTGCGAATGTTCGACTTGTGTTCATTCAGCCGGGTTTTTATTTTTCTACTGGTTTTTCCCACGTAGATCTTCCCACATGGACATTTGAGTAAGTAAATGAGATTGGCTGAATCGCATGTAGCATCTACTTTTAGTTTGATTTCAAAGCCTCTCATCGGGTGATTTATGGTGTTGCCTCCAATGACATTGTTACAATTGTTGCAGTGGTGACACGGACGTGTGCCCGTGTGTTTCCTTGGTTCAGTGGTGGGTTTGGATAGTATTTCTCTGATGTTCATGGGTCTTGTGTAGGCGAAGATGGGGGGTTCCTTGAATAGGTCCCCAAAATCTGGTTCTGATGATAAGATTCGCCAATGTTTCAGAATAATCTTCTTGTAGGTTTTACTAGAAGTGGAGTATCTAGAGACTAATGCCATTCTCTGGTTGGCATCCTTCTTCTTGCTTTTTAAAGCTTCGGGGCGTGGGATAGCGTTTACCCTATTCATAGCCTCCTTGATGATTCCTTGTGGGTACCCCCTGGTTGAAAACCTGGTCGCCATGGTTTGTATTTGGGAGTTTCTCGTGTTAGTGTCAGACACTATCCGAGTGACTCTCAACATTTGACTGAAGGGTAGGTGTCTCTTGAGTGAGTCTTGATGAAAGCTGCTATATAATAGCGCATTGTTGCGATCAGTGGTTTTGCAGAAAAGGTCTGTTTCAATGCCTTCAGGAGTGACTTTCACCAGTACGTCCAGAAACGTGAGTTCTTTGTCAGAAATGTTCCAAGTGAATTCAATCCGATCATCTTTAGAGTTCAAATCGGTTAGTGCCAGTTCTAAGTGGTCTCGGGAATCTTTCCAGATGAAAAATAGATCATCTATGTAGCGTACGTATAGTTTCAGATTGTCTTTCCAGCTTGCGTTTGTCAGAATGTGGTTAAATTCAAAGTTACCCATGTATATGTTCGCATACGTTGGCGCGGCGCAATTGCCCATAGCCATTTCGGACATCTGTAAGTACCAACGTTGTTCGAAAGAAAAATAACTGTGATATAAGGTAAAAACCATGAGTTCCAAAATAAACATTTTCAGAGAGTCTGTTATGTCAGATTTAAGTAATGCCAGTTCAACCGCTTCAATTCCGCCGTCATGGGGAATGGAAGTGTATAAGCTCTTGACGTCAGCGGTGCACAAAAGTATTTGTTCATCCTCATTGATTTGAATTGATGCCAACTTGTTGATAAAGTCGGTAGTGTCTTTAATGTAACTCTCTAGGTTGATGACCATAGGTTGCAAGTATCGATCAATAAATTTACCAATCGGCTCATGAATGGATCCTCTCGTGGAAACGATGGGACGGAAAGGTGGGTCCATCAGATTCTTGTGTATTTTGGGTAGCATTGTAATGGTGGGACTTCTGGGGTGTTCCACTGTAAGATATCGCTTAGTTCTGTCATCAATTATGTCGTTCTCTTTAGCTTTGTCTATGATGTTGAGCAGGACGGTTTTGTATTCATTGGTGGGGTTGCCACCAAGTGGCAAGTAGGTGTTGATATCCAAGACGTGTTCAGTGACCCTCCGGTTGTAGAGGTCGGTGTTAAGGATGACTAAAGCGCCTCCCTTATCGGCTTTGAGGCATTTGATAGCTGTGTTGTTGTTCTCTCCCTATATAGACAACTCTATTTCCAATTCTGGGTTGGAACACTCCCACTAAAATCATTTACTCACAAGTGGGCCACAAATGAGGGTGTTTATGCCCCATGTGCAAAGGCTTTGCAGGAACAATACCCCATGTTTTGCTTGCTTGTCCAGGATAAGCTAACCTTTGCAAAAAATAGATCAAACCACTCTGTAAACTTCTGGGGACGCGAAGAAGCTGCACTTGAGGTCAGCTCCCCGCCTATTGTATGCTTCTACTGTAGCTATGTTTCTGGGTCTCTTGTGGATACTAAGGCCTAGGTCCCTCATCTCATTGCAAGCTTGGGTCCACTGCTGACCCTGATAGAAACATCTACTGACACATAGGGTTTATTTGTTTAAAGTGTAACACATGAGGCCTTTTCCTAGTGTTTATCGATTCTGCAACCCATTATGGATTAATCTTCTACACCCCAGTTATCATACTGAGTAGAGACATTCCATGTAGGTTACTTCAACAATTTGTAAAACTTAGCATCTTGACATTGCTCTGCTGTGCTGTATAATATCTCCTCTACGCCAGAATGAAAGGGTTGAACTTGCTGTAATTATCTTTTTTCATATGTTTTAATATATCTCACCTTATATTACCTATCTGCTCTATTGTAAACTAGGACTCGTATTGCACAATTATATGTATTTATTTTTTCTGTTTGATCTTCTAACGATGCAACTGGTATTTGTGTAATCACTAAGGGTCTCAATTATGAGGCACCTTTTGGCACCAGAACGGGATTTTTTGATGTCCTGTGGCGCAATTTGCCTGGTATATTTACAAGGCCACGTAAAGCCACTTTACGTGGCTTTTCTTGCCCTTGTAAATATGTGCCCCTTTCACGCACAACACTGCGTGAAAGAGGCGTTCCATGGGTGTTGCTGTGGGTGTTCCCACGCACCCCCCATGGAATGTTCCCACTCACCCCCATGGAATCTGCACCATTCCCAGATTTACGAGAAATCGTAAACATGGGAATGCGTCAGAATCTAACACCATCCCAGGGGTGGCATTAGGGAGGCGCAACGAGGAGAAATGTTTTCATTTCTCCTTGTTTTTTCCTTTTTCTATGTTGTCTGCATTCTGCAGCACACATAGAAAGAGGAATTCACCTGAATTGATTGATTTTGTGCAAGAAGGTGTCCTTTCCTGCACAAAATCAATCAGCCCAGCAATGCTGACACCCTTGCACCATAATGCAAGGATGCCTGCGTAGACACATGGCAGCCCATTGTGCACTGGCGCTGGGGAAAAGGACAGGAATGCACTGCATCACATAGATACGGTGCATTTCTGACCTTTTGTTTTGAAGTAGGGCAGTGCAGCAAGATTCCTTGTGGTGCGGCCCTACTCCAAAACCTCATAAATAAGGCCCAAAATCTTTTGCATGCTGCTATGCCTCTGCTCTCATACATGAATGAATGAATATACTATGTCAGGGATGGCATGTTTTATAATTCCTTTTTAACATAGCTGTATGTTTTTTCGTGTTTACGCTTTTATGGCCGTGCGCCGAAATAAAGCTATTTTAAACTAAACAATATATATATTGTCAAGATAAATATATGTAATTACCTTTCAATATTTCGTCCCTCAATATTCTGTCTATGATATTAGTGTCCCACGATATTCTGTAGTCAATATTCAGGATCCGCACCCCAGCCAACATTTATATTGACTCAACAGGAGTGAACCAACCCTTAAAAGTCACCACAACTACCCGCCACCCAAATTAACTTAAATTAAATGGGAAGGAACCTTACAATAGGAGGTCCAAACATTTCTCAGAAGTACAATGTGTGTAGTACCAGAATAACATTGTCAGAATATTGCCTGACAACATTATTTTCTCTTAAATAAAATCTTCCAAAATGTTGCCGAAGTGAAGTAAATAACATTAAATGCATTCCCAACGGATTATATTTTTGTAAATGATATTTAGTACACAATTATTTAGCAGCCGCGGTTTCTCTTGCAGGGCGGCGGGGCTCCGCCCCCTTTTACTTTCACCCCACCATCACCAAATTCCAAAATGAAACCAAACAAGGTTGCTGAAATACCTGCACTCACAGGTAAATACTTCATTATTTTTTTCTGTGTTGGGGCCATAAGTACTACAATCTGCCAGGCTGACACTTAGCCTGAGTTAATGCTGCTGAGTGACATCAGGCCCGGTTCTAGCGGATGGGCCGGGTAGGCCAGGCCCACCCAAACATGAGCCTGGCCCACCCAAAGAGGAGCCTTGGCCCTAGCAGTGAGAGCTTAGAAGGCAGGCATGCAATACACAGGTTGTGTGTGTGCGCCCGGGCGGAGACAGCTTACTGGGCAAACACACACAGAGACCGTTTTAGAGATGATTGCAGCCGCACCCGAGTACTTCACAGGTATTTAAAGACCATTTAAATGTTAACAAGGCTTTGTTTATTTTTTCACACCTTCATCTCTACATGGTGATAGGCGACAAATCCTTTCTTTGACAATGGTAATCTTTTGTAACCTTTGCCTAATGTCCTGCTGTGTTGATATTTCTTGTTCTATGCAGTGCAGGAGAAAAAAGTTTGTTTATTCCTAGTCACCTTTCCTGACCCCTGTAGTGGCTTATCACATCAGGCTGTGACACAAAGGTGAGTAATTTAGTAGGTAAGAGAATGTGACTACATTTTTTTTAAAAATTTGCTCAGGCCCAGCAGGACACATACTTCATGTGTGATTAATTTAAACAGTCTTTATCATTATCATGGCCGATGCAGGACAGCAATAAGACAATACAAAATACCCAGATAATGCTGGTGATTAATGATCCTTCTGGGAAAGAGGTCAGGGGGTGGAGGGAGGAGATTGGGAGAGATGAGGGGCACTGATGGAGGGTGGTAGTGAGGGAGTCTGAGGAGGAGGTCATGAGGGGGAGGGGCTACAGAGAGATGAGGGACACTGGTGGAGGGTGGCACTGAGGGAATCCGAGGAGGAGGTCATAAGGGGGAGGGGCTATGGGGAGATGGGGGGGCCATGGAGGGATGAGGGGCACTGTTGGAAGGTGGTAGTAAAGGTATTTGCTGGGAAAGAGGTTATTGGTGCGGCGCCAAAAAAGACTTTCACATCAGCGCTGAATACGGCCTTTTTGTTTTTGTTTATTTAATTAGCAGTCGGGCCATAAGGGCTTCTGTGGAACATACTTTAAAGTGCCTGCTAATTACATTTACTGCTATATTCAATGTTTTAAGTATGAAGGTGATTTTACTAATGTTTTTACCGGGAAAAATGAAAGTGGAGGCAGAAGGTACCTGATATGGGGCTGGGGCCCAAGGTCATCTGTGAGAGAAGGTGCACTGGAGAGCAGTAGTGTATAATCAAGCCTGTAAGGGAGTGTGTTGCAGAGTTCATGGTTAGGTGGAGGTAGTAATGAAGAGGAATTCTCCCTGAAGGCTCGCACAGAGGGAGTCCGAGGAGTGTCACTTACCTGATACTCCCACATCAGAAACCTCCTCTTCCCATCAAAGTAACATTACATTGAAAAAACACTTTTTGAGAGTGATAACATTAAAAAGAGATTTGGAAAAGAGTGAGTTTTACTGGGCTTTGTAAGACTAAGAAGAGATAAAGAAGGGCCCTGAAGCAGACCTGCCTAGACATATATGCAACAAAGCAAGCCCGCAGTGGCTCACCCAAATGCACCCGTGGCCCACCCAAATAAAAATTCCTGGAGCCGGGCCTGAGTGACACTGGGCAAATTATTTGCCGGGCTGACAAGCTAAATGCCCTAGGGCCTGTGAGCTCATCAGCTCGTCAAACGCATAGCCCAAAGGTCCAGTCTCCACCCCCTGATAATGTGGGCGTAAAGATTGACCCAGGTGCTTCAGGCTAGACCACGGCTACCCCACCCATTTCCAACTCGTCACGAGGGGTCGGTCCCACCCTGTAACGAGTTGGCAAAGGGTGGGGGAGAGGCTCCAGGTAGGCGGGAAGCAGACAAATTGAGTTTGCGCAGTGATTTAACAATATTCTTTAAGACACACTGCTGCGCAGACTCAAGGTTTCTGCTTCCCATGCTGTACTTTGCGAGGGACACTATTAGCGCCAATTGATCATTGGTGCATTACACGTGTATGGCACTAGATAGCCATGGACTGTTTGGCAGCCAGGAGCAGATTCCTGGACCGAGTGGCGGCGTGGAGGGAAGATGGTGCAGGTGTGAATCGGGCCTGCGTTGTTAGCATGCAGACTCCCAACGCCGAGGTGAAAAAGCATCCTAATTGAGTTTTAAACGTAGTGAGCATTTCAGTTTTTTTTGTGAGAGCTTGCAAAGCAAGAAGTGTCACCGTGCGTTCTGAGGGTAAATATATGCCCTGCTGCTGTGTGATCCAATCAGAAAGTCTGCTCTGCTCTGACTGATTGTTCTCGTGGTGATTACCCAGCTCCGTTTTCAAGAGGATTAATGGTACTGATGTTGTTTCTCTTTATATGGATTTGTAGAGTGTTTTACACCCACCCACGAGCAGGGGATCAGGGTTATGCTGTTTGGCACCCATGCGCGCTATCATCACGATGCGTTATGTTGTTGCTACTCGTAGCTTTTGCACTGGGTAGAACAACAGAACTACAAGTACCAGAATGCAGAGCTGTGGGATGGACAGTTTCTAAAACACATGGCTCGAACTCCAGGATGGAACAAAAGAACTTGGGGGTGCACCTACTCATTAGCATGTTTGTTTTCTGTTTTTTTATTTTGTAAATGTAATGATTTTTTTTTATAACGGTGATATTAAAATCTGAGGCTTCCGTTCACAGTAGACCTAAATGAAACTGGGAACACACCTGTGAGTGATAAACCTTTGCTGGGAGACAATATTATTGTCATCTGAAATAAACCCAAAGTTTTGCAATGAGAGTGACGTAATGCTCCAGTCCTGGTTTCTCTTTCAATTCTGGGACATGTACTCCGACTTTTTTAATGGGAAAAACAAGCCTACAAGGCTAAGGTGGCAGCAGTTCAGGGACAAGAGTATAGTTATTGCCAAGGGTGTGTATGGGGGGACGAATTTTGGAATTAGTTTGGACAAGCAGTTAAAATGCAAAAAATAAATGATTATTTCAATTCTTTCAAATGAGTACTCATCAGAAATAAGCAGTTTCTGAACGTCTAGATTTTCACTTAGATTAATGCCCCGGTTACTTACCGGTAATCTTCATTACTCCGAACCCCGGTCTTCCTGGATGCAGTCCTGAGTCCCGCAATCCCACCCGGGTATGGCGGTTGACTATTTCCTGTTTTCTTGTGTCTTTTGGCTTGGTATGTTACAGGAAGTACTTTGTTAGTTCCTCCCTTTTGTGGTGGCACATGGGTATTGGGGGCTATCTAGGGGGAATTTTTTGGGTTTCAGCTAGGGAATTGGTTCCGCCAGAAAGCAGAAGTATCATGCATTAGGACTGCATCCAGGAAGACTGACGAGGCGATAATGGCTCGGAGGGCTCTGGCTCCTGTTAGAAATATATCTGGGACCCTAAGTCTGAGTTTGAGGGAGGTCTTGCTGCTAGTCAGAGCTGTAGCGACAGAACAACCACGGCTCTAGGTGTGGGACAACAGATGGGATAACAAAGTGGTCTTTGATTAAAAGGAAGATTTTTAGTCCCCTGGGAGATGTGTTCATAAAGGAGTCAAGATGAACGCGTGGAGGAAGGTTTTACCTCCAGTTGGAGATGTAGCAATCAGTTTATGACCTGAGCTCAAAGGTGTTTTCCCTACTCAGAAATATAGTGGTAAAACAGTCTAGGATCTAGGCCTAGCAAAGATTTTCACTCTAGTGAGACAGGTGTTCATACAGCGATCTAGTTTTATGTGGGAGAGATTTGTCCCCTCAAGGGAGTTATTTCGTATAGTTTATCTAGGATCTAGTTCTGTGGCTATACTGAATAAGTAGGTACCTACATCATTATCATATGAAATCTCTTTATTGATGTCATAACTACACTTTCAGAATTGCCTTACTAACTTTCTTGTTTTGTCAAATTTGCTGGAAAATGCACAATTTGCCCATTATGTTTTCAAAAGTTTCTCATCGGAGAACACTCTCACTTATGACGGTCGGACTCACTTGCTCACTGCAGGTCAACATCGACAACTTTTACGCCCCTCCACTTTCAAATGTCACCAGCTGCCACTGTTATTTAGTAACACTATATTTCTGTATACAATATTCTGACATACATCCTTAGAATAGGCATAGGCTAAGCTTATGCCTGTGACGGATGTCATTTCTATACCACAGGGACTGCAGGGGTCCATGCCTCTCTGCTGCTCCTTTCTCTGCATGGAGCCAAGTGCGAAGATCATTGCTACAATTGTGCTGAGAACTTGATCAAATGAATACGATGGAATTACAGTTAAAAAACCAAAGATGACATGTCCACACAAAACAGTTCCAAATAAAAAATGTATCATATTCACTTAAATCTTTGTGGTTTTCATTGCACTACACATGCAGAGACAACACCACAAATATGTACCAATGCCAACTTCCAAAATCAAGTTAAATGAACTACCATTAGTAATGATCGCAGTTTACAATTATAGTCACCTTATCGTAAATAAATTCAGTCACTAGTAAACCAATATAGGACCATATCATCAAGGCCCGCGATAAAAATATCACCTCTTTAGCGTCCATTTCCGGGCTAAAAGCAGCAGTATTTTTATCGCACTATCAGCAATGACACACTAGCGTGTGTTCCTATGCCTCTGTGCCCGTTTCCTGAACGTCCAGCTTTGCAACGTTAATGACATGCAAAGTGGGCGTAACTGACTAAAATAACGTGGGAAATGTCGCTAACAGACATTTCTCCAATCATCAAGCTGCACTCTAACCTGCATAGCGACATTAAAAGTTGCGCTAACCGCAGGTTTCATTACGCCTGCTTTCAAACTGACTAAATCGTAATAGCCTATGGGTGGTAGATTCTAAGACTGAGACTACCCATCCCTATCAACAAGGTTTTGCCTATTGCTGTGCTATTATCGCTGGATTTCCAGCGATAATCGCACATTTTGCTGCTATCGCTTGAATTTATATCGCATTGGAGATAAGTGTTGTTGATAACGCGCTATCTCTGTGATATAAACCAGCGATAGCCGGCGATAATTATGCTCGTGCTTAGTGCGCGTAGTGATAATTATCGCTGGCTGTTACTGATATGCCCCATATTTCAATCTTTCCATTGACTACACTGAGCACCAAATATACCTTCCACCTGTCATGGCAGTATTAGCAGCTCTCCACTAAAATGTATTGATCCCCTCTTCAGATGAAACTAGGTATCGCATACACGGCAAACTCTGACCCACTGTCAAATCATTGCATTGGCGAAGACAAGTCATTTTGGCTCTTGTTTAGTGGTAAAGCTTTCTCAAGGTTCAGTAAGACATGAGGAATAATTGTGCTCCATAATACCTTCATTGCGATTTCCTGGTTCCTTAGTCCCTATCATACTGGGGGCATATTTACAAGGGGATATCGCCACTAGAATGTCACTTTTAGTGACGTTCTGGTGGCGATATCCCTTTCTTATTTACAAGGCGGTGTTAAGCCACTTAATGTGGTTTTACGCCGCCTTGTAAATAAGGCCCCTTTTCACACTTGACTTAGCATGAAAGGGGCATGCAATGGGTGTTGCAGTGGCCGTTCCGCCGCAACACCCATTGCTTTTTGACGCTGCCCGATATTTATAAGGATGGGGCAGCTCCAAAAACTTACGGCATGTAAAACCTGGTCTTAGGATGGTGGTACAAGGAGAAATTATTAATTTCTTCTCGTATTTTACTCTTTCTATGTGTGCTGCATTTTGCAGCACACATAGAAACAACAAATCGCCATTAGTGATTGTTTGTGAGCAGGAAGGGTTGAGCAGGAAGGTGTCCCTTCCTGCACATAAACAATCACCCCTGCAGTGCAGGCACCCTTGCAACATGGCGCAAGGGTGCCTGCATTGCCGCTAGGCAGCTTTTTTAGCGCAAGGGGAAACGCAGGGGAGCGCCGTATTTTTGTAAATACGGTGCATCGCTGCATTTTGAAAATGTCAGAGTGCTGCATGGCCAAATTTTGCATTACACCACGCGCCAACATTTTCTTATATATGTCTCCCTGGGTTTCTTGTTCACAGTTCACCTCTTTGTGGTCTCTTTATATCCAATCCTCCCCTGTATGAGCTCTTAACCCACTAAACTTCCTCTTTGTACAGGCCTTGCAAGTGACTGGCCCCCCTATTTCGTCTCTCTGCTCCCCATCGCCCCTTCTGTCAGGTGCTCTTTTTCACCAATAAGCCATTTTCTGCTGTCTTTGCAGCCTGTTTCCTTTTCTGTTGTCTTTTGCACTCTCTCTTTGATGTATCCTACTCTCCACGACAGCTCTTTTTTTACTGTCCTTTCCTGGTGAACGTCCTTCTGGTTTTTGTTCACTATTGTCTCTGGGTCTAGCTTTCTTGTTTACCATTATCCCTCTTTCTGCTGTCCTTGCACTCATTATTCTTTCCTTTTGTTCTTCTTGGTCCAACACCCTCTCTTTGTGGTGTACTTGCGCAAAATGTCTCCTCTTTCTAGCGTTCTTCTTCCTTTGTTTTCACTTTGCTCTTCGCTGCCCCTTTGCATTGCTTCCTGCTCCACAAAGTTCCTTTATCTAGTACTAGCAGCCCGTCCCGAGGTTGTCCGGGTATGAAACAGAATGTGTGCAATGTGTGTAATAGGCAAGGGAAATTTATTTTAAAATCTCGCAGTAGAGAACATTTTTAGCATGAAGTGTCACAATAGTTAGGCATGTGTGTGCAGATACTGTGTGTACCTCGGAGTAAGCGTGTGTGAAAGTGCATTCAGTTGTAAATTTCGTGTCCCCGCAGGCGCGCTCAATCGCGTCATCCCCCGCTTGAGGCCCGGCTCCAGTATTGTTTGATGTTGTGCTTGTGGTGTAAAGTCGTTGATGCAGAGATTTGAGTGGGTGACAGCGCGCGCTGGAGATGCTGCACGTGTGGGAAAGTGCAGTCAGTTCAAAGGTTCGTGTCCCAGCAGGCGCGCTTAGTCGCGTCATCCGCCGCCTGAGCCCGGCTCCAGCCCTGGTTGATGTTGTGCGCCTGGTGTCAATTTGTTTATGCAGAGAGTTGAGTGTGTGACAGCGTGCAGGAGACACTGCAGTTAGTGTCCCTGCAGGCGCGGTCCTTTATGCAGAGAGTTGACTGGCTGACAGCGCACAGGATACTGTGCAGTTATTGTCCCAACAGGCAGGATCAGTCGCGTCTGGGCCCGCCTAAGCCCCGGCAATTGCCGCGCCCACTGGCCAGGCCCCAAGGCACGTTTTTTTTGGGGGGGATGTGCCACGCGATTGTTGCCAGTTGTCGCACCCATTGGCCACACCCCTTGCTGCCGCGCCTATTTGCCTTGTTCACTCCCCCAGCACACGCCCCCAGCAAAACGCACACGTTTAAGGAACGCTTTTTTTTTGTCGTCATGCCGCACCCACCCACACCCACAACAGACTACTTTGCTGGTAAGGTTCTTTTACCTTTCAAATGTATATGGTGGGCATCTGTATAACCTATGACCATCTGCTGCAACTGCCCTTTCCAATGCTGTATTGGGTGTTGTGATTGGTGCAGTGGTTCCTGAGATGACCCGCCTAAAAGGTTTGGGATCTCTCTTTAAAATATTAGTATAGATCACTGGCCAGTGTTGGACTGGGACAGAAAATAGGCCTAGGCACCAAAACAAAGTGGCCCCCATTTGGGAATTTTCCCCCAAAAAAATGGCCTGTGTTTGCAAATTACAGTAGTTTTGCACTTGTAAAGGCACGCTGTATATGTATTTTGCAAGGTATGGAACACTACACAGATTTTAGTTTGCTGCAGACAGAGTTTGTTTTAGAAACATGAAAATCAACAGTACAAACTGGCCCAACAGACCAGAAAACAGGTCCACAAAGAGCAACAAAAAACCTAACAGACCAAAAAACACACATGAACTGCTAACAAACTGGCCCAATCACTGACCTGTCAGACCAGTCCACCGGGCACTGCCTGATAGCCCCATAGGCCAGTCCGATTCTGTCATTGGCCACTGACACCCTTTAATCTCTTATGTTTGGCTCCAGATAGCCTTATTGTTTTTTTTGCTAAGTGCTTGAATCCTGGTGTAGTCTCATTGATTTAAAACACTTTTCTTCTGATCTATTTGCTCTCTTCGCTCCAGTCAGTTTCCTTGTTTTATTCTAATGCACCTGTTCCCCAAGATAGATCAGACCTCCTGAGCTCCTGAATCCACATTCCTCCTAGCATAGAAGCGGGTACGCCTTTGCTTCTAGTTTACACAATCATCTCAATGCTTACTTGATCCTCCCTCTTTGGTATTACAACATAACCATACAGTTGAACACCATTAAAGTCAAATGACTTATAGGTGAACAATAGAAGAGAAGAATATGAGAACTTCCAAAATACAGAACAATATAGAAGGAGGGCAAGAAAGAAGAATAAAGAAAAACAATACAAGTAAGGTGGTAGGTATTAGTGCGGTTCAAATAGAGGATGAAATACCAAGATGAAATAATAAACAAAGAATAACCAACATGCAATAGAGAAAGACCTACATGGATGGGCCGTCAGTGCTCTGCAGTATCTTCAGTACATTAAATTGCAACTATGGCGAGACAGAGCGCATGGATAATGGGTAAAAGCATGGCAGGCAATAGGTAGATAACATGTGATCTTCCATGTCAGAAGAGTTGACTGGCCATGTCCAGGGCGGTGGAGGGATATTAAGGTCAGAGTACAGATTGTTCTTAATAGCAGCTTAGGTCAGCTTTTCCAAGAACGGGTCCCATATGATCCTTATAATTGGAGAGATGGTTGTTCAGTTTATATATCAGTCTTTCATGGGCAGTCGCTGAGCTGACAGCCTCAGTTCATTCTACAAGAGTTGGCGGGTTGGGAGACCTCCATTTGCATAGTATAGCCAATGCGTCCAGCCACCTCTTGGTATGGAGGTTCATGCTCTCCACCTCTTCCGTGTCTTGAAATAGGGTTAGCTCGATGGATGGCTGGATGTTGCGTGCTGAAGGATGGAGGAGAATCCTCAAGATGTCTTACAAAAGGGTTGCAGGAGTGGGCATTATCCAAATTTCAGCCCCCCCAAACCCTTTGTCATGAGAGAACAGTAATATGCGATAGGAAGATATCACTCACAAATGTAAGTTTCATATGCAGTCTTTATTGGAGCATCCAAGTACACCCAAGACTGGTCCACAACTGTATAACAACCACAGCCCCAGAACTGAGAATGCCATGAGTATCAACAAAGCTCAGCCAATGAATACAAAGGTATACTTCAATAATGTAAGAAGCACCTGTAGTAAAGAAACCTGGTTATGGAACACGGAATTGTAAGAACAAATAATACATATACAAATACAGCTGATACAAGCTAGCACATAATTCTGACAATCCTCCTACTTTCTAAGGAGCTGGTAATCCCATCAAGGTCTTTGTTTGCTACTGTCCCTCAGTCCAGTTTGCCTGTTCACCAGTATCCCTCTTTATGCTGTTTTTGCACCCCATACTCTTTCCTTTTGATCTTTTTACTCCCACTCCCTCTTATCAACAATCCTCCAAACATCAACCTAATTCTCCTACCTTTTAAGGAACCTAGAGGCTCATTTACAATCAATAGACTAGGGCAGCGCCGCAAGTCTTTTTCCTGCGCTGCCTAACGCCAATTCAAAAGGGCAGGAATGCACTATATTTACAAGATACAGTACATTCCTGTCCTGTCTGCCTGTGCTGGTGCACAATTCGGTACCTAGCGCAAATACCAGCATAATTGCCCCATGGTGCTAGCATGTCTGCGTTGTTGGCAGGATTGTGTTTGTGCAGGAAGGAACACCTTTCTGCACAAATCAATCCATGGAGGCTGTTTCCTATTTCTATGTGTGTTGCAGAATGCAGCATACATAGAGGAAAAAACGAGGAGAAATAAAGATATTTCTCCTCATTACACCTCCCCTGGGAGGCATACAGTTTTGACTCATTCCCGGGTTTACAGATCCTTGTAAATCTGGGAATGTGTCAAAACCCATTGGTGTTGCTCGGGAAAACACACCGCAACACATATGGAATGCCCCCCTGACGTAGTGTAAGGCAAAGCAGTGGCTTGCATTGCATTTGCCTTCACCATACCTAAGAGGCCATGAAAAGCCACGCAAAGTTGCTTTGCGTGGCCTCGAAGTTATGGGTCTGTACTCTGCACTACCAGAGCATTATAAAAAGTGATGCACCGGCAGTGCAAAGGGCTGGCAGGTGTACACCACTAACTCCCCAGGAGAGCCCACCACAAATAAGGTGCTGCCTATGATCAGTTTCACAGCTGCCTCCTTCACAGACAGAGCGAAGGCCAACATCTCAACACTTATGTGGTACACGCACTCACATGAATATCACCAAAGATGAAGAGCCTGTATCTTTGTCATGATACGCCCTTACTGTATCCATCTGTATGAGGTGTGCTCCCCGTTGCCCCAGGCGTTTAATTGACGTTTTAAGAAATTTCAGCCTGAAAATGAGAGTGGCCTTTTGGAAGGAGTGTAAAAGTTCTGAAAATTAATGATCATTTCTTTCTCAAAGATAGACCCCAGTTTTGATTCTGGGACATACATTTCCATTGAGGGAAGAGGCGGGTTCCCATCGTTTTAAGGAGCAAAGGCAGTGTGAAGTAACATGAGCTACCGACGAAGCAGGAACGGAAGCAGCCTTGAGAAAATGTTCACACCAAGTCCAAGAGAGAGACTAGAGTGAGTCAGACTTGTGTACTCCAGATGCATTTTACAGCACACATTTTCAAACATATAGGGTAAGAAAAGCCATGGTTTTACAGGTAATGGGAAGTATTCAAAATTTCCAGCATTTTAGTATGTTTGAACATATCCAAGAACAATTGGGCATATTACCAAGGGTGGCGATAGGCAATTATCGCCGGTTTAGCGGCCGTTTTCGACCGCTAAGCGGCGATAATTCTATCGCTCTATTAGCAAGCTGTCGCTAACTGATGTTAGCGACAGCTTTTAGGCAATAGCGAGCGGTTTGGGGCCCGCTTTGCATGTCAGCGATATTTATCGCTGATGACATGCAAAGTGGGCGTACCCAACCTGTTAGCGACTGAAAGCAGTCGCTAACGTCGCTATCACCTATTATCAAGGCAGGCGTAGCGATGGAAATATTCACACCATCGCCAAAAACCAACGCCTGCTCAGACCAGTTCTTAGCCATGTTATCCAATGGGAGGTGGATAACATGGCTAAGAGCATTTCGTCGCTAATGCGAGAATATCGCTGTATTCTCAGTGATATTCACGCATTTCGCCGCTATCGCTAGATATTTTAGCACAATGGAGAAAAACGTTGCTAACAGCAGGTTTTCTCCGCTAACATGTACAGCGATAGGCAGCGATAAAAGAATTGTCGCTAAGCCTATTTAGCGATAATTATCGCTACTTGTTGGTAATATGCCCCATAATTTCTAAATAGCAGTGAATCATGCATGCCCCAATGAATAACTGTGCACCTGACACAAAACACTGGATGCACAGCAGGTAAATACATCGGAGCAACACAAAGAATGTCTATTTCATACATTCAGCCTCTGTAGGAAGAACTGGCTCTCGTGGTCTCTCACAGTGCACGTCATTAGGGCAGCATCCGCGGAACCCTCACAAGGTTGCTCTGACCTTCACCATGCACTGATATCCCAGTTATAAGACATTCAGAGAGGTTTCATTTCAATCAAAAATTCTCCCTTCGTACTACAACAACCAAACTATACAACAAAGAAACGGAATGAAGTGAAACACGTCTATTAATGTGTCTATTCTTTTCTTTGATTTGGTGATTTTGGGGCATATTACCAAGGGTGGCGATAGGCAATTATCGCCGGTTTAAAGCGGCGATAATTCTATCGCTCTATTAGCAAGCTGTCGCTAACTGATGTTAGCGACAGCTTTTAGACGATTGCGAGCGGTTTGGGGCCCGCTTTGCATGTCAGCGATATTTATCGCTAATGACATGCAAAGTGGGCGTACCCAACCTGTTAGCGACTGAAAGCAGTCGCTAACGTCGCTATCGCCTATTAGCAAGGCAGGCGTAGCGATGGAAATATTCCCGCTATCGCCAAAAACCAACACCTGCTCAGACCAGTTCTTAGCCATGTTATTCAATGGGAGGTGGATAACATGGCTAAGAGCATTTCGTCGCTAATGCGTGAATATTACTGTATTCTCTGCGATATTCACGCATTTCACCACTATCGCTGGATATTTTAGCACAATGGAGAAAAACGTTGCTAATAGCATGTTTTCTCCGCTAACATATCCAGCGATAGGCAGCGATAAAAAAATCGTCGGTAAAATGCCCCTTAGTCTTTTGAGGTTGATTTTTTTTGATAGCTAGAAGAGGAAAGGCTCATAAATGCATCAGTATTCCCCTCAAACAGAATGAGGGTTCTTTCCAAAGCCCTTCCCCCATGTTGTTCAAAATGAAACTCTGTCTTCATCCACCTAAACCCAACACATGACAAATTGGAAGCCTGAAAGACATCTTTTAGGACGAGTTGTGTGCTACTTTGTAATATTTGAATTTTTTTCATATTATTTGGTAGTTCAAACGCGAACAACCCGGAAAAGAATGAATACTGTTTACATCTCTTCACACATTGTCTTCAGAAATTAAGAACTTTTTGGATTATGTATGTGTGTAGGTAGGGAGGTATGTGACCTAATCCTCTAGGTCAACCTTGGGCTAGGCTTGCTTTTGTGGTATATAAAGAGATTTAGCAGTGCTGCATGTGGCCCTGCTAAGAGTGCAGCCTGGACCAATTAGCCCTGGATCTTCCACCCTTGTGGTGGTCCTCTTTGCAGAAAGGCTAAAGAAGGGGAGAGATCCAAAGGGGTATATTAAATACTCAAAATGGAAAGAGAGTTATGATTTGGGGAACTGAGGAAGATGCTTCCTGACACTGGTTATGTGGCCAGGTTCTCCTATTTCCCCCTTGTTATGGTACCACACGACGGGCAGGTTGTCTTATTTATTTGAGCAAACTCTCCTTGATCCTTCTTCCTGGGGCCCTTTCGATGCTACCCACCAACTCTGGGATATTGTCTGATTTTAGTCTTGGCCTGCTCTTCCTGGGTGCCGTTTTGTCACTGCCTAAGCATTAGAATTTGGAACCACTGCTGTGCTGCTGTGCAGGCCGCCGATGGTGACTACATTTAGATGATTAGTGTAAGGGACGTTGTACCCCTTCCTCTTCAAAGCTATCCTCCTCTGAGCAAGTTATGTGAAGAATGGGGGATGCATCTTGGATGCACCAATGCATGTGGTTTAAGAGGACAGTGATACCCGGGTACTGGGCGGCAAAGTGCTTCCACCACTGTCCTTCTTCAGGATGCCTTGTGCACATCACCTTAACAGACAGGGACTTGGGACAGGCTAGATACATTTGTAGGCTCAAATTATAGAGAGCGACTCCATGTGGATGGGGACAAGGCTAATAGAATACTCAACACGCTCATCCGAGGTGAAACTCGCTGCTCACCTGTGGTAGGGATTCAGGACGTGCAGATCGTGAATACACAATGTGGCATCACCAAGTTATGTGCGTCGCACATACAAGAGAAGTACAGGGCACCACCTGATGGTGGTACACAGGCAAGGGTTACTTACCTAGCCTAACTTATAAATGGCCTCTCTGTCATGGGAGGAGAGGGACGGTTTGCACGCCCTCATTACTAAGGAAGAAGTTATGGCAGCAATAAGGGCTTTGAAGACAGCCAGGACCCTCGGAGGAGACGGCTTGCCAGCCAAATTTTTATTTATGTTAACGAAGGTGGGGGGAATTGCTGATCGATTATTGGAAGTATATAAAGAAGCATACGGAGAGGGGGTACTCCCTGCGTCTATGAGGGGGGCTCTTATAGTTATGCTCCCTAAACCTGATAGGGATCGCGCAATGGTGACCTTCTACCTCCCTCTGTCGATGCTTAATGTAAAGTGAAATTGTTTAGTAAAATATTAACTACACAAGTTCCTGAGCCAACTAATCAAAGAAGATCAATGCAGGTTTATCCCACGCAGGAATACCCTTTTTTAATTTGAGGAGCATGACCCTGGTGATGCAGTCCCTGATCCTGGAGGACGACCAGTATGAGGTTGCACTACTGGACATTGAACAAGCTTTCGATTCCCTATTGTGGGAGTATTTTTGGGAGGTACTGCGTAAGGTTGGCATTAGAGGGACCCATATTAAATGGGTGCAACTGTTAAATGATACCTCTTCGGTGAGAGTACGGGTGGGCGGTATGGTGGCTTGCCATTTTGCACTGAGACCTAACAGCATTTGTATTTATATAGTGAACTTTAATCCAAGGGTATCTTGGTGCTGAATAACAGATGTTTAAAGTTACCCAACTCAATGGTACTCATTTTTACGACCTCAGAATGATGAAAGGCTGAGTGGACTCGCTGGAATTTGAACCTGTGACTATGAGGTAGAACACAGGCCCCTGCAACTGATACATTAGTCCGCTAAGCCACCATACCCGGGGGACTTGGCAGGGCTGCCCCCTGTGGCCGCTGCTCTTTGCCTTGGTGACGGAGCCTTTGGCATGCTGATTACAAGTTACAGGGATGGGGGATACGGATCCGGGAGACTACTCATGAGATTTCTCTACATGTGGACAACTCTTTATTATACTTGTGCAATTCAACTTTTCTTTCCCTATCATGTTGGCGGTCCTCGCTGAGTTTGGCGAACTTATCGGCTTGCATGTGAATTGCACTAAATTCAAACTGTTCCTATTGGGGATGTCCGCGAATAGGCAGGTGCAGGACTTGCCACAGCTGTGTCTCCTATTGGAGAAAAAGATGGTAAGGTATCTGGAGATAAGGATTACACATTGGACTGGGCAGTTTGAATCAGTAAATATAGGTAGAGTGATAGATGGATTGAGGCCTACAGTAAACGTCTGCAATACCCCTCACTTCTCCCTGATGGGGAGGCTGGCATTGGTGAAAAAGATAATATGACCTAGCTGCCTGTACATTTTCCAAGGGACCTTTCTTGAACTTCTTAGGAAATTTGTTCTGGACCTATATATGTTGATAGTGGAACTGTTATGGGCCAATGAGAGAACAAGAGTTAGTTTGGCCACTCTCGAGCGCCCCTGGCAAAAGGGAGGTTTTGACTTGCCCTACTTGGAGCTTTATTATCTTGTAGCGCAGCTGCAACATGAGGTCCACTGGTTGGATGACCATGAGAACTGGGAGTGCAGACTGCTGAGGGTTCCTGCAATGGGGTTGAGTTATTGTGATAGGGGTAAGAGCCCTGAGTACTTTACCTTATGTGGTCAGACAGGTATGCTGGGCCTGGGAGATGGCGGTCAAGAGAGTTCTGAAAAGGGCTCCTTTTGCACCCAACATGAACATCTGGGCTTTAGACCTGGTTAAACTTATTGAACAGACTATGATGGTAGATAAATGGTGGGCTGGCAGTTGTGAAACTCTGCAGACGCCATTGACACGTTTCAACTTGGAGTAGGGCAATTCCTACAGTTTGCTAAAATAGCGGCGACTGCACGTGGGATATGGCCATCTTTTCTGGAGGTACAATAGACATCCCAGACTTTGGAAACACTGTTGGCTGTGACAGGCAGTAGGGAGCTGATCGGACATATTTACAGGGCAAGAGATCTTGGAGGCGCCACTCTCTGCAAAAGACTGAGAGGGAATACATGAGGGAGGGAAGACCAAGCCCACTGATGCGCGGTTTAAACTGTTTCAATACAATTTGGTGCACCAGGTTTATCTTACCCCTAGTACACTCCTCTATACTATAAATCTGGAGCACTCCTCCATTTGCCCCCGCTGCAAGGAACAGGGAGTAGATTTTCTGCATAAGTTTTGGGGGTGTCCAAAATACATGAATACTGGGAGGCACTTTTCGCCTCCTTGGGTGCGGCCTCAGGGTGGTCCATCCCTAGAGATGCAGAGCAGTGTCTACCTAGGTGCATCATGTTAAGAAAAAGAAGAAATTAAGCAGGAAGTTTCTTATCTTGGGACCGGTGTTGGCCAAGCAAGGAACAGCCATAGGGTAGTTTTCTCTGATTGCGCCAAAACTTACTGATTGGCTGAGAGACATGACTGAGTGCCAAATGCGCAAAACGCGAAGTGACAATAAATTAGCAGGTGACCTGGAGGCCTGGGTAGTGATGCTCACTGAACTATTGGCTCCCCCAAACGAGTTGCCCGCCTAGATGTGTGCGTGTCGATGCGGATGCAGGGACAGCATGGATACAATGGGAATTATAAGATGACTTATACTATACTTCATGCAATGGTTATACTTGAATCTCTATGTTTTGTTCTGTCAAGGGGAACCGTCAATATTGTACATTTTCTTGAGACTTTGTTAGAGCCAGAGGAGAGGGATTACAAGTGATGTGTCTTTGTTGAAAATAGTGTGTTTTCTAGGCCTGGGCAAAGCACTACGCTACGCACGCATAGTTTGCGAAGTTTGCGCAACTTCGCACTCCACAAACTGCACGTAGCACAGTGCGAACGCGAGTAGTGTAGCGTAGTGCAGCGGTCATTTTTTGCTTGCTCGCGGTCCTCAACGTCAAGTTGGTGACCGCGAGCAAGCAAAATGACATCCTGGCGAGACTTTTTCCTCGTTCAGGATCAGCAACATCAAGTTGCCGATCGCGAGCGTGGAAAATAAACCTCCCTGCGAGATTCTCAACGCAGGGAGGTCTGGTTTCTCATTGCGAGTGGTCGCGTATGCACGTGACCGCTCGCGATGAGAAACTACCAGTCCGCGTTGAGAAAGCTGCCGCTCAAGTAAAAATCTCCTCGAGCGACAGAAAACTACAGCTCGCACTGTGCAATATGCCGTTTTCAAAGATTGCACAGTGCGGTCAAGCATCCAGCACTGTGCAATCATTGAAAACGGCATCTTGCACAGTGCGAACATGGTACTACGCAGTTCGCATAGTGCTACGCGTAGCTCGCGTAGTGCGTAGTGTGAAGTGCACTTCGCGTAGTGCTACTTCGCAAACTCCACTCACCCCTAGTGTTTTCCCTATTATGTAACCATTGGTATCGTGATTATGAAAATGCCAATAAAAACGTATCCATAAAAACACTTGACATACTCCAAAGCCCATGAGTATAACGGCATTTTGGGGCATTAGTTGATTCTCTTTGGACCCCTGTCCTCGGTGCCACGTCCTTGTCCATGCTCTTGTGGCTGAACATGGCCTTAAGGACCTGCCTGTGAACTGCAGGTCCCAACATCTCGGCGTGCAGTTCTTACACATGCTGTTGCTTCTCTTTCCATCCCTCCTTCTCCTCTCCCTCTACAATAAAGGCTCCAATAGTCCAATATAGGCCTCTTCTGTTTTACTGAGGATCACTCATAGGGATTCTGCCACATGCTAGAAAGGAGGAAGCAACATGTCACAAAACTCCCCATCAAGGATGGAGTGCTCCCAACTGTTGTCAAGAAAATGATAAAAAATAGTAAAAGATCAAAGATCGAAACCCACAACAGAAAAAACCTAAAGCAGCCAAGTAAAATATCAGAAAACAATACTAATTAACTTAAAATGAAAAATAAATGTTACCTAATAAAAATAAAAAGTTTTACCAAGTAAAATAAGAAAAAAAACTACAAACAAGGCAACAAGTTATGGGCCAGATGCATCAAAGGGTTTTGCCCATTCTGTGTCTTTGGGAAAATGTGTTCATGCTTATGGACCTTAATCTTTTTTTCAAGTCAAAGCCACTGTAAAATAGCAGTGTGCAAGTTTTTCATTATATAAGCAAAGTGTCACTCAGAGCCCGATCAGTGCCATCCCATGATACACAGAAGGGGATATTCTCAAGAACGTGTGATAATTATCGCAAAATTAGTTTATTCCAACTCTTCCCATCGCAGTCTATCACGGGAAAACAACGCTGTGTTAATGTTGTACTCTCAATACGGCGGTACCATGTGATAGTCTCACGATAACGTGTCAAATGACCGTGTTAAAATCAACGCGACTCCGTAAAAAAGCGCAACACGAACGCCAAAAAGCAGCGATGTCCCAAACCGCGATACAAAAATCAGCGTTAACCAGCGACAGGCCTGCAATTCCCACGCATCATGCAGGAAAATGCACCATAAAAACTGAGAAAAAAAACAGTGAGATGACAATGTACGAGTACAACCTCACATCCGTTATGTAGAACAAATGCATATCCTTGATCACCTGTTACAGTGAAGAGAGACATGAGTCAATACTTTGTTCTGCATGATGTGTTGACAGGCTCAATGGTACATTGGTGTGTGATATGTGTGACTTAGTGATTCCTGTTTGACATGTACTGCTTGTAGCAAATGAGCGGCATCAATGTGTATTACGTAGCCTCATTGCTGCTCCTTCATCCTCCCCGGGCCTATTTACTAGTGTGCATAGCGCGGTTGCATCACTTGCACTCCTATAGCACACCATTGTCATGCCTGTTTGCGCATGTCCACAGGCCTGACGTCAAAAAAGAATTATCCCTTGGGTTCATCAATCAGCTCACTTAATCAGCCTGACAACAACACAGTGATATTTTTGCTCTGAAGGTGGGCGGCCACGTGTGTGTAGGCCTATGGTAAGGATGGGCGGACACAGATTAGAGTTCATGTCATGTCTGGCTCGCCATGCGGTTGAGGGTAGACCTTTGGCTTATGCTGCGGTAATAACGACACACACAACACTTGGCATGTATGATCCCTGACTCCGAGCAGGCTTGACTCCCTCATTTATCCCTTCGGCCAAGCCAGCACTCTGGGGGCATGCTACATTTCAACATTGTCCATTGCGGGACGGCTGGCAGTGACACTACAACAGAGACACACTCATTAGTCACTTTCTTGGCAAGGCCAAAACCTAACTATGCCCAGAGCCCCGGGTTTGATGAACCACAGCCCTAAGCTGTACTGTCGTATGCAAGTCCACTTGTTTGATGCTTACAGGGGGGAACAACACAGCTACATGGCCCAGGTCTACCCCACTGCCTGAGGTGACATGTTTGCGTCCTCTGTACACAGCACAATGTAATGTGGTAAGGCACGGGGCTGTCATGCATACATACTGACCGCACTTACACACTTAGATAGTTTGTGGGACTGGCTACGGGCTCGTGCACCCGGCCCCTTTTATTGCCAGGTTCACATGTCCAGTGACGCCTGTGCTGGATGGGTGTGAGGTGAGTGTAAGCCACCCTTCAGGGGCTGGTTGGTGCTGGAAACAACAACAACAGTGATCAGACAATCAGAAGTTCAAAGTTCAAACAGCAAGGGTCCATTACTTGAGCTGCACAGAGTTAGTGGCCCTGGATGCACTGCCTCCGGCAAAATCACACCGCCACGGGACGGTGACTTGTGGTGCGCTGAGGTAGGGCCACGCGAGCTGAGCGGGTTCTCGTCGATGTCCAAGGTGAATGTCGTGGAGGGTTGCGGGGGACACTGGAAGGTGTTCTTCCAGGGCATGATGCTGAGGGCAAAACCAACCAGAAACAGGCAATATGGAGGCGATGAATGATACAGACTTCTTTTGCCCACCAAGTCAGTATCAACTACATGATGATGAAGACAACCCCCAGGCCATATACTCAGATGCCACCAAAGTTCAACCAGTGAGTGTCCATAAATGTTGGGGCACAAACTTAGTGGCACCAGAGATGAAAGGGGATGCAGCCTTCGATGAGGCCTGTGCAATGATATCAACCCTGCCATAAATAAATCAAGACTCAGTTCCAAATGTGTGACCTTCTCCACTGCAGTGTAGGCCGTAGGCAGCGGACAGCAGGGGCACACAGCCATGTGAGTTAATGACACCAGAGCAGTTGTTGGTAGTGTTCGATCACCTTCGTAACGATTTTTTAATCAGACTGAAACGCGTCTTTCTCTTACTTCTCTCCTTGCGTACAATGATATGGACTCTGCCATTGAGAAATCAAGACTCAGTTCCAAATGTGTGACCCACTGGACCGCAGTGTGGGCTGAAGGCAGAAGTCAGCAAGGGACCACAGACATGTGTGGTTGGAATGCTATACACCACATCGAAGGGAGTACAGTAATATCAAACGTCCCATTAACATATGAACTCAGCCATCAGGATATCAAGACTCAGTTCCAGATGTGTGGCCTACTTGACCGTAGTATAGGCCAGAGGCAGCGGTGGAGTAAGTCAACGAGTAAGGAGTGCTGGGTACCTGTGTCGCGGAGGCCAGCAATGGTCTGAGGAGGCTGCCAAGGTCGTGGGCCTCGGGCTTGGAGCTTGCACCGGCACGTGGTGGGCCCTCTTTGACATACACCGGTGTCGGCAGGTGAGCAGTGAGGCCTGGGTGCGCAGGGGCAGGCAAGACGGGTTCGGGGACCAGCGGCCCGGGGTGCAGCAGGCGCACAAGATTGCAGGCACCACCGTGCACGTCGGCCTCATGGAGGGGTGAGAGGCGCCACCCTGGCAGACACGTTGGTCATTCCAGAAGAGAACCACGGCCAGAGCTATGTGCTTTTTATTCACCCCCCTACGCTAGCCTGGCGTACGCCGGGCCAGCCCACTCCGCTCACGCTTACAGTCGGGGACGTAACAAGCTACATTTCTGCTATCTTCCCCACTGGCTGAGGTAACATGGTTGCGTCCACTGTCCACTACACTCCAAACACCAGCAGTGTAAGTCGACATGGATATGTTTGTGGTCTGCATACTGCAGTCTGGCCAGCACATTCACGCCACACTTGCCATCTGTACATTCTCATTCATGGGTCACTTGCCTCCTTCGCACATGCCTGGTTCCCACCTCTACCCACAATCTGCTATTGTGTGGCTGAGGTGCCTTGCCGTTGATGGCTCATGTACATGGTTAGCCCAGGTTACCGCAGTAAGTTGTGCTGTCGTGTCTGGTGGGTGGGCATGTTGTTGGGCGTGTTGTATGTGAGTTTGTAAAGTGTGCATTACCAGAGTTGTGAGTTGCATGCTTGTGGAGTTGGGGTGTGTGGTGTGTTCATTTGGTACTTACCAACGAGCAGAGCATTTCCGTAGGTGCCATTCTGGAAGTTCCGGTTGATGATGGACTGTCAGAAGATGTAGGAATCATGCACACTGCCTGGGTAGTTGGCAACAACATTGGTGAAGAATCCCCGGTGGTCCACTATTGCCTGTGCATTGATGGAATGTGTGTGCTTTCAGTTGCGGTAATTGTGTGCAGTGTCGGCAGGGGGCACAAGTAGGACATGTATGCAGTCAATTGCACCCAACACGTGCGGAAAGCCAGCTATGGTGTAGAAGCCTTGCTTGGTCTCCAGCTGTTGCTGTGCGGTGTCGGGGAAGTGAAGGTGCTGGGGTACCAAGCTGATGATGGCATCCAAGACAGTTGTGAGGAACTTTGATAGGGGTGGCTGTGAGACTCATCAGACTCTGGCAGTTGTTGGTTAGAAGGTACCAGAGGCCAAGAGAGGCAGCACAGCCGGCAGCTTTGTCTTCGGAGGGATGTTGGTTGTCCGTTGTATTGGTACCGTCAGCCTGTGGGCAAAGATATTCAGGATGCAGAGGATGGTTGTCCTTTTGAGCCTGTAGTGGGCAATGACATCCTCTGGTGTTAGGTCTGTGAGGCTGGTGCGTTTTCTGAAGCTCCGCTGTCTTTGTCTGCACTGCCTCTGTGGTAGTCTAGGGGTGGGGGCGGGCCTGGTGGTGGTGGGTGTTGAGGCCCTCTTGGGGCTCCAAGCTGCATGATCAGTAGGTCCATGGCATCTGTTGTTCTTCTGGCATGGCTCTGGGCTGGGCTCTGTTTTATGGTGCAGGTTGTCATCCGACTTTACACCAGGTAAGAGCAGGTGATAAATCCCTGCTGCTAACACGCCTTATCGCCTGTTTTGGGATCTTATCGCTGATCTGGCTGGTAGTTGAGAATGTTGCAGAGTGGTGTTTTTGCAGCTTTCTGCACGGGAACGCCTACTTTGCATATCATTAGCGTTAATTGCCAGGGTCATCTGTGGCAATGTTTTTTGCGGCTGCTATCGCAGGTAAACTGGTGATATCAGCTGTTAGCATGAGCTTGCGAATGGGGCGATACATTTATCGCCACTTTGGCTGTGATAAAGTGCCGATAACTCAGCGATAAGTCCTTGAGAATATGCCCCAAAGTTTTCCCTTTTCCTCACATTTTCACTGGGGTCTAGTTGTCACCATAAGCTGCCATTAGTTCCACAAATTTCTAGTTGGACTTAAAAATAGCTGCAGTTTTCTGGAATTACCCTTAAAATTGTTTTCCTCATGACTTTAAAACCAATTTGAAGTCAGTGACTTTTTTTCTCGGAACTACAGGAAGAGAGAGTGAAAGTCCTGATACTAAGTTAAAAACCAAAAGCAGATACCTTTGCAAACTATGGGGGTTGATGGTTCTGTTTGCACAAATTATGAGAAATTCACATGAGAGAATCTTTGCAACATCACAAGTTTATAGATCCCAGATGCTTATGAGAAATTCACAACAGAGAATCTTTGCAACTTCACACATTTATAGATCCCAGATGCTTATAAGAAATTCACAAGAGAGAATCTATGTAACTTCACAAGTTTATAGATCCCAGATGCGTTCATTACATTCCTCTTTACTTAAAATAAAAAAAATTAAAAAACACACATTTGGAAGGACTCCGGTAACATCACATGAAAACTGTAATCAGAAGTCAGTGATCAATATGAAGGAGATAGCTTTTGGGCTGGAATTATGTTTCACCCTAAAAGTGGTGTGTTTGGTGTTACTGATTCTAGCCACATTCCTTACTCGATGCAATGCCTCCCTTATTTTTTGTCTGAATCTCTTGTTTATGTTTTGTTTGGTTATTCAAAGGTAATCCTACCCTGCACTATTAAGCTATCAGGCAAGCTGATGAAACGATATTACTGTAACGTCTCACTTGCATACATTAAGATGGATACTGAATGAACATGGATGCTGAATAAATGATTGGATGCATGAAACTCCCTTCCATGAATCAGAGCAATGCTTAGCTGAATACAACAGCAACTCTAATGTGAAGCCTTTGCTTGTAACTGATTAGTGCGTCTTTGCTCAAACGCTCCATCCATCATCCCCTTTGGTATCGCTCTGTTCGCCCTAAGTTGGCAGGGTATGCCCAGACGTGGGTCCCTTGCTCACTTTGCCACTGGGTTCAAGATAGCCTGACTGATGAGGGTTATGAACCTGAAACCGGTCCCAGAATGCTTGTTTCCGGTCCAGAGAAGACATGGCTTGGCAGTTCGGGCTGGACTGTTCCCATGAGGCACAGGGTCAGACTGATTTGCATATGGCCATGTCTGAACTGGGGTGGTGGAGTGAACTAAAGAATGGTGATGGATTAAACCCAGATCAGTTGACTGGGGGTGAGTGTTTTTGATTTGCTCAAATGCTCTGTCCATCATCCCCTTTGGTATCGCTTAGCTGAATACAACAGCAACTCCAATGCAAAGCCTTTGCTGGTAACTGATTAGTGCATCATGGGGTCCTTTCAATGTTCTTCTAAGTATTGGCACACTTACTAGCACCAATCAACATGCACATGCAATAAAATGTTGATAAATTACAATTGAGTGGTTAGCTCCCACAAACAAGTACCTATTTAATAAACGCTGATACAAGAGGTGTTATTTTCATCTATTGAGTTACTATTAGCGGTGCTTAATTTGAACCGGTGGTTGCCCGTGGGGGTCACTGGCACTAATTATTGGGGACTGGTTTTTATTTTCAGTAGCAAACATTTACTGAGAGCAAGAGAGGGAACAAGCATTTACAATGCAATAGGTCTCGCAGCATTAAAGTTTGAGCTATTGGCATTGTGTATGACAATGCGTTGCATAAAATGTTTAGCAAACTTTGAATTGGTGAGCAGTGAGACTGTGTGCAAGAGTATGCTGTTGCTCACAGCTGTTATTATTCACACAGCTCTGATGATGCACCTCACGCAAGGGGCTGACGCACTTATTATTCACACAGCTCTGATGATGCACCTCAGGCACGGGCTGACGTAGGTATTATTCACACAGCTCTGATGATGCACCTCAGGCAGGTGCTCACAGCTGTTATTATTCACACAACTCTGATGATGCACCTCACGCACGGGGCTGACGCAGTTATTATTCACACAGCTCTAATGATGCACCTCAGGCATGGGGCTGATGCACCTCCATTGTGGATGTTTTTGCTAGCCAACCTGTGGGGGGTGCATACATTTCCCTTGTTCGCATAAGGGTCTTTGGCCCCCTTACTGTGGTACTGGGCTGATGCACAGCGGCTGTTCGATAGCAGCTCAGGAGTGAGGAATCCGAAGTAGGACACATGTGACTGCAGAGGTAACTATGACAAAGAGGTGCACAGAAAGAGCTTCTAGTCTTGAATGCATGAATCCTTGAATTTTTAGTCTTGGATGAATGAAATCTAGAAAGTTTGCTCAACGATATTGTATACAGTTGCATCAGCATTCTGAACAATCATCTATTCAGTTCCGAGAAACAACTGATCATACCACTAATGCAATTTTTTTACTTTTTCTAAAGTTCTAGAGTGAAAGAGAGTGAAAGAAAATTAAAACTTGAAGAAGAATTACTATCGATAATAGACTGATCAATGAAGACTACTGGATCGATAAAACTTAAGGAAGGTGAATGTGTGAATAACATATGTTCCTAGGATACTTGTTTGGTGGGCCTTTAATGAATGATTAACCTTGATGTTATCCCTCAATCCAAATAGCTAGGTGAGTTCATTTCCATCAATTGGTTACTGCTGTTCAACGCAAACATCTCCTCTGGTTCAATGCAAAGTCTCCCCAGGTATGAAATGTCATATTTAGAGAGAGAGAGCATGTGTGTGTGTGTTTGTGTGTGTGTGCGCGTGTGCGATACAGTGTAGAACCATCTCGTTGCAGTGTCCCCAACTTTACGCCCCTCCCTCCCTGCTCGTCATGGTTTGCTGCAGAGTCCCTCACAACTGCCAGATCAAGTTGTGGGTGGCGACGTGTTACATTCTGTCCTGCCTAGTATCCTGAGACACTGGCACGCGGACAGTCACTGATAAACTGACCTTGAACACTGACTGAAGGGCACAGACATGTGGAGACTCGCAATGGCCACTAACGGGGACAGACTGACACAGAAAACTGGCAGGGGGGACTTGGCATGGGGAGGTAAGATATGTCAATGAGCATGAAAAAGTGACTGACTAGGTGACATATACATGAAGACATGGGCACATGAGCACTGATTTGGCAGCATGTGCATTGTGTCACGTCATATGGATGCTGAGGCTGTGACATTGGCATTAACTAGGAGATACTTCTGTGACTTGGTGCAATGAACACAATACACTGGAATAGGGACGCTCCCACTGCCAAGGCGGCAATGTCAGAGGGACACTGGCATTATAACACCGGCAAGACAACACAGTAAAACAAGCACAAGGCACAGCAAAACAGGCATATTCATGGAGACAATGACATTGGGCACTGGTATTATGGACTGATACTGGAGCGTGGGGACAAAGGGATGTGAGGACAATGACTGGGTTAAACCCAAAATTAAACGTAGAATGCCAATGGGATTCAGAAGTAGAGACATTGACATGGAGCATAAGACCTGGCTGTAAAGGCAGTCACTGTCATTACCAGATAATGAGGGCGGGGTTATGGAAAAACAGCATAACAAAGGCTGTAGCTCAAACTAACAAGCTTTGATAAGAGCAACGATATCCCTGGCGAAGGGCAGGTTCGAAATGAAGGGTACTCACCACACGCCCCCAGCGATTCAGACGTGAACGAAACCGAAACCTTCCGTGGGGCGGGACTTCCGTCTTCGGAAGCCCGCGCACGCGCCCACGGAGTGGCATGGAGAGAAGCAGTGCTGGTGACGCGGGGCTCCCATGCCCGAGGGAGAGCCCGGCGGTGGCGGCTGAAGTCCGAAGCGGCGATAAGTGGGCCTTATTTGTTAGGGGTGGTCTCGGTGCACTTGTGTGTGTGTGTGCGCGCCTGTGTTTATGTGACGGCGGGGGTGGGTTCTCTGTATGTATGGGTGCGTGCGTGCATGGGTGCTCGTGTGTGTGTCTCTGTGTATGCACATGCATGTGTGGTGTTGGAGCTTCCCAGGAGACAGCAGCTGGCCACAGCCAGCCCGTTCGCGTGCGCGTGGCCTGCTCCGATCGCCTTCTCCAAGAGGAAATGCGTGCGGCCGGGTGCTGTCTCCTGGAAAGCAGAGTCGGTAACAATAGATCTCTGGCGAGACAGCGCTTTGCGCTGTAATCGCCACGAGACCTAAAAACACACCAGTGAAAAGACAGAGTAAGGAAAAGATAGCAAGACGCTACAAAGGGATAGAGCAGAAATCTGTAGAGTAAGACAAAGGAGAAGGGAGTGTCTGGTGGTGGAGTGAAGAGGCATGAGGTGGATAGATTCAAGACTACGCAGCCTTAGTATTCTGTGTACGGACATTTAATAGCACCGGCTGCGAGCTTCTGAGCTGAGCTTTGAGCACCGGCACTCATGCTTTCACAAATTAAGCACTGATAAGATCCCATTTGGTAGGGTTTGTAGAATATTGCCCAGTTAATATTAAAGAGGCAGGATTCCATTTGTGAACCTTACAGAAAGTGCTGTGAGTGCATGGATGGAGCCTGCAAGGGACAGCAGACCCCCATCCCTTCATTTGCAGTCTGATAATGGCTGCTATTTTTCATTGCAGCTTCTGTCCCATAAAAGGACAGGAGCTGCAGTCATAAAACAAAATAGGAATTCTGAGAATGGCATTAGGGAGAACATACAGCAGCCTCTTGCACCACCTCACCTAATGCTGGCAGTCCACATTCACAAAGTTAAAGCTGTCCCACAAGCAGGAGTTAATTTGAAAAAAGAAATATGCCAAGGCGCGATATTTATTAGAAACCTACTACTGTTTACTGCATCCACTGTCCCTGCCAGTGTTGTGAAGTACCAGTATTGACTTTACATGCAAACTATCACATTTTTACAGAAGGGGTAATTTGGTCTTTTTCAGGTCACCCAAAGCTGTAAGAATAGCTTGGGTGTGCTGGTAATTTCTTATGTATATTAAATTGCAAAAGATGCTGCTAATCTACTCTGTTTAAAATTTGACAAACAGTGCCACCATGTGCCACCATGCACCACCATGTTGTAGAATATCATAAAAAAGTGCTGTGTTAAGATATAAGTGGTGGTGCAGAGCCCTGGCAAACACCGGCACAACTAAAGCACTGCCCTCAAGAACAGCTGTCACTTAGCAAGTAGATACATCTCCTTCAGGAGCTGGTATCCAATCAAGGTCTTGGGACCACAGTTACATTTACAAACCACTGATACAGTGCATTGAGACTCAGAGATGGGGTTTCTTTTCGCAACTCCTCCTCCTTCTGAATTGTAATGAGATGCAAAGTGCACACTCCAATTCAGAAATAAATTTCTGATGGGCAGAACGCGCTTCCTGCACGCAACTTGGGGCATATTTACATGGGAATATCGCCACCAGAACATTACTTTTAGCGACGTTCTGGTGGCAATATCCCATTCTCCTTATTTACAAAGCGGCGTTAAGCCACTTAACGCGACACATCCCTGCGTTTTAAAAATGGTGGCAATATCCCATTTTCCTTATTTACAAAGCGGCGTTAAGCCACTTAACGCGACACATCCCTGCTTTTTGAAAATGTCGGAGCGTTGCGTTACCAATTTTGGCGTAACACCGCGTTACACATTTTGTTGTAAATTTCCCCCTTGATGTTTTGCAGTGGCAGTGACTTTGCAAATGTCAGACTTCTTCTGTAAAAATGCTGTTACGCATCAGCTTCCTATTTCACTGGCAGCTGTCCAGGTTAAAAATCGTCAAAGCAATGACCCATTCTGTACACAGGAAGCATTTGTGGCAACTGAACAAATGCACTGACAAACAAGGAACCCCCATACCAATAGCAACAACTGATGTCTCTATTAATATCTTAAATAAACAGCTGTCATCCGAATAATAGGACTTCTGTGGTATCCGATAAAGCGTCGGGGGCGCCCGGTCTGACTGCATGGGGGAAAGCATTAAGGTCACAGGGTCAGAGCTGGACCAGGAAGATAACAGCAGTGCAGACTGAATATCCAATCAGAAACCTGGGATTCTGCAAGAGTCTACCGTCATTCAGACCCCATTGTCCATGCAGGGGCTGGTTTCATTTCAAACTGGGAAATGAGCAATTTATACAGTGGAACGCCGAGTAGATTATGTTTAATGAAGATTGACACACATACACAATGCGGTCTGAGGAGGGTGGCCTTCGGCTGCCATAGCGCTTCGAGGATGACGTGCATCAGTAATGGTCGCGCGCTCTCTCGTGGAGCATTAATCGCCCTCAGGGTGAATTCTACAGATGGTGGTGGATGCCCGCTTGCGAGTCACATATTTAAGACCCAAACGCAAATGGTTAATACAGGCATTGGAAATCCAAAATATAGGGATAAAAAAATGTATAATAAAAAACAGTTTCTCTATAAATGGAAATTTTTATATCAGCATTTACGAATGGTATGAGTGACATCTGTCAGTCTTCCCCCTGTCAGAAAATTACATGGTGAAGGTCCTCCAGACGTAGATAAGGGACTCAAATAGGATTTCTCTAGCAGGGAGGGAAATCTCAGCTATGGGTAATATTACATTTCTGTCAATGTGTGATCTGTAACTACTAGTGTAAAAAGTGAGAATAACTGGTCAGAAATAAAACAACGTTTTGGAGTAAAAAGTCATCCACCTCAAGGCACAGGGCCACTTAAACAAAGACAATGAAATTGACCGTTGGAAATAACACTTCACTTGCTAAGAATCATTCATTTATGGCATTTTGGCGCAGCGCAGCAAGGCACCTCGCTGTGCTGTCCTACGCCAAAGTGAGAGGCCTGGAATGCACCGTATTTAAGCAATGCAGTGCATTCCTGTCCTTTCTGCCTGCTCTGCCATTTTGGCAGCCTAGTGGCAACATAGGCATACTTGCACCATGGTGCTAGGTTGTTTCCAGTGCAGGCACGGTTGTTTTTGTGCAGGAAGGGGCACCTTCCTGCACAAAAACAATCCTATGAGGCGTTTTCCTGTTCCTATGTGTGCTGCAGAATGCTGCAAACATGAAAGGAGGAAAAAATGAGGAGATATTAACATATCTCTCCTAGTTATGCGTCACTTCGGTAGGCATACGTATTTGACGCTTCCCCACGTTTACATGACTTTGTAAATTTGGGGCAACGTCAAATTCCATGTGAAGAACTGGGATTTCAAGTACCCAGCGGCGCCAGGGACACGCCCGAAGTCCTCTGGGTTCCCTTGCCTTGGTATACAGAGACACGGAATACTTCTAGGTACCGTCAGAGATCAAATTTATTAGCTGCAGCTAGTAGCAGAAATCCCAGCAATACAACACGGTGTACAACTCAAGAAACTGCTAAATTTTTATAGAGCAAGACATCATTATTTATAAACATTTTACTCATTATAAATGCACACCCACTTCGACAAATTCTGACCAATAGAATACATTTTACATACATCATCACATTCCAAAAAGCTCACTTTACATCGTTCCAACCCACAGGTTAATTATTAGGACTGTCGCAAATTCTATCTTTGCAAGCCGGACAAAACCCACAATTAAAAGCATTCCCCATGAAAAGAAAAGTCGTAAGAAAAGAAACAATTTAGATGCTGAGTAGGATAAGATATGTGCAAGGAAACTAAAAGTTAACGATCTCCTGAACATTGATTGCCAATTTCAGACAACGATCAGCTAGTGAAACTGGTTTTGCTAAAGGTCGGTTTCAGGTGAAAAGGGTCACTCTCTCTGCAGTTCATTCAGAGTCAGAAAAACCCAAGTTAATATATGCACGAACTTAGAAGGCCAGGCCACTTGTTCGTTGGGCCTACTTCACAGGCCTACGTGAGGGCAAGACTAAAATGGAGTCACGAACAAAATGGAGTCAGGTTTGAGAATTACGGAACCACAGACCCTCCTTTTGCCATTACGTAGGCAATGACCTAAACTCATGTCAATCTGAATCCAGGTCTATATCTATTCTCATCAGGCCATCAAGGTGTTGCTGTAACATCATCCTATTATCCTCTACTTCTCTCGGGACGGGTCTCCTCACACACATTGTAGCACAAAGACTACAAATGGCGGGACCACACTGGATACAAAGACAACAAGAGAAGAGGGCCAAAACCATGCCAAGGAATGTCAAAGCCATGCCAAGGAATGTCAAAATCTTCCATCCCCATTTAGACAGTGCTTCCCAAAACCATCCCGTCAATGACCAATCCCCTTCATCCACTCAGAGGGCCCGATTCACAGAATGAACTTAAGACTCAATCCTAAACTTACTA
This sequence comes from Lissotriton helveticus, assembly GCF_964261635.1. Taxonomy (NCBI): domain Eukaryota; kingdom Metazoa; phylum Chordata; class Amphibia; order Caudata; family Salamandridae; genus Lissotriton; species Lissotriton helveticus. The sequence goes on from NC_136058.1 coordinate 262,684,708, forward strand.
CTATTTTAGTATCCACAGAATGAACTTACTACTTTTGGTATTCACAGAAGTTAGGATTTTGTCTTAAGTCTGTCTTAAGTCTGTCTTAAGATAAACTTAAGACAAAATCCTAACTTCTGTGAATACCAAAAGTAGTAAGTTCATTCTGTGAATACCAAAATAGTAGTAAGTTTAGGATTGAGTCTTAAGTAAGCCCGGGCGTAGTGGGCGTAGTGGGGCTCCGCGGAGCTACGCGGAGTGGGCGAGAAGCTACGCCCACTCCCACACTCCGCGTAGCCCCACTCCGCACCTCCCTCCCGCTCTCCTCTATATACATTATTTAAGCAAAATACCCTTAATAAAGCAATTTTAAAGCATTTACCGTAAACGGGGCTCGTCCGGGGCTCCCTCTTGGAATCGCGTCCTCATGGATACCAATGCGCATGCGCGGGCGGCCGCGCATGCGCATTTCTCCTGAGAAATGCGCATGCGCGGCCGCCAGCGCATGCGCATTGGTATCTATGAAGGGACGCTATTCCAAGAGGGAGCCCCGGATGAGCCCCAGACACGGTAAATGCTTTAAAATTGCTTTATTAAGGGTATTTTGCTTAAATAATGTATGTAGGGGAGGGCGGGAGGGAGGCGGGTGGCGGCCGACTCGGCTACGCACACGGAGTGGGTGTAGTGTTGCCGGCTACGCTGTCTACGCAAAATGCGTAGGAGGCAACACTACGCCTACTCCGTGGGCGTAGCCGATTCGGACGCCCAGGGTTAGTCTTAAGTTCATTCTGTGAATCGGGCCCAGTGATCTTATGTAACCTAGAGATGGCTTGGTACATTGTAGGGGCATTATCTGGCACGTAAATACAACAACTAGATCCGATCAATTTGCATACTCCACCTCTATCTGCAAGTATGACATCTAGAACTATACGGTTCTGCAACGTCATAAGGCGGTCCGCTTGAAGCTCAGCTGTAACATTACTAAGAGCACCTGCTGTCTCATTAATAGTGGTATGCAACGTTTACAACAAAATTTTTACAACGCACTACCATTACAACGCAGGTATTACCACGCATACTATTACAACGCATTGCGCTGGGGGGCGCTCTAGGATAGGGAATACGTTTAATTTTCTATCCAACACCTTCCCTAGTGTCCACGGGGACTGGAGTTGGAATAGAAAATTATACTTACCACTATCCAGCACCTCTAAGCGCTATGCGTTGTAATGGTATGCGTGGTAAAAACCGCGTTGTAAAGGTATGCGTGGTAAAAGTATGCGTTGTACCGTCATACATCCATTAATAGTAGCTTCAACAACGCAGACAAGCTGTCGAATATGCCCACTATTGATCATTGGACCCCAAAAGGGCAGGAAACCCTTGAAGAAATCTCCTGCTTCTTGACCTGCAGTATCTTCCTTATCGAAGACACCTCTACCATATCTAGTTTTGTGATAATTTGGAACCGTAGTATATGTAGGGGGAAGCAAAAACGCCACATAACATGTACCTGAGAAATCAGGAGGCAACCATGTATATGCTCTGTCGTAACATACAAAATACGTGCCTTTGGCTGGCACAAACGGTGGAGATTTCTGGGACGTATAGACATAGGTGTGATCACACACACTCTTCCCTAGTTGAGCTTTCGGATTTCGACCAGTACCTTGCAAACAAAAATAACCTCGGTGGGGCACGATCCAAATCGGGGGAGACCTTTTTCGTCTCTCCGTCTCAGTCAAGCTGGTACTATATCTGGTCAAATTCCAACCAACATAAGCCTGCATTTCATCCTTAGGGATAGCATTACACGCATCGATATCTCTGATCATACCTACTATTCCCTTTATCAAGGCATTATTGCTCACATTGTCTTTGATGAAACATATAGGAGATGCTTCATTTGCATAAACATAGTCTGTAAAGCCCACACAGACCCATTAAAAGAAAAAGGCAAAACCAAATATGGCATTCCCTTATCTGTCGTATGCGGCATAAGACCACACACCCAACAATTCATGGTGTTTACTACTAGCTGATGCTGATGCAACATCTGTATAAATGAGTAATTAACAAATTGTGATCTTCGTGTCTGTTCATGTTCAGGCAAAGTGTAAAATTCATGCGGAGAAATAGTAGAAAAAGAAAGAGTAGGTTGGGGCGTAGATGTAAGCGTCTGTTGTGTGAGATAAACAATCCAACCCACACAAGCCAATATCATATTCAAAAACATTAAAAAACACAATATCAAAAAACATTTGCTATGAACCAATGTACAAATTTTCACTTTAAAATCACTTTTCATAATACCACCCTTATCAGAAAAAGACTCCATCCTCTAACGTGCTGCTCACGGCAATTTTCCCTCTTCACTTAAGTGTGCGTCAAGGTCGCACTAACGACCAAGAACCACAGACCTTGTGTCAATACGTGGCTCACCCCTTAAGATCTTATACCGTGACGCTTCAGTGGAGTCCGGATGGTGACTCGAAAAAGAAAAAAGAAAAAAAGTATTTTAATCTGACAAGGGGTAACTTATGACATAAAAAACATTCAAGTTTATCGGTCCGTTTTATTTCTCTTTTCTTATTCTTAAGTTATAGTGTTCTTTGCCAGGAACGGTTTGCTCCTCAAAAAGCCTCTCTGGATTCGTTGTGTCGAGTTTCAAATGTGGTGGCACAGCAGCTTGTAAAAAGTCGTCGTCTTCACGTTCTGACTGAGTCCATACTAAATTAGCATCACTAAAGGGCACAAATCTAGGGACTTTCTCACAATCTGTGTCAGCTATACCATCCCTCACCCACTTGTCATACGGTAAGGGTAATGGGACTTTTCTACAATGGGTAGCATGTACCCAATTCTTTTTACAAGCTACTCTAACAGCAGTTCGAGTCACTAACAAAACCAACCGAGGTCCAGTCCATCTCGGCTCCAAGTTCTTAGTCCGTTGGAAATTCTTGGTGAGTATGTAGTCGCCAGGTTGGATTGCGTGACCTGGATCTGCAGAAGCTGTCGGCAATGTATCATAGACCTGTTGGTGAAGAACATGCAATTTAGCAGTCAAGTCATGTCAGTAATCCACCAACATAGCGTATTCAACACTGCTATATTCTCTAGGCCTCAGCACACCCCAAACATTGGCCGGGCGACCAAACACAATTTCGTATGGGCTAAGTCCCACACGAGAATGTACTGTCGTCCTTGTTGACAATAGGGCCAATGGAAAGGCATCTGGCCATTAAAGACCAGAGCTCGCTTGAATCTTAGCTAATTTCAGCTTTATCGTGCCATTATAGCGTTCGACAAGTCCAGCAGACTGGGGGTGATTCGCAGCATGGAACGTCTGACTAATCCCCAAACCCATACACACTTTCTTCATGATCTGACCCACAAATTCACTCCCTTTGTCCGCCCATACAATTCTCGGCAAACCATACCTCGGGAAATACTCCTTGAGCAAAACCTTGGCTGTAGACAAGGCAGTATTATCCACTAGGGGGTAGGCCTCTATCCATCTGGAAAAGGCACAAACAACCACAAGGACATACTTCAAGTTATTACATCTCTCCATGTGAATGTAATCTAGCTGTATCACTTCAAATGGATACGTCGGAGGAGCAAAATGACCAGCTGGAGTTGGAGTTCCCTTGCCAGGATTATACTTCAGACAAATCATACAATGCTTCACAACATTCTCAGCACATTTCGGAATTCCAGCATTCTGCCAAACTGGAGCCAACAACTTACATATCCTTTTCGAACTGATGTGAGCCATTCCATGAGCCATTGTAACCACTGGGAGCACATACGCGTCTGGCAACAACCATCGCTGGTGTTCTGACAACTCAACCCAACAACCTGTCGAATCCAACATTCCCGTACTCTCTCTCCACGTACTCAATTCTTTCTCCGTAGCTTCAGCCTGTATCAACTTCACACTTTCTATTGTGTCTTCACACATTCCACTTTCCACAACCCATCTTGCAGGACCTGCCACATACATACGGCTCATCATATTTCTCGCCGTTTCCTTTGCAACTTCATCCGCAAATGCATTCCCTCGACCAACATCGTCCACAACTTTCTTATGCGCACTACACTTCACAATTGCAATCTGCTTTGGGAGAGTAAGAGATTCCAAAAGTTCATTCACTAACTGCCCATGCTGAATTTTTGTGCCATGGGAAGTCAGGAATCCTCTCTCTCTCCACAAACGTCCAAAACTATGGGCAACACCAAACGCATACTGGCAATCAGTATAAACATTCACTCGCTTCCCTTCTGACAACACACACGCTCTTGTCAACGCTATCAACTCTGCTGCTTGAGCTGAATTCTGTATCACACGTGCCGTTTCAACAACCGTATGTAAAGTCGTGACAGCATATGCCGCAGTCGTCTCACCATTCGGAAGCTTGAAACACGAACCATCTACCCATAGGGTACCATCAACATTCGGAAGAGGAGTGTCTTTTAAATCGACTCCAGCCTTTGTTTCTTCCTCTGTCCGAAAAAAAACAATCATGCTGTTCTTGAGCATCCGTCTCTGTAGAGATCGGCAACAGTGTAGCTGGATTCAACACATTACATCTTCTAATGTGAACATGGCTAGCCAACAATGTCAACTCATGACCTGAAAGACGTGCACTAGTAAGGTGCTGTGTCTTTGTCCTATTCAATAAAGTATCCACTGCATGTGGGACCATCACAATCAACGTGTTATCTAATACCAAACCAGCAGACTGTCGGATAGAAACAGCCGGTGCCGCTGTAGCTCTCAGACAACTCGGCAACGCCCTAGCTACCGGATCTAATGTCGCTGAAAAATAGGCACATGGACGCTGCTTATCTCTGAATGGTTGTGTCAAAACTGACAACGCACAACCTTCTCTCTCGTGGACATACAACACGAAAGGCTTACTGTAGTCCGGGGTACCCAATACCGGAGCAGAACACAATGCATCACGTAATTCAGAAAAACTTTTCTGACATTCATCAGACCAAGGGAGAGGATGCGGAGTATCTTTAAGAGTCAGTGCCAAAAGAGGTTTCGCTAGCAGGGAAAAATTAGGGATCCACTGTCTACAATACGAGGTGATACCTAAGAAAGCACACACTTCTCTCTGTGTGGATGGTACACTCATTTGCGCAATCGCTTGAATTCGTTCTGGGGTCAATCTCCTTCCCTCCTTCGACAAGAGATGACTTAAGTAGGTTACTTCTTGTCGGCAATACTGTAACTTCGAAGGAGACACTTTATGGTGAAGGTCAGACAAATGTCGCAACAAAGAAAGAGTAGCCTCTTCACAAATCTCTTCGTCATCAGCAGCAACCAACAAATCATCAACGTACAGGATAAGAGTAGCACCAACAGGCAACACAAAACTATCAAGCTGAGTTTTCAACGCCTGACTATAAATGGAGGGACTTTCACAATAACCTTGGGGAGCTCTCTTAAACCGGAAACTTTGTCCTCCTAAAGAGAAGTCAAAAATATCCCTACTCTCCTCAGCAATCGGAATGCTAAAGAAAGCATTCTTTAGGTCGATCACAGAAAACCAAGCTGCCGAAGCAGGAATCAGAGTCAACAAAGCAGTGATGTCAGGGACAACAGGAAACTGTGGCACCACAATCTTGTTTACCTCTCGGAGATCGATCACAAACCGATACACAGGTGGCTTAGAAGCATCAGTCACTTAAGGACAGGCAAAACAGGACTATTGCACACATTACCTCTCGTTTCTTCAACTACACCCTTCTCAACCAAATCATAGATGATCGCTAGAAGAGCTCTCTCGCCATCGCTCGATATCTTATACTGTTGGATACGAGGTAGCCTAGCATTCGACTTGAGGGTGACAACATAGGGCGGAATCTGCAAAAGACCAATATCATTCAGACCCGTAGCCCAAAGCGTATCAGGAAGAGAACGCAATTCCAGTGGCAGACAATCTTTAGACACATACATCGGAGAGATCACTCTCTTACCTAGGGTAAGATGTACTCCCGAAGGAGAGCAATGTAATGTCGCATACAATCTTTTCAGCAAGTCCAATCCCAACAGATTCTCATTACAGCCAGTCGTTAAAATAAGAGGAGCTTCCAATTTACAAGGGCCAATAGAAAGGGGCAAAGGATCAGAAATCGGGTTACAAACTGGGGCGTCTGAAAATCCTACAGAAACATTGGTCAAGCCAGACAAAGGTGCGCCAGGAAGTTTAGAGTGCATAATAGAACTCTTTGTCGCACCAGTATCCAAAAGAAAAGGTTCTGTCACACCTGATGTAATCACTTCAACATAAGGTCCACTCTGGTCTACTGGAACTGACACTACTCCCTCTCTTTGCCCATGGCTGTCCTAGCAGTCATTATAACCAGCACTCTCACCTTCAACACAGTAATCCTCAACATAGTACTGGGCAGACTGACCGCTCGGAACATTCTGTCTGTCAAAATAATTCGCAGAATTCTGAAGGGAAAAGGAACGCTCATTCTGGGGTAACACACCAAGTCCCCTACCCCTAGGAGCTTGCTGGAAACCACCACGACCTCTCTGACCAAATGTGCCATTCGCACGCTGCAGCAAAGCCGGGCAACTATTCTTGAAATGACCTTCCTCTCTGCAATAGGCACACTGATTAGGACCAGGAAAGAATCGCGGAGCATAAGGCTCAGGCCTCTGTAACAATCTCTGAAACTGTGGAGGTTGCTGAAACTGAGGCTGATTCGTACGAGGCGGATAACCTTGCTGCAAAAGAACTTTCGTCTTTAGATCTTTAGTTTTCTTCTCTACTTTATCCTTCTCATCTTTATCTCTATTCTCATAATATTGTGCAGTAGCCAATGTCTGGGCCAAAGAATAAACAGCCCATGAACTCTCAGAGTCTTTTAACTTATTACAAAGTTCGGGAAGCAAGTTAAAAACAAATTTGTCCACGAACAACCTTTGACTACTTTCAGTACTCATGTCCTGACCACTATGATCGATAAACGTCTCCTCAAACCTAGTGAAGAAATCAGACACACTCTCATCTTTCTTTTGTTTGCATGCTGCCAACTTATCCCAATTCACTCGTAAAGGAGGCATTATAGTTTTCATCAAATTAATAATCCTACCTGGTAATTCTGCAACTAAAGGTTCAGGTTTAGCACCTCCTACCTGCCGACCATCTGCAGCAACAATATTAGCCCATGTATCTCCTAATTCTGCCGCATGGTTCTCATGACGAATCTTCGCCCACAAAGGTTGAGGGGCTACATTACCCATCAACATATCGATGTCAGCTAAATTCATAATACACGCTTCAATTGTCTGAGACAACTCCTTGTAAAAACCAGCAGGATTTTTACGGGGGTCAGGCAAGGTCTGCTTAAGAGCCAAGACCTCTTCTCTTTTCCAAGGGACATGTACCCACACTCGCTGAAAATGGGCTTCAGCAGCCTGAATACCCCTATTAACATCAGCAGCAACTGCCTCTCTCCAGACAGGGGGAACCTCTCTCATAGGATACTGCTTCACTTTCCTCCTAACAGAAGGATCAGGTTCGTACAATGGCTGAGGCGGTAACCTAGACCTGAAGGCAAGTATCGTCTCTACAGCATCGGTAACATCAGATTCCACTATCGTCCCTTGAGCAAACTCTGACTGAACATCGAGCTCTTCCTGCGGAATCGGACCCAACTCATTATTTTCCCATTCCTGACGGAGAAAAGTACACATTACATCAAAAACATACCTTTGCTTAGGCGGGTCCCATTGTAAGAAAACATCCATAACCGATTGCAAATCATACCTAGAAGCATTTAAAACCCATCTATGAGCCAATAGATCCAACACTGTCCGCTCCTCGGAACTAGGAAGCTGACTACGACTCTGCTTTCGTTCCGAAACAGGGGTCATCTTCAGTGACCCAAAGATTGGAGTCAAAAGACTAGCAACAGTCTCAGTCATTCGTTTTCGAGCAGAAGGAGAAGAAGCAGACATAAGAACAGGAGACAAAGTAGTCTGAGGAGTAGGATACATAGGAACAGAAGTAAGAGAAGACAAAGATAAGGCAGTGTAAGGCAAAGGAGTTTGAGGCAAAGCTGGTAGCAGAACTGGCGGCCCTAGAGGGGGCTGCACAGTAGGAGGCAAAATCATCTGTGGAACAAAGGGTGGCTGAACAACAGCAGGAGGTTGAACAACAAGGGGTGCAACAACCGGAGGTAATGGAGGTGCAGTAGCACCCTGCACATAAGGGGGCGGCAATCTCAGTAAATGAGAGATCAAAGGATCTTTTTCAAGATCTTCAGTCACTTTTGGAGGAGAAAGTGGCAAGGCCGGATAACTTCACTTGCACGCTTTTCTCCATCTTCCTTAAACTGCCTAGCAGCTTGTAGTACTGACAAATCCTTATCTTTCCTATCTCTCTTTGCTTGCTTAATTTCTCGCTGTTTGGTTTCCTTACGCCAAAGGCGGAAAGAGTCAAACAATGCCGGCCAGACTTTCTTCCTAAATAGCCTAACTTCCAGATTGTCTAAAATCTCTGTTTCAAAACTACCATGTGGGGGCAATTGTAAAACACCATCTTTTTTTGTGTAGCGGACCCATACTTCATTATAAGTAATGGGACCCACTCCGTGTTTAGAATAGAGCTCATAAGTCAGAGTTCCAACCGGAGGTACCGGACATGAATCCTCCAATCGGGGATCCCTGTTACAACCACAAACAAACCAATTACCAAATTTACCAAGACCAGGCATCTTGCTCACTAGTCTGGTTTCAAACTTCAAAGGGAATAAAAAAAATGATACACTCATAAATATACAAGCCCTTCGGCTTTGGGTACTGCAGCAACCAAATCAAAACCAAGGAACCAAACAAAGTCGTGGGAGCGACCCACTTATACTTAACTAAATATCTGTCACGCCACCAGAAGACCGTCTATCGTCTCGCTTTACAAACATCAATCGGAGGGTCCAAGACAAGGCAACAGTCAGGGCAGCAGTCCTTCGTAGCCGTTGGAAAGCGAGAAGCCTCGCAGAAAAGACCTTCGGTCCACGTCGACATGCAGGGGTCAATGAAGTGGGGGGCCCTCCTCCAGAGTTTCCTCACGTGGCTCCTCGCAATCTTCGGGCTTGGACCAGTACCACTGAAGTCGCCCCCAGTTGGCCGCGCCAACTGAAGAACTGGGATTTCAAGTACCCAGCGGCGCCAGGGACACGCCGGAAGTCCTCTGGGTTCCCTTTCCTTGGTATACAGAGACACGGAATACTTCTAGGTGGCGTCAGAGATCAAATTTATTAGCTGCAGCTAGTAGCAGAAATCCCAGCAATACAACACGGTGTACAACTCAAGAAACTGCTCAATTTTCTTAGAGCAAGACATCATTATTTATACACATTTTACTCATTATAAATGCACACCCACTGCGACAAATTCTGGCCAATAGAATACATTTTACATACATCATCACATTCCAAAAAGCTCACTTTACATTGTTCCAACCCACAGGTTAATTATTAGGACTGTCCCAAATTCGATCTTTGCAAGCCGGACATAACCCATAATTAAAAGCATTCCCCATGAAATGAAAAGTCGTAAGAAAAGAAGCAATTTAGATGCTGAGTAGGATAAGACATGTGCAAGGAAACTAAAAGTTAACGATCTCCTGAACATTGATTGCCAATTTCAGACAACAATCAGCTAGTGAAACTGGTTTTGCAAAAGGTCGGTTTCAGGTGAAAAGGGTCACTCTCTCCGCAGTTCATTCAGAGTCAGAAAAACCCAAGTTAATATATGCACGAACTCAGAAGGCCAGGCCACTTGTTCGTTGGGCCTACTTCACAGGCCTACGTGAGGGCAAGACTAAAATGGAGTCACGAACAAAATGGAGTCAGGTTTGAGAATTACAGAACCACACATTGGTGTTGTGTACGAAAACTCACCAGAACGCCCATGTTAAGCCTTCCTGGTGCAAAGTAAGGCAACCCAGCGATTTGCGATGCGTTGCCGCACTCATGACTTAGGAGGACTCTCAAAGCCACGCAGGGTGGTTTGCGTGTCTTCTTAAATCATTATGAGAGCCTTGATTCACGCATGTCCCACTTTACATGGTGCAAAAGTGACACAGGGCTAATGTTTTTTTTGTAGAGTATTATTTATTGAGCAACAAACAGGTATCAAAACATAGTTATCAGGAGGAATAAAGAGAACATGGCAGAGTGTACAATAAACTGAAGCGATAATACCTTATGTAACAACAATAAAAAGTATATAACATTAGGATACCTAGCAAACTAAATAATGTATCTAAATAATTTCTAGATCAATAAAGGAAGAGAAGAAAAACAAGGAGGGGGAAAGAAAAAAGAAAGGAAAGGAAAGGAAAGGAAAAGAGAAGAATTCATAGGAAAAAACTATTAGGGTAAAGAAAAGTGTATAGATAGAAAAGTAGTAAAGGGTAACCAAAGTACATCAGATTTAATTCTTTGAGCTACAGATGAAGATGAAATAGTAGAAATTCTATGTTCATCATAAATAAAATTCCACCATGTTGATATAAATATCTTAGAATTGTCTTCCCAACATGTAAGAATAACCTTAAATGCAAGTACAAAAAAAAGATCAAATAGCTTCAGGTTAAACACAGCATCATGTGAATGAACAGATAAGGATCCAAGAAATACATTTTGAAACAATAGAGGAATAGATAATTGAAACATTTTGGAACATTTAGTCCAGTCGGATCCCCAAAATTTTAGGACAATAGTAAATCAAATGAGATAAGGTACCATTGTCGGAAAGGCAAGGCCAGCAAAGGGCGGTCGAAGATGGGTTAATTTTGTATATAACTATTGGTTGTTCTAGCAGCTCTATGATAAAGAAAAAATAAGGATTGAGTAATGTTAGCAGCTCTGGAGGTGGAAAACACCTTCTGCCAAAGTTTGCCCCATTTTTGAGGAGAGAGGGTGATGGATAGGTCTGGTTCCCAGGATAGTTTAAAATTAGATTTTGATCTGTCATAGACAGAAGTAGATAAAAGTTTGTAGATAAGAGAGGCTTTAGGATTGGAGTCAAAAGAGATGTTATGTAGAGGAGTTGAGGGAATAAATGGAGTGTCAAGAGTAGGAATTTTTTTAGATGAAAGGAATGATTGAAGTGCCTGTGACAGTTGAGAATATTGAGAGAGACAGGAAGAAGGTAGGTTGTAGATATCTTGTAGCGCATCAAAAGGCAAGACTGAATAATGAGATACAAGTTGGTGTATGTATATAATATTCTACTCTCTCCAGTGTTTGAAATAAAATGATTTGTGGCAACATTTGATACATTTGTCGTACCAAATAGATGAGGCGAGAAAGGCTTGGTGAAAGTTAGACCCATTCAAAATTATAATATTGGGAATCTTTCAAAGTAGGGTATTTAGATATGAAAGTACAATTAGACATAAAACAGATGTCATAAAAGGAAAAATCATGTAAAAGGAACGTTCAAACTTAATCTAGCTAGGTGTTGGAATATCATGATATTGTCTGTCTAGTGCAAATACCTGTCTACGTAGAAAAGCAGTATGGTAAAGCTTAACATTGGGAAATCTTACACCTCCTTCATTCTTTGGTTTAATTAATTTAGTTAAAGCAATACGAGCAGTTTTATTGTTCCAAAGAAATTTGGTACAAACTGAACTAATTTGAGTAAAGTAATAGTTGTGAATTTTAAAAGGTAACATAGATAACAGAAATAGAATAAGCGGTACAATCATTTTAATAGTGTCTAACCTACCCCATCAGGACAAGTGTAAGGGGGACCATGATGAGAGTAAGTTTTGAATCTTAAGTTTTAAAGCAGTAAAGTTATGGGTTAGAGTTTGGGGAATGGTAGAGGAAACCATATACCAAGGTATTTAATCTTTGATAGACACCATTTAAAGTTGTTTTCAGAAAACATGAATTGGAAGCATAAAGGGTTTAAGGGCAAAACCTTAGTTTTATAAAAATGTGATTTGTCTCCGGATACATTAGAAGATAAGGCAATCTCCTGTACAAAATGAGGTAAAGAAGTTGAGGGATTTGAAAGGTAAATTAAGATGTTGTCTACATAGGCAGATAATTTAATTTCATGGGTATTATGGAGAAAGCTAGTTATCAGTGGGTTATGATGAATGCGTTCAAGAAAGGGTTCTAAACATAAAAGAAATAAAAGATGAGAGGGTACACCCTTGCTTGCCGTGTACCTCTGTGTAAGTTAAAGAAAAAAGACCATTGGCAAACACACATGCACGAGGATTAGAGTATAATAATTTGATAAGTGAAATAAATTTGGGTCCGAAACCAAACCAGAGAGAGTTTTGAACATGAATTGCCAACTTATACGGCCAAAAGCTTTTTCAGCATCAAGAGATAATGCGGCTAGGGGATCAGAGTAGTTCCTCCCCAGCATGATAATGTTGGAGAACATCCTAGCATTATCTGAGAAGAGTCTACCTTTAATGAAACCAGATCGATCAGCTTTAATAAGAAGAGGAATAACCCCTTCCAATCTGGATGAGAGACTTTTCGCAAAGATTTTGAAATTGTCGTTAATTAAGGAAATCGGATGATAATTTTGACAGAGGGAAAGATACTTATCAGATTTGGGGAGATTTACTATAAGAGCTTCGAGAAAGGAGCCTTCTGGTTTGGATTTTAATATAAAGTAGGAAAAGATCTCAAACAAATGTGGCACAAAAATAGAAGAAGAGAAAGAGGAAGAAGAAATAAGTTCAATAGAAAAGCCATCAGGACCAGGGGCCTTCGCTCTTTTTAAAGATTTAATTGTATCCAATATCTCCTGAGGGGTTATATCTTTTTCCAAAAAGGCTGTGGCATCCGGAACTGAGGAGAAAGGAGTGAGACCGTCAAAGAATGACTGTGTATCGGTTGGAGTTGGATGGGTGTCATCCATATACAAGGAGTGGTAATAGGTCTGAAATACCTTAACAATATCTGAGTCAGAATGTAATAGAGTAGTGTTATGAATATTACGAATAGGTCCAATGACTTTCTTTTCTGATTTCACTTTTAAATAATTAGTCAACATTCTACCCGCTTTGTTTTGTCCCCCATGATATTTGGATTACATTTTAAGAAAAATATTACAATAATCAGTTGTGGCCTGTTTATTTAGGTCAGATTTAGCCTTAATAAGATTACGAAGGTGGACAGGAGAATTAGAAGTGTAATAAGAGTGTTCAAGAGTTTTAATATGGCTAAGGGAAGAAAGGTATTGAGAATTTAGCAACGTTTTCTTTTTAGCAGTGTAGGCGATGGTAAAAGCCTTAAATGAGGCGTTGAAGGCATCCCAATTGTTATGCATAGAGGTGTCATTTGGTTTGTTAAGTTAAAAAAACTCCTGTATAAAGGAAGTTGCTTCTAAAATAAAGGTTTGATCCGCCAACAAGGATTTGGTAAATCCCAACCCATTGTGTTTGGAAGTGGCAAGGGATAAATCAAAAGAGACTGAAACTGGGGCATGGTCCGGGATAAAAATGGAGCCAATCTCAGCAGATTGAATTGAGGGTAACAAGGTTTTTTAAATCAATACATAATCAATGAGAGCAATAGTATGGTGAACATTAGAGAAGAATGTGAATTTGTAACAATAACAATTACTGGTTTTCCAAGCATCATTGAGTGGACGAGAGGCAATAGCAGATTTTGATTTTCTATCAGAAAAGGGGTCAAGCCAATTATTAAAATCTCCAGCAACAGTAATATTGGAATTAGTGATTGAGGATCATTTTAGTTTAATATTGTGCCAAAAATCTGGGTCAGGTTTAACCGGTCCATATATATTAAAAAAGGTGACAGGTTTATTATAGACCGTGACATGAAGTATTACCCATCGCCCGTATCAGTTTCAGTAGAATCAATTTGTAATTTCAAAGACTTGTGACAGAAGATGGCGACGTCACCTTTACAGTTAACAGATGGAGAAAAAACAACCTGACCAACCCACTGACGTTTGAGTTTAAGAGATTCAACATCATTACAGTGAGTTTCCAGTAAAAAAGCAGTCTGACAGTTAAGTTTTGCTAGATGAGAAAGTACCTTTTGACAGGATGCCCCTGACCACGGACGTTCCACGATAAAACATTAAACATGGAATGTTTAAGGAATAGGGGAATTATCACAATGGTGACGAACTGCAAAAAACAACATTGAAGACAAAAGACATTGGTCATATAAGTCAGGCAACATAATAAAATTAATATGAACATGTAGATACACATAAAATAAGTAGACATTCAAATATAAGAGTAAGGAAGGGAAAATAAACGGGGAGATTGATGGTGAAAGGAAGGTACAGAACAGGGAGAAATGAAAAAAGAAAGTAGAAAAAGAAGAGTATAAAAGGGACAGATCAAGGACAGAAAGCCATATCTGTAGTATAAAGAGAAAGAAACAAAAACTGGGCATGTCTGACCTCAAGAACAAGAGCAACAACAGAGAGAGATGGAGATGAGGAGGAATAGAAAAATATAGATAATAAGACAATATAAATGATATAGAAAAAGTAAGATAGGACAAGAGACATTATCTAGACCGCATAAAACATCATACATAGATGAAGAATGACAAAGATCAAAACAAGAAGTAGTAATAACATGTGAAACACTAAGGGTCTAATAGTATAAGAATAAGGAACATTTTAAGAGCATGGAACATTCGTGTCCATAGGTATTTTAGTGATGCAATACAAAAACTGTTTTAGTTTGAGAGGATCTTCGAATGAATGGGATACACCTTCATGGGTAATTTTGCAGAGACAAGGATGCAGGATGCCTTAACGGATATTCATGGATCTCATTTGTGGACAGAGGGCTAGGAATTCTTTACGTCTAGCCTTAGATAGGTCCTGTGCGATGTAAATGTGGATAGGAGAATTGATGTCTGGCTACTTGGCTTTTGTAATAGAAATGAAGAGAGAAGGTGTGGTGTAAATGATAAGAATTGTTAAGGCTTGAGGAGAAAACACAAAGAAAAAATGGGAACATGGACGGCAAGCACCAAACTATTGGAGGTCGAGGAAGGAGGCCCTGCTTCAAAGATTAAAAAACTTTTCTGGAGTGGCAGAAAAAACAAAACGGAACCACCATCTGGCATCATCTGGTGGTGTCAGACTTGTTAGCTGCCTCAGCAATAATCCAAATGAAAATCTGTAAATAAGTGGTACAGCATGAGTGCACAGACTTCAAAATGCATGGGGCATGGTGAAAAAAAATATCCTCTGCCCACTTTCTTCTGATGGGCCTGAGTGGTGCACAGAAAAAGAAAGAGCGACCTGGAGGGTGACCCCTCCAGGTCGCTCCACCTACCGCACGGCCCCCGTGTGTCCTAGGTCTCCACTGCTGCTCCTGTTCCCTGCCGCCGCTGCCTGCAGGGACTCCGCCCTCAGGCCTTCCCCCTTGCCGCCACCTCCGCCGTTCCCGCCGTTTCTGCTTTTCCTGAATCCCGCCGCTGCTCCCCTGCGGCCACGCCCCCTTCCTCGTCCCCGATCCCCATTCGCCGCCCGGCTCCCGCCTCCCAGCTGCTCCTCCCGCCCCCCCACTCTCCATTTATGGCAGAGTTCGCGCGTGCGCGCAGCGTCCACGCGCAGCGGGTGCGCCGAATGTGCGGCGAAGGCGCGCCAAAGGCAAGCCCGTCTGTGCCCGTCCGCGCCTGGCCCGCGCCCAGTGCCAGGACCCCTGGCCCCCGCCGCTACGAGACCACCCGACAGACCTACAACACCGCCGCCATCAACGCACTCAATGCCGGCCGGAACCCCGCCTGCTGCCGGGCCACCCCGAAATGCATCCACGGACCCTTCACCTGCAAAGCCTGCAAGTTCACCTGCCTCCGAACCTGCCCCACACCGCCAAGCCAAGCACCAGCAAGACCCACCTCAAGTGCATCCTGCTCAACACCCGCTCCATCCACAGACACGCCATCGAACTTTGGAACCTGCTCGACACAACTTCACCAGACGTCGCCTTCCTCACAGAAACCTGGATGAACTCCTCCTCTGCACCCGCCATCGCCATCGCCATCCCAGACGGATACAAGATCACCCGGAGGGACCGCGTCAACCAGACTGGAGGAGGCATCGCCATCGTACACAAGAACACCATCCGCATCACGACCGACTCCAACGACACCTTCTCCGCCGCCGAGCACCTCCACTTCCAGATACACACCGGCCCAAGGACGACCCTCAGAGGCACCCTCGTCTACAGACCCCCGGGACCACGCACACAATTCAGCGAAGACATCACGGACTTCATCAGCCCGCACGCCCTGCCCTCCACTGACTACATCCTCCTAGGGGACCTCAACTTCCACCTGGAGAACAACAAGGACCGCAACACCGTCGCCCTGCTGGACAACCTCGCCAGCCTCGGACTCAAGCAACTGGTCAACACCCCCACCCACTACGCCGGCCACACGCTTGATCCCGTCCTCTCATCCAGCAAGCACGTCACCTTCAGCCACTCCACCGGACTTCACTGGACTGACCACAGCTGCGTCCACTTCAGCTTCAGAAGAACCACGACCCACCACCACCCGCAACAGGTTCCTCACAGGAGCTGGAGTAAGATCACCGCCGAGCAGCTCACCACCTCCCTCAGCCAGAACCCAACCGCCAGCACAACGGACCCCAACGAAGCAGCCCGCAACTTCACGTAGTGGCTGACCGCCCGCGCCGACGACCTTGCGCCACTGAAGAACCCTCCCAGCAGACCCAGAAGCAAGAAAGCCTCCTGGTTCACCGACGAACTCAAGGACTCCAAGAAGAACTGCCGCACCCTCGAGAAAGCCTGGCTCCTCGACCGGACCACAGACAACTTGACTGCCCTCAAGAACGCCACCCGTAATCACCACCAGCTTATCCGCACCACCAAGAAGAAATCACTGAAGGAACGACTGGACAACAACGCCCATGACAGCAAGGAACTCTTCAGCATCGTCAAGGAGTTCTCCAACCCCAGCACCGGCAACAACGACATTACGACTTCACAAGATCTCTGCGACTCTCTCGCCTCGTTCTTCCACCGCAAGATCGCCGACATCCACAACAGCTTCGACGCACCATCCACGCACTCAACCGTCGAACCAACGCCCCCCACCGCCACCCTCCACACCTGGACCACGGTGACCACCGAAGAAACAGCCCGCACGATGAACACCATCCACTCCGGATCTCCAACCGACCCCTGCCCCCACCACGTCTTCAACAAAGCCGACTCCACCATCGCACCCCAACTCCGGAACATCATCAACCCCTCCTTCAACACCGCCAACTTCCCGGAGAGCTGGAAGCATGCCGAGCTCAGCGCCCTACTGAAGAAACCAACAGCGGACCCCACCGACCTCAAGAACTTCCGCCCCATCTCGCTCCTCCCTTTTCCTGCCAAAGCCATCGAGAAGACCGTCAACAGACAGCTTGCCGCCTTCCTCGAGACGAACGGATCCCTCGACCCCTCGCAGTCCGGCTTCAGAGCCAACCGCAGCAACGAGACCGCCCTCATCGCAGCCACCGGCAACATCCGAGCCCTGCTCGACAACGGGGAAACAGCGGCCCTCATCCTCCTGGACTTCTCCGCAGCGTTCGACACTGTCTGCCACCGCACCCTAGTTCAACGCCTCAGCAACATCGGTATCCAAGAGAAGGCACTGGAGTGGATTATCTCGTTCCTCGCCGGAAGAACACAGAGAGTCCGCCTCCCCCCATTTCGGTCCGAGGCCACCAAAGTCATCTGCGGCGTACCGCAAGGATCATCACTCAGCCCCACCCTCTTCAACGTCTACATGAGACCTCTTGCAGCCATCGCACGCCAACACAACCTCAACATCATCTCCTACGCCGACGACACCCAGCTGATCCTCTCCCTCACCAGAGACCCCGACACCGCCAGAACCAGCCTACACGAAGGGATGAAAGACGTCGCCAAATGGATGAAGAACAGCCGCCTGAAACTGAACTCAGACAAGACGGAAGTCCTCATCCTGGGACCATCGCCCTCCACCTGGGACAACTGCTGGTGGCCCCCAGCCCTGGGCACCACTCCCAAGCCAACAGACCACGCACGCAACCTGGGCTTCATCCTGGACTCCTCCCTCTCGATGACCAGACAAGTCAACGCCGTCTCCTCATCATGCTTCAACACCCTACGCATGCTCCGCAAGATCTTCCGATGGATCCCGACTGAAACCAGGAAGACGGTCACCCAGGCACTCGCCACCAGCAGACTGGACTACGGAAACACCCTCTACGCCGGAACCACAGCCAAGCTACAGAAAAGACTCCAACGCATCCAGAACGCCTCCGCCCGACTCATCCTGGACATCCCCCGACGCAGCCACATCTCCGGCCACCTGAGGGACCTGCACTGGCTCCCCGTCAGCAAGAGGATCACGTTCAGGCTCCTCACCCACGCACACAAATCTCTCCACGACCTGGGCCCCAAGTACCTCAACAACCGCCTGACCTTCTACACGCCCACCCGCCAGCTACGTTCTACAAGCCTCGCCCTCGCTGCCGTACCACGCATCCGAAGAGCCACCGCCGGAGGCAGATCCTTCTCCTACCTGGTGGCCAAGACATGGAACTCCCTCCCAATCCACCTTCGGCTGACCCAGGACCATCTCGCCTTCAGGAGACAACTCAAGACCTGGCTGTTCGAGCAATAGCAGACCCCTTCCCTCAAGCGCCTTGAGACCCTTCCGGGTGAGTAGTGCGCTATACAAATGTTATGATTGATTGATTGATTGATTGAAAGAGGACTAAAGGAGTTGTAGATGAAATTGTGAAGGTAAAAAAAGGACTATTGCTAGTCAGAGATCTTTATTCTGCATCCAGACCATTATCTTTTGCTGAACTTCAACAATCAAATAACCTTTGCAATCTGGTATTTACACTTTTATAAAACTAAAGGTGATTATATCAAACATCGGCCCTCTTATGGACTTCGAGATATGTTCCCTACTCATTAAATATTTATCATCAGGATATACTGCCTCAAAGATTAATAATTTAATACATTTTCATCAAATCAAATCTCTCTCTCTGCTCCAACTCAATTCGGAAAAACACTTTATAAACCTTGTCAGAAAACCTCCAGGTGAAGAAACCTGGGCTAACATATCATATGAAGCTTTACAAAATTCTCCACCCTTTCTTTACTTGGTGTACGGGATTCGGAGAAGACTGACCAAGGCTAAACTTGGGCCTCATTTATGAAAAGTGACGCATCGCTGCGTGAAAACAGCGATGCGTCACTTTTCACTGCGCCCTCCTTGCGACACCAATGATGCGTCATATTTACAGTATGACGCATCGTGGCGCAAGGAGTTACAGATACGTCAGTATTTCTGACGTATCTGTATGGTGCAAAAGTGACGCATTGCTGGAGTGTGTCACAAAAGTGACGCAACTCCAGCAATGTGTCCTTTCACATGGGCAAGCCCCATATGAAAGGGCCTGCGTCAGTCTTACGCCTGCTGTGAGGCCGGCGTAAGAAATTGACGCATTTGTGTCCTAGAAGTGGTGCAGTGAAATCTTATAGATTTCACTGCGTCACTTCCATGACCCTTTCTTGCATCAGAACGCCCCCCTACATACATTATACCTGGCATAGGTATAATGTAGTGCAGGGGTTTACAAAGTGACGCATCTACCTAGACGCGTCACTTTGTAAATATGGTGCAACAAGGCACATTTTTTACGCTGCTGGTGCGTCACAAAAAGTGACGCTCCGGTGGCGTAAAAGTGACGCACAGCCTCATAAATGAGGCCCGTTGAATTTAACACAGGTTGGAACTGCAAAGGACTAGGGGAAGGTGAATACATGTTTTTGAGCTTCAGACTGCTACTGTCTTACTGGCAGAAAGTTGAAGAGCGATTATCTAGCATTTTTA
Organism: Lissotriton helveticus; assembly: GCF_964261635.1. Lineage (NCBI taxonomy): Eukaryota > Metazoa > Chordata > Amphibia > Caudata > Salamandridae > Lissotriton > Lissotriton helveticus. The sequence continues at coordinate 262,704,610 of NC_136058.1, forward strand.
AACAACATACAGCAATAGGCCTCCCGACTGTGAGACTAGGCCCATTAGCGTTCTTATGCCAAGATTCAATCAAAAAGAACCCACCCTTCTTGATCTTCTACTAACCACTGCGGTCAAACAGATTTTAATAGATTGAAAATCTGCTATTCACATCTCATTCCATACATTGTGGGCATGGATTAGTTACTTTCATTTCACATAACTCACAATGCCACCTAAAGACTTCCAATATGTCCCCACCCAGTGTGTGTTATTGGCTAGACAGATTCAAAGAAAGGTGACTTTCATTTAGGATATTCACCATTATAGAATCTGCACTTGTCCTCACAATAATACTCCTCTGCCCCTCCTTTCCCATAAACATTTTCTTCTCTACTCATATATTCTAAATTTATTTTTATTGTTCTTCTTCTCTTTCCTTTTCTCTTTTCCGGATTTACTAGATTACGTAATATGCACGATTTAAACGTGTTTCCAAAGTCACATCAGCACTTGTCTTTGCTTGCACTTATCAGATATCAATGATGACCAACTATTCTTTACACATTGAGGTTGGGTAGTTAGTTATCATATTCTTGCAGATCTTCAAATTGTTAACTACTATTAGAACATTGGAAGGTTAAGTGCTCCATTGAAGGCAATGGAGTGTCCCTGGCTTCTAATGGCCGGTAGAAGCCCTGAGCTTCAACATTCCAATGTTTGTTCACAGCTGTTACTGTGAACAAAGGCCTCACATGGCCTGAGTGGATTTTAACCCCCTCAGGCTCCGTGAGGCCTTTGTTTTTACAAATGAGAACATTCTGTCCTTATAGGACAGAATGTTCTAATAGCCTTAGAGCCCTCCGTAGCAGGCTCTACCAACCATTAAAGGCCCGTTCCCTTGTTAAAGGCCCTCACCGAAAGCCTTTAATGGCCGGTAGAGCCCGCTACATCGGGTTCCATGGCTATATTAAAACAAATAGAACCCTGGAATGGTGGGAACTGCATCCAAGACAATGTAGTGGCACATGGCTAATAATGTAGGCCCGCTGAATCGTTAAAGGCCCGAGCCGAAGGCGAGGGACTTTAACGAGACAGAGGGACTTTAATAGCCGGTATAGCCCTGCTACGAAGGGCTATAAGGCTATTAGAACATTCTGCCACTAGAGGGCAGAATGTTCTAACAAATTAAGCAAAGGGTTCTCGAAGCTCGAGGGGATATGAATCCCCTCGAGCTTCGAGAAGCCTTTGTAGAACATTGGAATGTTGCTCTGCGGGCCTTTACCGGCCCGTAGAAGCGGGGAGCACTCCATTGTCTGCAATGGAGCTCCCAACATTCCAATGTTCTAATAGCTGGTAGAATCCTTCTGCTCCAACATTCTAATGTTCGTCTTTTTGTATCTCCCTTTTTAATTGAGCACTTTTTACCCTTAGTGTACGAATGTTTTTAATAGACAGTTAGCCCTATTGTGTTGAATGCTGCAAGAGAAATTTTAGAGTTTAAGAGTTTCCTGAATTGAAGGCAGTAAAAAACGCATTACTACTAATATTATTGAGAATTAACAAAAACTGAATTGTCTCGAGCTTTCAGTAATGTTAGTATCCAACTCCATGTTACTCCATTGATCAACCACTGTTGGGCTTTGAACCCATGACCTGCAAGCTCACAAATACTTTTTCAGCAAGGTGCTCAAGCAACAAAAGCAGTTAATTGGTGTTTGTTTCTATGGTGACCGCTGGACTTGTTTTACTTCTTTTTCTGCACTCAACACATGCCAATGTTGTCCTTTTTGAATCATAATATATGCCTTAAGGATTTTATATGAAAATGTACCTCAACTACACGTGTGTGCATTTCAGTGCATTTTTATTTGTATTTCTTATTTCTGTCTCATTTCCTCTTTCTATCAATTGCTGGTTATGCCTCTTTCAGTCTCATAACCTGCATTTCCAATTAATTCTTTCTGTACCAGACCCTCCTCTGGCCTCCTGCGGTGGAACGTAAACAATTTATTTTCTAATTTGAAAATCCACACCTTGAAATTGGGCTTGTTCGAGTGTTAATGTCTGCAATAAAAAAGTAATTCCATTCAAACTAGACTGAAAAAAAAACATAATTCTCTTTTAGCGCTTGTCGCCCTTGAGGCAATTGTTTGTGCCATAGATTGCTGAAAAGGGTTTGTCTTATTTCATTGTGATGTTTGGAGTCACACTGGAGGGAGGGAATCCAACCTTCCATATTATTAGTGTTACATGTCTCTATTGAATGTGCTTGTTATTGGGTCATTGCTGCACTGTGTTAGGATCCCTGTTGTTGTAGGCTATAAAAAGCACCATAGACTTAAAAGCAGACTCAGAGTAGGAGGTGCTTTTGGGATATATGCCACAGTTGGAGGGCCCATGTGCGGTGTCGACACCGCACCAATCCTTGAAGGCCATTGGCCACTTTGAATCCTTGCCCTGCCCTATCCCCGCCTAACACAGAGCTCACATGGGGTTTTGTGTGCTATTGGAGAAGGAGCAATACCCCCAGTTGCAGGTACTGCGAAATTGAGGAAGTGTAGTACCCTGCCATGTGAAGAAGCATGACATAACATAATGTGTATTTGTAAATCGCACGTTCACCAAGGTTTTATTGGTGCTGAATAATAGATGTTTATTGTTACCCAACTTAATGGTACTTATTTTATCGACCTCAGAAGGATGAAAGGCTGAGTGGACCTTCGGAATTTGAACCTGTGACCATGAGGTCGAACACTGGCCCTTACAAGGGATGCATTATTCCACTAAGCCAACAGACCTGGCATGGGGGAGTGTTGTACCCCATAGTGCCTACAAGTGGTGAAGGCTAGTGCCCTGTTTCAAGAAGAAACATGCAAGAGTGTGACACTCCATGGTGTGCAAAAGTGGGGAAGAGAAGTTTTCTGTCGCAAAAGAAGCATGCAAAAGTTTTGTGCCCTGTGGCATGAGAAAGTAAGAAAGTAGTACCTTTCTGCGTGTGGACGCATGGGGGATTGTTATACCCCTTGGTGTGCAGAAGTGGACAAGAGCACGCTGTCATGAGAAAAAGCATTGGGGTTATGCACTACCAGTGGCATGATGGCTAGTGGTCACAGTTTCCACTTGAGTGTGTAGTTGTTGCATACGGATTGGATTGTCGGATGTAGCTGTGGGTTTTAGTATGTTATGGTTGGCACCATATGATGCTGGTCAAATGCAATGATGTGGTCTGGTGTAAGGAGTGGGAGGGCTGTACTGCACTGTTGTTTTTTTGTGTCACTTCTGCATAGCACTGGTGTTTGAATGATTTGCTGTGGTTGTAATTTCCAGCCTGCACCTTCTTGGGGTTGTCCTTATAGTGGTTGGGAGTCATTCCATGAGAGGCTTGGCAGCTTCTAGAGGATGTGGTGTAGGCCTGGGCGGTAAATTCCGTTCGGCTCGCAGAATTTGCGTAATTTGCGTAATTTGGGTCATTTCGCGCTCCGTGGAGGACACGGAATTGCCCGCGGCTCCGCTGAAATTTTTGCTTGTTTGCATTTTCAAAATGCGTGTTCGCGAGATATTTCTTCCCTAACACAAACATGGTTTGCGAACAAAAAAAAGCATGACTACGCGCATTTCGCCCACCCCTATTGTGGTGCTGGGTGCAGATTAAGGTGCTTTCTTCAACTGACACAGTCATGTTGGTTTGGTCAAGTACTGCGACTGGTTGTTGGACATGATGGACTGCTGGGCTTCGTATATGTGCAAGCGATTGTGATGAAGAGCAGTGTCCTTATTGGCTGGTGTGCATTGCTTGTAGAAGATAAGGAAGGTGTGAGAGCTAGTCATGTTCTTGCTGGGTCACTTTGGTTTGATGTCTTTGGTGTGTGTAAGAAAAGAGAATGATGTTGTGACATGGAATGTTTGGTTTGTCCTGTGTGTAATGAAAAGGAGTGATGTAGTGATGTGATGTTAATGTTATAAAGCGCACGTATACCCGGAGGAGTCTTGGCGCTGAGGGTGTCTGTGTATTCCTGGGCTGAGTGGGCATGTCATAGAATGATGGGTGTGGCTTCTGTGAGAATGTATGGAACACTGGTGTCTGTGTACTGGATGACGCCTTAGAGTTCATTACAGATGTAGGGAGAAAGGGGCCCTAACTAGACCTTTCAGGCACTGGCTGTAACCTATGGCCCTAACATAAAAGAAGAACTTAACCTCCTTCCACAGTGATTTCAGACTCTGCTAAAATACTCCTGCTCTCCAACTACATTGTGTTACACTTGTTTTTTTTGTTTGTTGTTGATGTCCTCATTCATAAATAAGAACCTTTGTTGAGAGGTATGAGCTCTAAGAGAATTCCGGAGAGGAGAGGAATGGGGAGCTTGATGGCTCAAGGAAGCCCAAACGTTTCTCCGAACCTTATTGAGAGCCAGCCTCTTAAGAACCAGGCGAACTGAGAATTTTTGACGACCTGGGGATGTCTCCTCCTCGCTACCAAGGTTGTACTTAGTTCTTAATCATTGGACCTTTAGTAAGTAAAGACTAAGGATTTTTATTTACTCACTCTTCCCAGGCCACCCATAAACCCGTTCTTTTTTTGGATAAAAATTGCGATCTAGACTGTTTACTCTGTTGGCAGACCTTACCCAACCAAGATTGTCTGGTGGTAAAGGGGATACCCATTTCAAGCAGATGTCCGTGCTTTCCAATAATATTAAAACAAATAGCAGTAAAGCATGCCATTTTATGAGTTTAAAACGTTACCCCTCACCCGGAGGGACCTTAAAATTAAGCAAAGCCAAGCTTACCTTGATTTATTTCCCGAGAATTTCTAGGATACCCTTACCAATATCTTGCTGGAAGACCTGGACCTGGGGACCAGGGCCGGACTGGGAACCACAACCGGCCCTGGCAAAGTGCTTGGCCGGCCACCCCTCCCCCCTCCCCACTTGGGGGGGGGGGATTGGAGGTGTGAAATAAGGTAAGGTACTCCAATAAATATGTTTTAATAGATAGCTTTATTTAAGAAAAGCTTTAAGATGTCTATATATAAAAAGCCTGGGTCTAACTGTCTCTACTGGAATCTGGGACATCCCGTGTTCCAGATTCCAGCTATGACATCACCAAGATACCACACATCCCCCTTCATAGCAATTTAACAATGTTAACCAAAATAAACGAACAGTATAATCAAATATAACTGAGAACATGAAACGTATAAGAAAAGAAATTACACAACATTTGTAATAAACAGTCGGTGATCAATAATTCACATAATAATCCTTGTACCATGCAGGACGTTGACGATGTCTTTGCACAATTTGATTGGAAGAAGAACCATCACATGTATTGGTGAACTTTCTCCAATTCCTACTGTTATTGACCGATCTGGAGAACTTGTGAGAAACAGAATCATCAGACTTTACATCAGGCCATAACCATTGTGGAATCTTGACAATTTTGGACATATTCCACACATTACCATCAGATATGTACAGTCTTGTCAGAAAACAAAGGTATAAATTTCGCATAATATTCTGCAAGTCCTAAAAAGGATCTAAGCTGATCCTTGTTCTCAGGAGCAGATTCAATGGCCCTAATCAAATGTTGGATTGGAGAAATGCCATTTTTGTCAATCGAATGGCCCAAATAATCAACAGATGAAACCCCAAATTTACATTTCTCCTTGGTAAGTGTTAAACCATTGTCTTGTAAAATACAAAGAACCTTGTGTAAAATATCTGTGTGCTCAGATGAATCAGCAGCAAAAATTAAGATATCATCTTGAAAATATAGCACATTTTTAACATCTTTAAATAAATTGTGCATGACTCTTTGGAAAACAGATGATGCAGATATTAAGCCGAAGGGCATTCTTTTATATCTAAAAGCACCTTCAGACGTAATAAAGGAAGTGAGATGTTTACTTTCTTCATGCAACGCAATCTGATGGTAGGCATTAGATAAGTCAAGGGTCGAAAAAATGGATGCACCTTTTAATTTAGTAAACATCTCATTAATGTTGAGTAATGGATGTCTATCAACCCACACACAGTTGTTCAGATCCCTTAAATCGACACATAACCTAACTTTGCCATTGGGCTTGTGAGCTACTACCACTGGAGATAGCCATTCTGAAGATTCTATCTCCTCTATGATATCTAAATCACATAGTCTTTGAAGTTCAGATTTAACAGCTTCTCTAAGATGTAAAGGGACATTCCTCACTTTATGAACTTTGGGAATTACATTTTGCTTGAGAATGATTTTATGCACAAAATTTTTAATAAACCTAGTTTAGATGACGAAAATACACTAGGAAACCTTTTTTTCCCATTCTGCAGCTGGATCACTCTCTATATGTAAAATTAGATCAGAATACCCTAACACTTGGTCTAGATGATTAGGATCTAACTTAATCATTAATTCTCTTTGTTGAGGCCAACCTAAAAGACATGAACCATCCTTCGCTACATAGACTTTAGAAGTAATTGTTTTACCTTTAAAATTTAAAGTGGTAACAAAAAATCCTAAAACATCAATGTTTTTTTTTCCATAACCAAGTAATCTAATGTCAGGAGGCGATAAAGAAATGTTAGAGAACTCTTTTAACCACTCTTCCCCAATGAGAGTATGCCTAGCCCCAGAGTCAGCCATTATCTTTACATCAATGTCACCAATTTTCACGGTACAGTAGGGTGCATCTTTAGGATCAGTATTAATTTCATACACAGTCAAAAGATATTCATCATCATCAGAATTGACTTCTCTTATATTTTCATGGTTTCCACTTCTCCGATCAGAATTCGTGTTCTTAAATCTGTTCTTGTTTCTGCACATTCTGGTGTAATGACCTTTCAATCTACAGTATCTACATACCTGCCCTATAGCAGGACACTTTTTGTCATTTGATAAATGACCTGAAATTCCACATTTGAAACATATATAATCTTTTGACTGAGAGAACTGACTTTTGTACTTTACTTTACTAGTATTAGATTCATCAGCATTGCTTTTTTTTTTTGCATTAACTTCAGACACTTTTTGTTCAGCTAATTCTTTCAAACCCAACTTCATGTCTTCAAATTTATGAGCTATATCCAAAGCTTTGTCGAGAGTCAAATCTTCCGCATCCAATAATTTAGCTTGAAGTTTGACATCAGCCACTTTATGCACCATTTGATCCGGAAGCATTTGATCGTGAAATGTAGAATAGTTACATTTTGATGCAAGAATTCTCAAGTCGTTCATGAATGAATCAATAGACTCGTTGACGAGTTGACCCCTACTGAGAAATTTGTGACGTAAAACAACTTCATTAATTTTTTTTAATGTAAGGTTTGTCTAATTGTTTAATAGCTTCTAGAAACACATCCAGCTCATCATCGGTTTGATTACCAATTGGTGGAAGGTGCTTCAAAATGTCTCTTCCTTTCGCACCTAGAAAATGTTTCAAAATAGCAAGCTTACGTTTGTCTGTATAGTCATCACCTCCAATAGCTTCCAAATAAGCAAAGAATCCTTCCTTCCAACGTTTCCATTCTAAAATTGGCTCCCCAGGAGAAGACAGAAAAGCAGGCGCAGTTAAACTCTCCATATTTGTGTTTGAATGATATATACAACTGTTCGCAAGAATATATGATCACAGGTTTGAACGGTGAGTTAAACTAGCAAATAATATAGAGTAAACAAAGTGAACTTGGCATGGGAAGTATATTTAGAACCAATTTACCTTTTAAAATCAATGCTCGACATTGATTTATGTAAAAGGTTTTAATATACTAAGTTTTTGTTGTGAATGTTGGTTGTTGACATATTTTTTTTTATAATATCAAGCAAAGAAACAATTTGCCAATTTTTAAGTTATATCAAAAGAAATAATTTGCCACGTTTTTGTTAAATTTCCATTAAAAATAGTGATCCTTGAGCAAAAAGAACAATTTGCCAAGTTTTAAACAAGTTTTTGCCATAGACGTTGATCGTCGTGCTTATTCCCGTTTTTTTTTTTTTATCCAAAATGGCCGCCACGTTGCGTCAGCTTTTTCCCAATTCAAAATGGCCGCTACGATTCAATATTGGGATGTTCTTTCTTCCCAATTCAAAATGGCCGCTGCGTATTAGCGCGATGACGTCATGCGTCCTCGCGCATGCGCACTGAATGCGCAAAACGCCGATAATAGGGAAAAACTTCAAAATTGTGAAAGTCTCTCACCGTCTAGGACTCGAACATGGGGTTTTGACGAGTCTTTAGGAAACACTACCTAAAATACTTTGCCAGAACCCCCGAGACGCTGAAGCTAACAGGAGCAGGGAGGCCGGCCCGACGAATTGAGATTTCGGTGACTACGAGTGAGGCTGTCAATTCCCCCTCTCTCCCAGCGCACACACAGGTTTTTATTCATAAACCGTGGTCGCATCGCCTCCCACCCAAGTAATCAACCGGGGTATATCCAATCAAACAGGATACCCAGATACATCCAATTAAATAGGATTTTGAGATCGGTGGCTCCTGTTATTTCAGTGTGAGCTTGTTCTTCAACTTAGAAAGATTGTTTTTATCTTCATGCCCAGCCAAAAATTGATGAAATTGGTTGTAGCCCTCATACCTAATACCCTGCACGCTATTCTCAGTGCACCATTAAGATCATCATACCTCTTAATGACCGAGAAACTGTCCTGATGAAGGTTTTTAACACTGTACCGAAACGCCGCGTCGACAACTGTTCCTCCTGAACATTTCTTATCATTTTCGCATTCTGTAGTGTGCATCCTGAGCTTTATATTATTTTATTCGTTTTAATATGTCACATTGTATTTGATATCTTTATTGTGTATCTTTTTTGTATAAATGAATTAACCCTTGATGATTAAAAATATGTTTGCTGGATAAATATTTTTGTCATTTTTATTGTCACTTATGTACCTAACTTGTATTAAGTCTGCTGTATGCATTATTTTGAATACTAGATAACAGGTTCAACCAAATGTCTTACTGTGATTATCAGAAGGTAAATTCAACTGAACATCTTGAGGTTTCTTTGTCCATTGTGTGATTGGTATCATTGACCAAGGTGCGACTAAATAAGGGTAGTTTTTCCCACTGGAACCACCGTTTGTGGCTCCCCATAGGACCCCATTTCTTTTTGTTCTTTGTTCTCCCCTGGTCCATAATCATTACCAGTAGGGGGCCTCCTTTATTGTTACTTAGCCCCAGAGTCAGCCATTATCTTTACATCAATGTCACCAATTTTCACGGTACAGTAGGGTGCATCTTTAGGATCAGTATTAATTTCATACACAGTCAAAAGATATTCATCATCATCAGAATTGACTTCTCTTATATTTTCATGGTTTCCACTTCTCCGATCAGAATTCGTGTTCTTAAATCTGTTCTTGTTTCTGCACATTCTGGTGTAATGACCTTTCAATCTACAGTATCTACATACCTGCCCTATAGCAGGACACTTTTTGTCATTTGATAAATGACCTGAAATTCCACATTTGAAACATATATAATCTTTTGACTGAGAGAACTGACTTTTGTACTTTACTTTACTAGTATTAGATTCATCAGCATTGCTTTTTTTTTTTTGCATTAACTTCAGACACTTTTTGTTCAGCTAATTCTTTCAAACCCAACTTCATGTCTTCAAATTTATGAGCTATATCCAAAGCTTTGTCGAGAGTCAAATCTTCCGCATCCAATAATTTAGCTTGAAGTTTGACATCAGCCACTTTATGCACCATTTGATCCGGAAGCATTTGATCGTGAAATGTAGAATAGTTACATTTTGATGCAAGAATTCTCAAGTCGTTCATGAATGAATCAATAGACTCGTTGACGAGTTGACCCCTACTGAGAAATTTGTGACGTAAAACAACTTCATTAATTTTTTTTAATGTAAGGTTTGTCTAATTGTTTAATAGCTTCTAGAAACACATCCAGCTCATCATCGGTTTGATTACCAATTGGTGGAAGGTGCTTCAAAATGTCTCTTCCTTTCGCACCTAGAAAATGTTTCAAAATAGCAAGCTTACGTTTGTCTGTATAGTCATCACCTCCAATAGCTTCCAAATAAGCAAAGAATCCTTCCTTCCAACGTTTCCATTCTAAAATTGGCTCCCCAGGAGAAGACAGAAAAGCAGGCGCAGTTAAACTCTCCATATTTGTGTTTGAATGATATATACAACTGTTCGCAAGAATATATGATCACAGGTTTGAACGGTGAGTTAAACTAGCAAATAATATAGAGTAAACAAAGTGAACTTGGCATGGGAAGTATATTTAGAACCAATTTACCTTTTAAAATCAATGCTCGACATTGATTTATGTAAAAGGTTTTAATATACTAAGTTTTTGTTGTGAATGTTGGTTGTTGACATATTTTTTTTTATAATATCAAGCAAAGAAACAATTTGCCAATTTTTAAGTTATATCAAAAGAAATAATTTGCCACGTTTTTGTTAAATTTCCATTAAAAATAGTGATCCTTGAGCAAAAAGAACAATTTGCCAAGTTTTAAACAAGTTTTTGCCATAGACGTTGATCGTCGTGCTTATTCCCGTTTTTTTTTTTTATCCAAAATGGCCGCCACGTTGCGTCAGCTTTTTCCCAATTCAAAATGGCCGCTACGATTCAATATTGGGATGTTCTTTCTTCCCAATTCAAAATGGCCGCTGCGTATTAGCGCGATGACGTCATGCGTCCTCGCGCATGCGCACTGAATGCGCAAAACGCCGATAATAGGGAAAAACTTCAAAATTGTGAAAGTCTCTCACCGTCTAGGACTCGAACATGGGGTTTTGACGAGTCTTTAGGAAACACTACCTACACTCCGAATTACCCCTCACGACGAGATGATGCACCAGAGGAATGGATACCACGATCTGCACACTGCAGGACTCCAGGCTTTGACGTTCCGTTTTCTCCAATCGTCGCCAGTGAAATAAGGTAAGGTCCTCCAATAAATATGTTTTAATAGATCGCTTTATTTAAGAAAAGCTTTAAGATGTCTATATATAAAAAGCCTGGGTCTAACTGTCTCTACTGGAATCTGGGACATCCTGTGTTCCACATTCCAGCTATGACATCACCAAGATACCACAAGGTGCCGTTGAGCTCTTTGCCGGGGCCGGTTTTCGGCCGATTTTGGTGCAGGGCCGGTTTTGCAGCCAAAACGCCCCCAAGGGGCCTAAAACCGGCCCCCACCCGTGCAGCTGTGCAACAAAAACGCCCCCCAAGGTCCCGAAACCGGCCATCACCCGTGCAGCGCACCGGGGGATTGCCCGGTGCCCGCTATGGCCAGTCCGGCCCTGCTGGGGACACTGCCGAAACATATGTACATCATCTGCATCCCCCATGGAACACTTTAGGAAGAGTTTGGATTCTCCGCCTCCCAGCTTTGATGACCTTTTTGGGGTCCAGTACGCTCTGTGAACTGTAAAAATATGATTTCTTCTGAGTGGCGCAGCTTTTACAACCGACCATAAAGTGAGCATTGATACTTGCCGTAGTTGTGTTATTTCGATCATTGGCAGGTATTTTCCCCTGTTCGTGCTAGAGTCATATTCTCCCCCCTTACTAGCATCCATTACCACTTGGAAACTTCTTTACGTTGATAGAGGGCCCCCTTTAGATTATTTTTCTACTCCCCGTTTCCTTCACTGTCTTTACCTAGACCGCAAACCCAGCTAGATAGTTGGTAAAACTTAAACTTGGATAGATTTTGATTCATAATATGTTTAAGGGCTCCCAAGGGATTATTTTGTTTTCCTGCAATAATTGCCCCCATTTATTTATTCCTGCTTCCATTAGTGAGACAGCCAGTTTGTCCTGCAGACAGATGGGGCTCCCTGGAGAATTCCAAATAGGTGCACCAACAGTGGCGGCTGGTGACTTTTGAAAGTGGTAAGGCGTAAACAATTGTTGTACATTACTGTAGCGAGCGAGACCAAACCACCTACAGTTGGAAAAAGAGTGGGCAAATGGTGCATTTCCAAGCAAATTTGAGAAAGCAGTTAGGTTAATAAAGCAATTGAGAATCTGTGCTAATAAAGACAGAAACATACAGCACCTCTTGAGCCAGGACAGGTGCTCAGTTTCGGACAGATACCAACATACAACATGCCTTAAGCCAGGACAAGAGCTCAATGCACGGACAGACACGAACATAGAGCACCTCTTGAGCCAGGAGAGGAACTCAGGGCAGGGACAGACACGAACATACAGCATGTCTTAAGCCAGGAGGGGAGCTCGATGTAGAGACAGATGCAACTACACAGTTACTCGTTATACAGAAGAGGTGCTAAATGCTGGAACAGACTCGACCATACAGCAACTCCAGATTCATGGGAAGGCGCTCCACATACAACACCTCGCTATGCCGAAGGGACAGTAACAATGCGCAGTGCGTCATGAGCCAGTTGAAGTGATTTTTAAGTGAAACAACCAATTCGATGGTATTTCACTTTTTTCGCGGCACCATTCTGGAAATAAATAACCTTTGTCCTTAGTTTGCAGCCAAGACTAGTGACTGATAACACGAAGTCGGAAGTCAATATTGTTAAAATATTTTCATATATATCGTAAATCCATCAAGGGTTGAACCATCACTGCACTGTCTGTCAGCTCTTACAACAGCTTGCTGGTGCTGACTCGACACCCCCTTTTCATAGTGCTTAAAAGCTTTGTGAAATATGTTTGCTTTTTAAACATTGGTGTCCATGGTTTACTTCGGCCTGTATGTAAAGTAATATTTCAATGAAGAAACAGATCTCATACCCTGGAACGGTTTTGAAATAAGCCACATAACACTGCCCCAATAAGAATTTATTAAGAGCGAGTTCTCTAATAGTTCATGTTTAAATATGAAAAGACAAGTCACTCGTCATGTAAATCCTGTACCTGGCCCAGATTATGCAGCAACGTTATAGTTTTATCAAAACAAACAAGAGGTTTTTGTACAATTAATTCTAAACCCATGTTTTAAAGACCTTTCGTATGCAATAAAGAAAGGGGTGCATAACATCACAGAATGTATGCAGGGAAGCCGTGATTAATCCATTTGTCTCATTATGTTAAGGCTTTGCCTTAGTTGTGTCGGGTTCTTGACTATGTATAGCACAAATTTATAGCGCTTTACCTTAACACCGGCTACATTAGAACACATTCATGGTGAGTACGCGGGAGGAGATTAAGGGCTTTGACCAGAATCTCAAGAGGCTGACCCGACCTCGAGATTCTAAATCTAAACTAGTCCCCAACTCTATAGTCATCTGCTCTGTCCCCAAGGCCACATCCCGAGTAGGGAGAGGGAAAGAGACAAGGAGAAGCCAGGGACAAACTCGAGATTCTAACAGTACCACAAGCTCGGCCAGGCTTCCGGCGGCTCTCCCACCACTACAAATTAATACCAAATTACATATTCATCCATTACTACTAGGACTTCCACTTATAAGGAAAACCTGGACAACTACGAAGTTACGTCCCTCTCTCTTTCGGTGAGGGCGGGGTGGTCAGGTGGGGGCCAGGGGAGTTTAAAATTAAAAAAAGGAAACTTACCTGAGTGACCGGGTCCAGGCCGCCTCTGCCATTACCAACACAGGCCACCAATCCCTGGCACTTGAGTGTTGCAGGATAGCCTTTTCTGAGCCAGACAGCACTCTGTTCGGTTCCTTCCCATCCTAGTATTGCACATTTAGAGGAACAGATGAATAAGGGTGATGGGGGTGGGGAAGGGTATGGATCCTTACCACACAAGAGGCCTCACAAGCCTGCTCCAACTACAGCCGAGAACTGAATCTGGGAGTAACTTGACCGCAGCATGTTAAGGCCTCGCTCGGGTGTGCGATTCAGAAAAGGGGGTGGTGATGAACAGAGTGTCTGAATTAAGCAGACCACTCTTACCCAGTCCAAAGATCAGGGCTTGATCCATCACCGTTATTTATCTCACTGCCCCATCCCAGCTCAGAACCTGGCTATATGCAAATTAGTCTGTCCCTGGCCCAGTGCATCATGGGAACAGGGCAGACCAAACTACCAAGCCAATTCTTCACCAGAAAGGAGACAAGCTACCGGGGACCGGTTTCTGGCATTTCAGCCTCTTCGGCCCGGCTTGCTTGAATCCTGATGGAGCAGAGAGAAAGGGACTCATGTCTGAGTATACCCTGCCACACCTATAGTGGCCAAAAACGATTCAGAAAAGGGGGTGGTGATGAACAGAGTGTCTGAATTAAGCAGACCACTCTTACCCAGTCCAAAGATCAGGGCTTGATCCATCACCGTTATTTATCTCACTGCCCCATCCCAGCTCAGAACCTGGCTATATGCAAATTAGTCTGTCCCTGGCCCAGTGCATCATGGGAACAGGGCAGACCAAACTACCAAGCCAATTCTTCACCAGAAAGGAGACAAGCTACCGGGGACCGGTTTCTGGCATTTCAGCCTCTTCGGCCCGGCTTGCTTGAATCCTGATGGAGCAGTGAGAAAGGGACTCATGTCTGAGTATACCCTGCCACACCTATAGTGGCCAAAAACGATTCAGAAAAGGGGGTGGTGCAGCTCCGTGTCAGTGTTACAGACTGAAGAACAGCAAAGAGACGCTGGTTGGATCTACCACATAATACTGTACTTATCATGAAAGCCAGGTTCATATTCTTGGTGGGGCCCAGTAGGTCACTTTAGATCGACTGGAGCAGCTTGATGGTGTCTGTTCGTTGCGCGCCATAAACATTCAGCCAACACGATATATCCCGGAAGAAGAGCTGAACTAGTGAACTCAATAACGCACGCCCCCATCAGCTTCCATTCTCCAATGAAAAAGCTGCCTAACAGTGCAATGGTTGCCACCCACTGCACTGTTTTGCTGTCGGCCAGCCCCACCCCTTCCCCTTAAAGTCAGTGAGGCTCTGCTGAACATGCCCAGGGCCACGTCAGAAGCGCCCCATCTGCAGCCTATTCCCTGCTACTTCACATCAGCCTGATGGGAGTGGCTGAACCACTCTACTCGCTTGTGCCTCGAGGGCGAGGAAGATTCCTCACCCAGTTCTGCACATACGTAGGAGGGGACTCTCGTCCGAGGGTCCGACCTCAAAATAGAAAACAACAATATTAGAAAATATTACTTTTTTACGGTAGAACTTGTCAAGTGGAGCAGTGAGCATGCCATGATTTAATTATTCCCTTCTCCGCTCCAAAACTGGGAGGGCAACGCCCGGACGCCCGTTAATACCAGCCGCTGCTGTGCACCAATGCTATAATAAGGTATCGTCAAAATTCTTCTGGTATGGTACAGATCTGACTTGCTGCTCTTAAAATCTTTAGTTTGACTTTCTTGAACATTTTGGGTGGCCAAATATAAAAAGAAAGAAATCACAGCCGAGTTCTAGGTTATTTGTCGGTGCTGGTAAATAAGGAGGGAAACAAGCTGAGTTAAACAGGAATGTTTTTTAGCTGGAAGGCCCAACAGTATAAGAGGAAATCAGGCCCTGCAAAGCCACCCTCTGGTTTCGATCTTCGAAGTTTCTTCCAGGCGATCCTCGCTTCCTTGCAAAACCAAATAAAGCTTGTAATTTCTCCTGGTATGAATCTTTTATCGCTTTCTAATCAAAAGATATCAGGATCATATTAAAAATAGAGGTAAATTTTGGTAAATTTTACATTTTCTCCTAGGTAGATCTGCCTATCATTGAAATTGGAAGAGTCCCCCAAGACCTTAGCAATGCCCTAGTCTCCCTCATTTTTCTATTCAAGTTGACCTGGGCTATCTTAGCTAGATCCTGTGTGACCTGTATCCCAAGATATCGTATCTCTCGTTTTAAGAGGGGATTATTTAGTTGGGTATTCCATGACATAATCTTGCTTTTTGTTGCTTAATTCGGTATCCAGTATCTTACCCGAAATCCATTAAGATTTACTCTAGAACAGGGAAGGAGCGGGCAAAGTCCCTTGTAAAAACCATAAAATCATTGGCATATAGTGCCACTTTTTTCACCCACCCATTCCACTAAAATGGCAAGATATTTTCATTTGCCATGAGTTTGCATGCTAGGGTTTCGATACATAGGTCGAAGAGGAGGGGAGATAATGGACACCCTGTCTTGTCCCTCGCTCAATCTTAACTGACCTACTGAGGGACCTGTTAGCTAGTATCCTAGCGGTAGGCTTCTTAAATATGGTGCTTTGGTCTGGGTGAGCTTTAGAAAATTGCTCACCCAGACCAAATTTGTGGATCACCTGTAATGAAAAAATGCCAGCTTACTCTGACGAAAGCCTTTACGGCATCAAATGTAAAAACAGTCAGAGGTAGATTGTCCAGGTTTGCCAGCTCAATTGCGCCTATCAAAGCATGGGTTAAGTCATGGAGCTACCAGCCTTTGATAAAGCCCTTCTGATCTTCTTGAACCAGGGAACTAATTACTCGCTCCAACCTCATTGCTAAGATTTGAGCATAGATTTTGTAGTCACAGTTTAGCAAAAGATTGGCCTGTATGAAATTAGGCTGACAGCTACTTTTCCCAAGACTTCATGCTGGGAAGCCCAAATAGAATAAACCGCCCATCAACTTTACCAGGACAGGCAAAAGGTCTTCGGAGAGGACTTTATAGAATTTGTTGGGTATATCGTCCAGCTCAGCAGCACTATCTCTCTTAACCTACTCTAAAGTGATTTCCTGAGTAAGCGACTATGCTAAACTGCTGTTGAGTGAGGGGAGAGCTACCCCATTAATATAATATTTTAATTGTATCTCTGAGACTGAGAGAAGCTTGTAAATGCTAGTTCTATTTCTGCATTCTCTGAACAGTGCATCCCGGTTTTGTTAGATACTTTTAATTGTATTCCTCACACTATCAGTTCTTGACTTCCAAGCAAGAAGCTTCCCACACCCTTCCCCATATTCATGGTGAGACAGCTTACTGGCCTCCCACTTTTTTCTTAATATACTGTCTAGATAATCTGCTACGGCCTGTCTTGCACTTTTAATTTCGGTAATGTTCTTAGCCCGATCCTGGTCTCCTTGATACAGGTCACTCTCTCTTGAGGCCCTCAGATGTCACCTTCCAGTTCTTTTATCTTATATCTCTCCTCCTACCCCTAATGTATGCCTTGTAAGCATCCGTATTATGTGATTTGGGGCTGAAGAGTTATTTACTTCAACAAATTCCAGTGTATTGCTTTTCAGCTGGGCTTTTACTGTTTAGTCCAATAATAGAGTTCTATCAAATGTCCACTTACTAGGGGCTAAGCCCTTTTCTAATTGTAACTCTATGTGAACTGTTGAGTGGTCAGAAAGGTGTTCGGGATGTGTTCCGCCTTCTTAATTCTACTAACCAAATTAGAATCAACCCAAAAAATACATTCTGGAGGCATGTCCATGCCTTCTATTGTGGAAAGTGAAATTTTGATTACCACTTACAATTTTGATTACCACTTACCCCCTTGGTTTGGACCCACCATATGTCTGTTAGCCCTATATCTTCCATCATTGTCTTGAGAAATCTTCTCATTTTTGGTGAGCTAGTAAATTTCTGTTTAGTGGATTTATCAAGAATGGGATTTAGTAAAACATTAAAATCACCTCCCAGAATTATAGGGACTTTGATCCCCAAAAGCTGATTATATAGGGAACTGAGAGGCGCAATATCATCAACTTTTTAGCTCATAATATCCTGCCAGGGCACACCATACGTTATGTATTTTAATGTTGGTTATAATCCAATGCTCCCCAATATCTACTTTGCACTGCCCTAGGGTGGGTTTAATGGATTTTTAATGAGTAGTGCCACTCCCTTTGTACAACATGATTGATTGATTAGTGTGGATCAATTCTGCAGTCCATTTCTGTTTAGTTAGGATATACTTCCATTTGTCCTTCATTAAATGTACCTCTTGTAACATTATAATATCGTGATTATCATGTTTAAAATATTGAAAAATTATTCTCCTTCTATTGGCTGCTCTAAGCCCATTTACATTCCAGGTTAAAATGTTAAGTGAGACAAATTCTAAAGGGCCCGGCATCCTAGACATCATTTTTTAAAAAGCATCCTTTCATTTGTATCATACCTCCACCCTAGTATTCTGGATTCCTATGATTGAGGACTTTTACCTTTATTTCCATTTTATCCCATCTGCTCCCCCCAATGAATTTCTAACTTACTATCTCATTAAGTGAAAGTGACCCCACCCCACTGGGGAACCATCTATAAAACTAAGATGGGTATGTTGTGCTGATACGCAATCGAGCTTGCTCTGGCGTTTACTCTTTATTCTTCTGCTGAGCCCAAATCTGTTCAACAACAATTCCTGCCTCCTTGGGATCCCTGATATTGTACATCTTATTAAACCTCATGGGAATCTTACATGAGCGGTAGCTCCAAGTGATTTCAACTCTGATATAAATTTCCCCAGCTCCCACTGTCTATCCTGTGTAATCTTGGAGATGTCAGATTGAACCCGGAACAACCACTCCCCTTTTGTAAAGCTTCCTGCTTTTAGGGCCTCCGAAAGGATTTGTTCTTTTAGAGTGTAAGACTAAAAGTTAATCAAGATTTTCCTTTGATTCTTCCTATATAGATTCTTTAGAAATGTGTCTTATGATAACGCCATTGATATTATCCCCTTCGAGGCCCTCTGGGATATTGAGTACACTAATATTATTACGTCTGGAGTTGTTCTCCAGCGACTCTATTTTATCAAGCATACCCTTCTCTCCATTTTTTAAGCTTGGATTTCAGTCTGGTTAACCTCAACCTCCTTATTGAGAGCCTCTGAAGAGGTTTCCGCTGTAGAAATTCTATTGGTTAGGGACGACATTCTTGCTTCTAGAGTCTTGCAGACCTCTTGGATTTTGACTTGATTCCTCTTCTGATTTCTGTGGTTAAAGTGTTGAGCATCTCTGACAAACCCGGCTGCTTTTCACTACCTACATTTGTCCTAGGGATGTTTTTTAGAACTGAGGGATGACCTGCCCACCCCGCCCCCATGAGGTTATCTTCGCTGTTGCCCAACACCTTGTATCTATTACTGGTCTCAAGGTTTGAAAATGGAGCCTCTGCACCTTGTATATCGGGCTCCATTGTAGTTATGCTTTCTCCCTCATTGTTAATTGATTTATTTAGTTTATTGAGAACGGGGAGGGAGGTTTTGCTATGTGGAGCCCTTTGGCCTGTGCCTTAGCCTGTACGTTAAAGATGGATCTTAGTGAGGGTGTTATCTTGACTCGTTCTGTTTTTTTAATAGGTCGATTGGATGCTAATGGATATTTTACAGACAATGGATCTGGTGTAGATGGAAAGGTAATATCGATATTTGCTATACTCAAACATCCTGTATTACTGCCTCTTTGCCTACACTCAATTTTCTTAAATATAGGGTCCTGGAGGAATGAAAAGGCTTCCACTGAACTCATATTTTTATTTCTTAGCGTATACCTGTTTGGCTGTCAATTCCCTTCAAAAAGCCCCCTCTCCCTTACTTGTGCTTCTTGCACTGACCGTTCCTTAGGCAGTGTCTTCTTTGCACCAGCCGCTGAAAATTTAGGGGAGGCACCAGATTCTTTGCCCTCTAAATTCTTTGCTTAGTGTGAGGGGGAACATGGGGGCTGGCTAGACCTACCAGTCGCAAGCTCCGCAGTCTTCCTCTGGCATCGCATGTGATGACTTGATTCCAGCGTCCTTCAGTTGCTCTCAGTGTCAGTGTGGACATCTGTTCCTTACCCAGGTCTTTTCCTGTGTTTCCGCCATCCCAAGTGCATGCAGCGGTGCATCACGAGGCTTGGTCAGCTTTGAAGCTTCTTCGTCCCCGTGTTTGGCCTTCGGCTGATGGTGGCCGGGGCCTGCTGTACACGCTTGTGCTTCCCGGCAGGGAGGAGGAGGCTGCAGGAGGCTGCAGGCAGCTGCCGGGACTCACCTTGACAGGTGTGTCACATCGTAGGTCTTCTTCCGAGGCACCCCGAGCAGGGTCAGCTCCTGCCGGGTGCCCCGCACCTGTCTGAAGCACTGAACAGTAGCTGGTTCATCCAGGGCCACAACTGTGATTCAGATCTACTCTAGCTCATTGTCTTGCACTTGTTCCTGTAAAATGCACTGTGTGTGTCAGCTGCTTGTGGGACACACAAACCTCATGGAGAACTGAACATTGAAGCCAGGTGCTGACATCAAGACAGTCCTCTAAGGCTACTGGGCTGTTTGAATCCCTTCCCTACTCTACCTGCCAGCTACTAAAACCAAGGGGCTGGCATGAAGCCTGTTTCTACACTTGTGATTGAGGTGTAAATATGCATTGTTGCATTTTATTAGGATAATGGCTGCAAGGGGCTGTAATGTACACTATGCACTTTAAAGAAGAGCCTCTGTCGGAGCTGTTTGTAGGCTATGTGCCACACTTGGACGTCTATTGAATAAGCTGGGTGCTGATACTGGACTACACTTTGAAGTTGATCATGAACTTTCTATCCACACACCCCCACCTCCCTATCTCAGCCACTAAACTCCGCTGGCTGATACTCTGCCAGGGAAAGATCAATGTGTGAAGTGTCGATAGTGTACCACCAATGTGCTGATAGGAAGCGTGAACAGAGGACATGACCAGCGACTCAAGAGTCGTTTCTCCAGGTTACACTTGGAAGCACTCTAGTTTTTGGTTCATACCTTTGGGGTCATCCCATGTTTAAATATACACAATGAGGCATCAGGTAATTGCCTATAAAGATGTAGCTACTAGGTATTTTACTAGCCTACAAAGTAAATTCATTTCTGGTCCTATTCAATTATGTACTATTATTATTTTCCACATAATATGGTCCAGACTGGAGATCAGATGAGCAGCTATAACATGGCAACTAATACCAGAAAGAGTTCCTTTCAAAAGTAAAGACATGGTCAGGCAACCTGAAATGCTCTGCTTACTGCTTACACTTCTTTACTTAAATGAGCCACTATTCACTAAATAGTCAGTCTAAATAGTCAGTGGTGCACGTTGGCAGTTCCTTCTCCCCTTGAAGTTTGAATTTCCCAATGTCTCACTGATTCATCCGCCAACTTAGCCACCAGGTGCAATGAGAGGACATAATCTTGGTTTGCAACCAAGGCATCCAGCAGCCAATCCATTGCTCTCTGACTTTGAAAGTACTTTGCCAATAAGGAGGTAGGCATGAGCCTCTTGGAGTCTATGCCTATAACACAACAAAATAGTCCCCAGCGACATATACTTGATCGACCGCAGTTTTTATTCCAATCCCCCCTCTCACAGACTGGTGATAATAACTCATTTGAAAGCATGAATGCTCTATAAAATTATGCAGGTATGTGATCATTAGAATGGCTTCTTTTCTCAATCTCAAAAGAATAAGAGTGATGGTTAAAGTACCAGCTCCAGACAACATAATATTATAATAAATTAGAGTCCTATGTGGAATTTGTCAGAATCTGAAGTTGATACATTTGTTCCACTTGAGATGCCTCTTCTCAATGATGGACGTACATTTCTATTAAATAAAGCAGACAAAGGGATTAAGCACAAGTTGAAGAAAGCTTTATCAAAGGTAACACATTTATCTTCTGCAAAGGTGAATAACAATTGTAAAATGCTCCTTGATCAAAATTTACAAAAAAAGGCTAAAACAAGATGTATTACTAAAAAAGTTTTTTAATAAAGTTAGATTTCAGGCCTCAGTAGATAAACCTCCTGAGTAAAGATTGGAAATGTTATCTTTACTTACAGTGATGGATCTTTTAGTTAAGAAATGTGTTCCCTCGAGTGAGGTCTCATTACATCTACAATTGGTGGCAAGGTCATTGCAAATCCAATATTTGATACATTTCCATTAGTAATTTACCTTTTCTATCTCTAACTTAACAGGAAATCATGATAAGGGACAGTACCATTCTTACTCATCATAACTTTAACTTATTGACCTATTTACATCATAGTCTTTACAACTGTCAGTGAATTTTGGATATATTCTTAAGGTACTCTCTTCTAAATTAACGCTGAGAATTGTGCAGCATTGTGACATGAGACTAGTAATGTTATGGAAAGACGAGGATAAAGCTTTCATTTTGATTCAAACAGTACTAATATTGGTCTCTTCATACGTCTGTAGTATGGTCTGTCAGGGTGCTTATTATAGCCTTATAGCCCGCAGTAGAGGGCTACACCGGCTATTAAAGGCCCTCTCCAGCGTTCGGCTCGGGCCTTTAACAAGAGAGAGGGACTTTAATAGCTGGTATAGCCCAGCTAGGAAGGGCTATAAGGCTATTAGAACATTCTGCCACTAGAGGGCAGAATGTTCCAACAAAAAAGAACAAAGCCTTATGGGAGTGTGAGGGGACTGGAATCCCCTCAGGCTCCTTGAAGCCTTTGTTCACAGCCAGAGCTGTGAACAAAGAAACATTAGAATGTTGGAGCTCCAGGCTTATACCAGCCATTATAAGCCCAGAGCACTCCATTGTTTTCAATGGAGCTCCCAACATTCCAATTCTAATATGTTTTATGTATCACACATCAACATCAATGTAAACCAAAGTTAGGTGGTGAAACAAATGCAAAGAGAAGACATGACTGGTCATTTCTTTAAATTCACAATGGCTCTTAAATTATCAGATAATGCAAACAATTCTGTGAGGTCATGAATTGTCTCAGGCACACAAGGTGTGGGATGGGTCACTGAAAATGCCAGTAGCACATTAAATGGGGATTCTGGTAGATGGTCTTGTGTTGTATTAGAGCTTCATTCTGCCTCCCAAAATATTTCCAGAGCAAGGGATATCTAATGAAGAATTTTCTATTGTAACTTGGAATACTGCATATGATATAATATATGCTTACAAGAAACATTGTTTGTATAAGGGTTTTTGATTTATCTAATATCAATATATATGTATGTCCTGCCGTACCATCTATAAAGGTCATGCAAAAAGTTGCATTTGCTAGTCAGCTAAGTGGAGCTATGTTTGTCTCAGTATGATGTTGGGAGAGATGATGGCAATAAATATGTCTATTGTTTCAACTAAGACCCTAGTTAATGTATTGATGCCTCTTGGGCACTATAATTTGACCATCTTTGACGAAACAATGATCCTAATCCATCTAGTTAAACTCTTCCATCCACTGAGTCTTGGCTTCATGGTGAGAAATTTCAATACACGGATAACAAGTAAATGTTATTCTTCTACTACTTTGGCTATTCTAGATGAATGACAGGGGTGATATACCTCAGTTGTTTAATCAGACAGTCATGTCAAGGAGGATTCTCTGTTAAAGTGGGTATTTGCATGAAAGTTTGCTATCATAGAATTGTGGCCAAAGCTCAAGGTAATCCAATGTGGGAGAAGTAAGAAATAAGATCTGCATCTGATTATCTCTCAAATGAAGGATTAGATAGTATTAGTAGCAATAACACGTTAGATGTAACCATAGCAACCCTAAGTTAGCCACTTTTGGTTTCTCCCAAGCTTGGTCTAAAACACAATGCATTTCCATTGCTATTTGATCTGCAATAAGCAGAATGTCATAAAATGGAACCATAAAGCTGGAATGCAGTTAACTATGTGGCTTATAGAGATCTGTAAGAATTTACCAAAACACTCTCTGAAGGTTACATTGGATTCATTCTTTGATAAATGTGGGTGCTGCACATATTTCTGAACCAAGTGCAACTAGTAAGTACAGTGGCTCGCATAACAAATAGACCAGGGAATAAATATATTACAGATGAATGAAGAATGGTAAGATGTTCTGGTACTCCATTCTTCAACCATGAGAAAGGTTTTATTCCATGTGGTTAGGTCAACAGGTTTGGATGTATCCAGGAAACAGATACCCTTTGGGGCTAGTCCATATCTTTCCAAATTATATTAAGTGCACAATGATACTGCAGTGTTTAATGCTAATCCCATGAAACTGAGGAAAGTATTTACCACTCTGAAGCATCGGAAGCTCAGGAACAGAATCCTCAAAGTGAAGCACTCCATGGATTTGAGCAAATATATCTGCAATGGTCTTTAATATCACTTTGACATCCTTTTAGATTCCATTATCATGGCAAGGGAGTGTAACTCTACCCCTTTCTAAGAAAGATTCAAGGCATGGTGGAACATATTACTGGCCTATCACTTCACTAGATGCTAGTCACTCCGTGAGTCTGACTGGCTGTTTTTTTTGTTTGAAATCTGTTTTATTTTCTAAACACAAAAGAAACAAAAGAAAGAATACATCACAAGTCCATACATGCACAGCGTTAAGCCTACAACCCATTTTAGGGCCGGCCGTGTCATTAGCAAATGCTTCTCAGTGTTAACAAAGGCAGCAGGGAACTAATCATAACACGCTGTGTACTATTTCAGGACTCATTGAGAACCAGTAACGTAGTGAACATGGGCTAGAAGCCCCTACAAAGTGGATAGCAGTAGATGGACAGAAAAAAGTTGGAGAAAAAAGAGGAAAGGAGATAAAGGAGAAGTAGACAGCTGCCCGGGTAGGCGAGCGGATGGACAGGAAGTAACGTGTGACAATGTCCAGCTTGAGTAGCAATGGGGGCCTTAATGGTTGTTAAATGGGTGGGTGATTATGACAGGTCTAGGCATGCGTGAAGCTTATCGGGGTTTGGCGGGAGTAGGGCATCCTCAAAGAGTTGCAGCGTTCTAAGCTGGTGGGGTAAATATCACGCATGTTCTATTTTACAGAGATATCGAAGTAGGGGATGCCAGACAGTGTTAAAGTGGGTGTCTCGCGATTGCAGTCGTGCTGTGAAAAGTTCCAGAGTTATAACGTGCCACAGGCACCAAAAGCAAGCGATAATCGGGGGTGCCTCTTTCTTTTTCCAATATAGCGCTAAGAGTTGCTTAGCCGCCCCAAGCATGTGTAAAGCTATAGTCCAGTCGCTGCGAGTGAGTGCCTTTAAGGTACCAGGTTCGAGGCCCAGGAGGATCGTGGCTGTAGATTCAGGCAGGGGGAAGCCCAACACCTTCCTAATATGACTAAGGACTTCCTTCCAGAGCAGGGTCAGGAGCGGGCAGGCCCACCAAATGTGAATGAAGTCTCCAGATGCATTCGAACACCTCCAACACAGGGGGGATGTGGCAGGAAACATTTTGCGTAGCCAGACGGGCGTATAGTACCATTGTGTCATAATTTTGTATGCATTTTTGGGATGCTACGATAGACCCTAGGAATGTCTCACCATAGATGGTTCCACTGCCCAGGAGTGATGTCCGTGCCCGACGTCAGCTGCCATTGGCGTTGATATGAATGCGCAGTCAGCACAAGAGGGTGTTGTAGGATCTGGTATTTTTTCGAGATATGAGGCCCTTCGAGTCATCGAAGGAGCGGACCAGCCGCTCAAAGGAGGTGTATGGCCGGGTAGCAGCCTGCAGCATTTTGGGTGATGATACCCAGTGCCACAACTGGGCATCCTGAAAGCCCGCTTCCGGTAGGAGATGAAATTCTTCTCTGCACTGGGCAAACGTCTTTAGGATTCCCCCTCAAACATGTCTCCAATCACTCTGCACCCTCCCTGTAACCATTTGGCAAATGCTTACGTATGACCGGCCGGGGATAAGAGCGGGTTGCCCGCTATGGGAATGTGAGGGGAAGGGAAAGTCGTCAGCCCCTTACGCACAACCATTTTGTCTCAGATATCAAGGACCGTTTTGGTAGGCACTGCCATATAAGCACTGCAGGAGCACGCCCCCCGATGGAGCCAGGTAAGATCCCATATCGTACGCCCCGTTACCATCCTATCCATATGGAACCACACCTTTTCGCTTTCAGTGGTTGTCCATTCCGAGACAATACGAAGGTGTGAGGTCCAGTAATAGTCCAAAAGGTCAGGGCACGGAGAACCGCGGTTGACGACCACCCCAAATAAATTTAGTGATCTCTTTTTGGAGGTCCTGTATCTCTGTTGTTGCAGTCTAAGATTTTAGGGAGGATTGACATTTTGACAGCGTTAGGCCTACCGAGCCAAGAGCTAGTCAGAGACTTCCACCTCTGGAGGTCTTCCTGGACGGCTTTCTTGCATTCACGCCAATTTACCTGAGACCACGTGTCCAGGGAAGGGGTCCGCTGTAGACTTAGGTAATGAATATGGTCCGCAGTCCATTGATAGGGAGCCAGTGTTTTCAAGGCTGGGAGCTCCTCATGTCCAAGATTTGTCATGATTAATTTTAAGGCCGGATGCCCTTTCGAAGGTCTGCAGGAGAGTGTAGAGCGCCTGGAGAGAGGTATGTGGACGCCATTATGTGAGAATAAGGTCATCCGCGAATAACGCTACTTTATTCTGTCGACCTCCTAAAGCGAGGCCGTGGATGTCCGCGCTCTGCCTTATCATCTCCGCCAAGGGTTCTATTACCAGGGCAAATAGCAGAGATGACAGAGGGCAGCCCTGTCGTGTACCCCTGTGGATGAAGAAGGGATCCGTGAGCTGTCCGTTTACACCGACCCGCGCTTGAGGGGAGAGATAGGGAGCCATGATCATAGAGATCATATTTGGCCCCAGACCTACCTTGTGTAGCACCGCGCGAAGAAAACCCCAGTCCACCCGGTCGAAGGCCTTCTCCGCGTCAAGCGATAGAAGGCAAGCCGGTATATTCCAGTGGTGTGCTTTCCCTACCAAATGCGCAATTTTACGCACGTTATCCGCCCCTGTCTGTTACGGATGACGCCAACCTGATCTGGCTCCACAAGGCCAGGCATGTGGGGAGCTAGGTGTTTAGCTAGCATTTTATTGTAAGGTTTCAGGTCAGTGTTTATTAATGCTATGGGACGGTAAGAAGCACATTGCGTGGGGTCTATTCCTGGTTTGGGGATAGGAGCTATTTCTGCCATACCCATGGAAGGCGACGGCCCCTCCGTGTCCGAGAAGGAGTTATATAGTCTCAGCAGGTATGGCTGGAGTTGTGATATGAACATACGATAAAAGTCCACCGAGAGGCCATCTGGGCCTGGTGTCTTCCCAAGGGGGAGGTCCTTCAGCGCCGCGGTCAGTTCCTCCGCCATGAGGGGACCTTCCAGTTGTTTAGCATAGTGTGGGTGTATTGGGGTCCAGGGGCATTGGCTCAATACCTCATCGATATGAGCTTGAGAGGGCGTTTCCACCTCATAAAGGGTGATGTAATAGGCCCTATAGGCCTCGCATTTAGCTCGCTCCTCAGTGACCCGCCCTCCATCAGATAATTGGATATTCGCAATGTGGGCCTTCGCTGCTCGGACCCGCAGGCACCTCGCCAGCAACCTACCCACTTTCCCCCCCCCCTTTCGAAGTACCGTTGTTTTAAGGCAAGCAGGGACTGTTCAGCTTTATTAGTTCGCAAACAGTGGAGCTGTCCCCAAAGGTTTGCAAGTTTCCATCGAGTTGTGAGGGAAGGGCACTCCCATCCTGCTTCTCAAACTTCTTAATATCTGTAGAGAGGCTATCCTCTAGGTTGCGGGCCTCCTGTGTCCGTGCGATCGCAATGAACGTGATGTGGCCTCGGATTGTCCCCTTAAAGGCATCCCACATCACAGGGAACGGGGTCTAGGGGAGATCATTGCTCGCAAAATAAGAGTCAATGGCGGTCCGTATAGATTCCACATTGGCCGAGTCCCGCAGAATATGCGGCGGCAGGTGCCACCATGGTTGGTGAGTGGGGCAAGCGGCCGGATCCTGCAGGAGAAGCTCAACGTGAGCATTGTCGGAGATCGAGATGTCAGACAGGGCTGCCGCCAACGTATCCCTTATGAGGGCGTCCAATATAAATAAATAATCAATACCTGAGTACGAGCGATGGACATGCGAGTACTATGAGTAGTCTTGCACCTCAGGAAAGTGGTAATGCCAAGAATCTATTAGACCAAGGTCCGTTATCTGTTTCCGGAGTGCAGAGGACATGGCGCCCGGTCCATTCGAAGAGGCTTGGCTATGATCCAGTGTAGGGTCCCACACTTAAAACCTCCTCCAACAATCAAACAGGGGTCGCAGGCGTTTGCCAACCTCCACCCCCGCCCTGATGAAACGTCCATCTGTGCTACGGAGGGTTTTTGAGGTCCCCTGCCTGATGCCCTTTCTGCATAGGATAGCCACTCCCGCTGTTTTGGTGTCTGCTGTGGCAAAGAATTGGAGCGGGTATTTGGGGTGTGCCATGCGGGGGGTGTCTAACTTTAACAGGTGGGTTTCTTGGAGGAAACTGAGGTCTTCACTGTGTAGTAGTATGTAGCGCCACACTTGCTGCCTCTTGTTGGGTGAATTAAGCCCCTTAACATTAAGGGAAAGGACCTTTAAGGGATCAGGAAGAGCCATAAACTCATCAGATCACGGATTAGGCCATCGTGCCCCCCAGAGAGACATGTCTGAATAAGGGAAGAGGGGAGTAGAGGGGGGTCCTCCCTATGTTCCGGTGCCCGTTGTAGCCTGGCAGACACCCACCCGCCACACCCAAGAAGCAGCAAAGGGGAGAGAGAAAGAGTCAGAGAAATAGTAGGAAAGAAGAAAAAAAGAACAATCAACCTCGGCCAACCGGGCCACATCGTTCTGTTCCAGTCGTGGGTCATCCTGCACCCTAGGGTTTGGAGGGACCCAGAGACGTCACTCTCTCAGGAACAGATGGGGGTGGGTCGTGTGCTGCACTCAAGTCCATTTAGGTGGGGAGTTCCAGCACCCGCTACACTGCGAAAAGGGGAGTTGGGGCACTGTCTAGAACTCAGCAGCGTACAGTAAGGTCAGCCAGAAAAGAAGTCCCTGAGGTCATTATGGGCACAAATGCTGTTCAGCTAGGGACTGGGGAATCCGGACCCATGACAGACTTGTCTCCCTCCAGGGACCTGATATGCTCAATGATGTTGTTTTTAGCCTGTGAGGATGCTTGTTCGTCCAAAGGTGCAAGCGTCTGCGCCGACGCACAGTGGACCAAGAGGGTTTAGCAGGCCCCGTGCAGTAGGCGGGAGACGGGTGGGGCTGACAGGCCAAGAGACGGGCAGTCGGAGCAGTTGAGCCGCTTCTTGGTAGGACCGAATCACCTTACGTTTTGAGTCCCATTTTAAAATAATAGCGAATGGGTGGCCCCACTGGTTGGGGATGTGCAGGCTTCGCAGTTTGTCCGTTACAGGCCTGAAATCGCGGTGGCGTCACAGGGTATTGGATGCCAAATCTTGGAAAATCTGTATTTTATGTCCATCATATGTGAGGTCCTGCTAGGCTCTCGCCGCCCGAAGAATGGCTTCCTTGTCCGTAAAGAAGTGGACCCTGGTTAAAATGACCAGGAGGAGACCCAGCCTGCCCGTGGGCCCGGCGAACCGATGTGCCCGATCCAAAGCCGGCGGGGAGGCGTCATCTTCCCCCCAGACCTCATGGAGGAGCTGTGCCACATAGGTCATCATGTCCTTCCCTTCTGCCCCAGGAGGAACTCCCCGGATGCTGAGGTTGTTCTGGCGACTTCGATTTTCCAGGTCCTCCTGCTTCAGTTGTAAGTCTATGTGTTGGTCCTCTAGGGTGGCCAGGCGTTGCCAGAGTTGCTCCTGTTCTTCTCTGCGGGTGTCAACTGTCCTCTCCAGTCCGTCCACTCGCTCGCCTAGGTCCGTGACCTCCTTCCTGCGCTCCCGGACACAGGAGTGGACCTCTGTGCACAAGGAGCCAATTTCAGATTTCCGCTCGGTCATGAAGGATGCCATGAATGCTTGTGTCACTGGCCCCGCGTCCCCTCCTGGCTGCGGCGTCACCTCCACAGGGGCGGACACGCCCATCCTACCCCACATTGCCGCAACCAAGGTGTCTTTAGAGGTTGGCACATGGACGTCCTTCCCTCGGTTGGTGCGTGTCTTTGTGCAGCTGCAGCTATCCAACCAGGTACCAGTCCCAAAGGCCCAACGGGCGTTCTCGAGACAGCTCACAGGGGTGCCCAGCTACCAGGCGGGCCCACCGTATCACAGCCGTCCAGCTGACCCACTCCAGATGGGGCCCACTCTTGTGGGGCTCACGCTTATCGCCCCTCAGCTCCGGCCAGTGTCAGACAGTAGGATGCGGTCCAGAGCAATAGGCACAGCCGCTCACCTCTCCAGTGTCAGTGCTCAATAAAGTCCGTGTAGGCCGGTGGGCCGACTGTTCAGTGGGGCGTCAAATGGGCCTCCAAGCACTAAAAGATATCCATATGCTGATGATACTGTGCTATTCAACCGTCTGTCTATTAATCTCCAAAGACAATTGAATGCCCAGCACTACATGCTCAGAGATTCACAAAGTTAATCAGCAAAAAGTAAAATATGGTCATCAGATCTAGAAGGAATTCATGTAACAGAGAATGAGCCTTGAATACAGTAAATGTACATAGTGTCATGTAATATTCTTACTGAGGGATGATGCTCTATGGAAACTTTTTACATTTGTGTTCTCAACATTGGAGGGCAACCTCAATTGGGATGGGACTTCTTCCGCTCTTCACTACTAGGTGAAGGTGCTATATTAAAGCTCTGCACAGAGTGTGCAGTGTACAATTCCAGCTATGTGGTGTGTGGGGTGAACTGCCACAAATTCAAGTCTTTGGAGACATAGATTTGACAAATAACAAATTATCACCAGCTTATCAATCAGTGAGAGAAAGAGGGACTCCAACTGGAACTAGGCATGTTAGGGTTTGCCTTTCGATGATATACCCAAATTGCAGTTTTTGTTACCAATTTTCAAATCAAATCCTTCCACAGGGACCCTAATTAAAAACTTTAATTTATAAAGAAATAAGTAATGGTTTTGGTAGTG
Organism: Lissotriton helveticus; assembly: GCF_964261635.1. Taxonomy (NCBI): domain Eukaryota; kingdom Metazoa; phylum Chordata; class Amphibia; order Caudata; family Salamandridae; genus Lissotriton; species Lissotriton helveticus. Next base: position 262,735,299 of record NC_136058.1, read on the forward strand.
ATTCTTATTCTCATACCAGAATTAATGAAAGTGCAATGCCTCTATTTGGAGCCACAAAATAAGCATGTCTTTAAAAAAATCTAATTCCCGGCTCAAATTGTTGCTAATGAATATTTGAACGAGACAAATTTGTTGCATACAACTTTGGGCACCATATGAAGATTAAGGGGCTGATTCCAGTTTTTAAAGTAGTGGTTAATGTGTGGTTTTAATTACAGTCATATTTAGATGCAGGGATACAACATATATATGTAATTCCCTTTTTTTAAATAGTTGGAATTTCTATTGTAGACAATGTATAGACCACTGCAAATGATGAATAAAGAGGCGATCACTGCGTTGTCTGCATTTGCCCAGGGAAAATATTTTTTATGCCATTTCATATGTCCCATACTTGTTGGAACAAAGATTTGTCTTTTAAAACTGAGATTGGTAAGTGACAAAGCATCACTATTACTGATAATGTTAGTGTACTGCATAGCCCCAACACACTGTATACATATTTTCGGCTTTTTAAGATGCTGTTAAATTTGTGGTATTATCAAATGTATTCTGTATTTTCCCAATTAATTATGCACTGTTTTGTGGAACTTTACTGATAAAATATTTTTCTACTGCTGCACAATATGTCACCCACTTCACAATGTGAACCATATTAATTCTTCGTATTAATCAGAGTTTTGGCAAATTCAGGTATATATGCTTTTCAACATCAGAAAAATTAGATGGAGCGGATCAAAATTTCCCAGAGTGAGATCATTGTTTTGCCATTGAAATGGCCATGAAGGCAGCTCAGACAGCTAAACCTTACATTACAAGGCATTATTTGTAGGATCCTGGCACGGGAAGGAGCTAGGCATGTGTAGATCATAGCTACTTAGTCCTTATTAGCGTTGTGCTAAGTTCTTTCTGTCAGCAGCAAAGTTTAAAGAAAGTAGACACATTTTGCAAAGTTTACAAAGTTCCAATGTTTTGCTGTTCACAAAGTATTACATTTTCAACATATACCTGTACCTTAGCCAGATAGGAAAACCGGCCGCTATCGCTAGAAAGCTGTCGCTAATGCCTGTTAGCGACAGCTTGCGACTGCTTGCTGATAGGGCGATAAAAAAATAGCCGCTGTAGCTAATATGCCCCATATTCTTTTAAAAACAAAAACCAGAATGCATGATCTGCTTCCTTTGACCAAATAAAAGGTACTCACTCCTTAATTAACTTGGTAATGGGTTTTGCAAAATGAGAAAACTGATGTATGAAGCAATGCTCATTTCCTTCTTTCACCATCCCCATCACTGACACATACAAAAATACAAAGGCCAGTGATAGAAGAGTGGAACAAGAAATGGGATAAGACACAAACAGAGACAGTGGACTCCGCCACTTTTGTCTCATCACTTGGCTGGTCAATGAGGTCTATGGAATGTAATGGGACCTTATGTATATTGACATTCAGAGACATATATTAACATTCAGATTTGGGTTACTACAATTGTGAATGGATACACCTGAACACTAGTCCTTCATTATGGGACAAGCATTTCCTAAAAATTAAAAATTAAGTGAGTATCTGAAATCTACATGGACATAAGTATTCCTCAAGTTCTTCCTACATATAAGACAACTACCTTAAGCTTTGTCACTACTCTCTCTTTGCTGGAAGCTGAGTAATAGTTGCTACTTAAATTTTATGGAACTGCAAGATAATCAATACTGTTACTATCTTGCCTTTTTTTTAAAAACATTTGTTTATTGTGATTTTTATAATACACGAAGACAATTTTAATAATGTACAAAGTACCCTACAATGTACCCCACTGAACTGTACACCAGTCTAATCTCAACCACTGCACTCCACACCACTGCACTCTAAGAGACTCTACTCTACAATACTGCACTCTCTACCACTGACCTCTACTCTGCACCACTCTATTCTGCGCCACTCTACTGCACTATACACCACTTCGCTGTATACTTTTCTACTCTACTGTGCACCAGTCTTTTTTATGCCAATGCACTCTACCGGCAGCGGTGCGTCCCTTAGTGTGCAGGGGCGGGGCCCCAATCATATTTTTGCCCCCCGCCCTGGCACCACAACCAAATCTGAGCAGAACAAGCAAGTAAGCAACATCTTCAATTGTTGCATTAATTCTTCCCGCAGCAGTCATCCCTCAGCCGAGCGGAGCGGCTGAGGGGGGTCCCAAGCCAGTGGGGGCAGCATGAGAGGTGTGTGGCTAAAGTTAGTTGACAGACACAGTGACACATTGAAATCACACACACTCGTCCTTCGTAAGTGCATATTTTGGGCTGACTGGCTGCTTTTCTCCGGCCAGCCCGGCATGCGCACTAGAGGCTCTTCTACCTACCCACTACTGAGCTGGGGCGACTCAAAGCGGCATCCCCCTGTCTCAGAAATGAGTGGTAAGGCCGCCTGCCCGAGCCAATCCTGGTGCTGCAGGAGCAGCACCAGGATTGGCTAGAGAGTGAGGTCATGGCACCAGGGCCTTGAGTGAGGCAGCATATGGTCTCTATCTCTCCCCACCTCCTCGAGCGGCATGGCACAAAGAGAGAAGTTTTGGCAGGCTGCAGCAGTGGCATGGCAACGCTGCTTGCAATGCCGCATTGTGCGTGTTTCGGTTATTAATTTATTTTAAAAATTGATGCCACAACGAGACCTGACGGGCGGCTCAGCTCAGCTAAACTCCCCCTTGGTGTAATCCTTCATTGCAACAAGGCTCTTGAGGTGTCAGCTCCCTCCCGAGTTCAGGTTGGCACGTACTGCAGGCTGCTATTCTATTAATTGCCGTCAGATGTGCCTATACTCACAGCTCTAAGCGGTACAGTAATCAAAATCGTTTTCAATATCCAGGTCTTTATTACAGCGTTATGTCCCACTACGCGGCCAGTAGGACCGCGTAACGTAAACTAGTCTATGTTTAAGTTCCTTAGTACTTTTATTGTTACGCCGCCACCCACAGCACCCCACAACTTTCACACAATGACTACAGACACAGTGTTGGTTGGAAAAGGAGCTGCAGGTTTATTTGTTACACAAATAAAAGGCGGGTTATCTTACAGGCGATCCCTATCCGCCCCGCAACCCCTAGTTGCTAGGCACCTGAAGTTCAGCCAAAATTCACCAGCGGCCATAGCCCGGTGTTGTACCCTGGGAGCACTTACACTCCCACCGTTGAACCTATCGTCCACCATAACTCACGCCCACTGAACAAGGGAGAGTGACTCACAGCTTCTCCAGCCGGGGCGGAGCTTCATATGGCAAGCCCCCAGTTGCTCAGGTTTACAACCGCCCTAAGGACAAACGGGGCGCCGTCGTACTCCAAGTTTCCAAGAAGGACCCCTTGGAGCATGTATGACTTATGTACGCGTGTGCTTATACTGGAGGCTTCAGGTCCTGTTCCTGCGCCTTATTTTTCTACTGCTGCACAATATGTCACCCACTTCACAATGTGAACTATATTAATTCTTCGTATTAATCAGAGTTTTGGCAAATTCAGGTATATATGCTTTTCAACATCAGAAAAATTAGATGGAGCGGATCAAAGTTTCCCAGAATGAGATCATTGTTTTGCCATTGAAATGGCCATGAAGGCAGCTTAGACAGCAAAACATTAAATTACAAGGCATTATTTGTAGGATCCTGGCACAGGAAGGAGCTAGGCATGTGTAGATCATAGCTACTTAGTCCTTATTAGCGTTGTGCTAAGTTCTTTCTGTCAGCAGCAAAGTTTAAAGAAAGTAGACACATTTTGCAAAGTTTACAAAGTTCCAATGTTTTGCTGTTCACAAAGTATTACATTTTCAACATATACCTGTACCTTAGCCAGATAGGAAAACCGTCCGCTATCGCTAGAAAGCTGTCGCTGATGCCTGTTAGCGACAGCTTGCGACTGCTTGCTGATAAGGCGATAAAAAAATTGCCGCTGTAGCTAATATGCCCCATATTCTCTTAAAAACAAAAACCAGAATGCATGATCTGCTTCCTTTGACCAAATAAAAGGTACTCACTCCTTAATTAACTTGGTAATGGGTTTTGCAAAATGAGAAAACTGATGTATGAAGCAATGCTCATTTCCTTCTCTCACCATCCCCATCACTGATACATACAAAAATACAAAGGCCAGTGATAGAAGAGTGGAACAAGAAATGGGATAAGAGACAAACAGAGACAGTGGACTCCGCCACTTTTGTCTCATCACTTGGCTGGTCAATGAGGTCTATGGAATGTAATGGGACCTTATGTATATTGACATTCAGAGACATATATTAACATTCAGATTTGGGTTACTACAATTGTGAATGGATACACCTGAACACTAGTCCTTCATTATGGGACAAGCATTTCCTAAAAATTAAAAATTAAGTGAGTATCTGAAATCTACATGGACATAAGTATTCCTCAAGTTCTTCCTACATATAAGACAACTACCTTAAGCTTTGTCACTACTCTCTCTTTGCTGGAAGCTGAGTAATAGTTGCTACTTAAATTTTATGGAACTGCAAGATAATCAATACTGTTACTATCTTGCCTTTTTTTTTAAACATTTGTTTATTGTGATTTTTATAATACACGAAGACAATTTTAATAATGTACAAAGTACCCTACAATGTACCCCACTGAACTGTACACCAGTCTAATCTCAACCACTGCACTCCACACCACTGCACTCTAAGAGACTCTACTCTACAATACTGCACTCTCTACCACTGACCTCTACTCTGCACCACTCTATTCTGCGCCACTCTACTGCACTATACACCACTTCGCTGTATACTTTTCTACTCTACTGTGCACCAGTCTTTTTTATGCCAATGCACTCTACCGGCAGCGGTGCGTCCCTTAGTGTGCAGGGGCGGGGCCCCAATCATATTTTTGCCCCCCGCCCTGGCACCACAACCAAATCTGAGCAGAACAAGCAAGTAAGCAACATCTTCAATTGTTGCATTAATTCTTCCCGCAGCAGTCATCCCTCAGCCGAGCGGAGCGGCTGAGGGGGGTCCCAAGCCAGTGGGGGCAGCATGAGAGGTGTGTGGCTAAAGTTAGTTGACAGACACAGTGACACATTGAAATCACACGCACTCGTCCTTCGTAAGTGCATATTTTGGGCTGACTGGCTGCCTTTCTCCGGCCAGCCCGGCATGCGCACTAGAGGCTCTTCTACCTACCCACTACTGAGCTGGGGGCGACTCAAAGCCGCATCCCCCTGTCTCAGAAATGAGTGGTAAGGCTGCCTGCCCGAGCCAATCCTGGTGCTGCAGGAGCAGCACCAGGATTGGCTAGAGAGTGAGGTCATGGCACCAGGGCCTTGAGTGAGGCAGCATATGGTCTCTATCTCTCCCCACCTCCTCGAGCGGCATGGCACAAAGAGAGAAGTTTTGGCAGGCTGCAGCAGTGGCATGGCAACGCTGCTCGCAACGCCGCATTGTGCGTGTTTCGGTTATTAATTTATTTTAAAAATTGATGCCACAACGAGACCGGACGGGCAGCTCAGCTCAGCTAAACTCCCCCTTGGTGTAATCCTTCATTGCAACACGGCTCTTGAGGTGCCAGCTCCCTCCCGAGTTCAGGTTGGCACGGTTTGCAGGCTGCTACTCTATTAATTGCCTTCAGATGTGCCTATCCTCACAGCTCTAAGCGGTACAGTAATCAAACTCGTTTTCAATATCCAGGTCTTTATTACAGCGTTATGTCCCACTACGCGGCCAGAAGGACCGCGTAACGTGAACTAGTCGATGTTTAAGTTCCTGAAGCCAACAGATAAGCAGAGCAGACTTCAGCGGCTCTCCCCACGGAGCCCAGTCTCCAAGACACAGGTGGTGGTTTAGCCAGATTTCCGCATGAGTAATCCCTGAATCAGCCAACTAAATTTGCTGATCCTGGTTATGATACGCCCTTGGCCAGACTCAGATTACAGCCTCAGAGGTAGGTTGTAAAAAGCAGTGGTGGCTCGCACAGGTAATGCAGTGGGGCGGTGAGGTGAGGCAGGGCCAACTCGGCAATGCTGCGACCACAAGGTAAGTGCTTTTATTTATTTATTTATTTGCTCTCCACTTTCCCGTCATATGTCGAACTCCACTAATACCCCCCACCTAGCCCCGCCACGCCACGCCTCACCGCCCCACAGCGTTACCTGTGCGAGCTGCCACTGATAAAAAATTTAAACATAGCACTATTTCTCCTGTAACAACGAAGCACTGATTATTGAATATCTATTTACCATCACTGCTATTAACAATCATTTGTACATCACAACCAAGTGTGTCATTATTATGTAATTATTACTGCAGGGTGAGATTTCAGACTAGTCCTTCTGGAGGGCATGTTGCACATATACTTTGTTCAGTAGATTTGCGTACAATTATCGTAACCAGAACAGAGGCTTTTCTAGGTTACTGGAAAAAATCTGACTTTCATATCCCTCCTGTTTGCTTCAGAAGCACCTTGTGCAATAACACGAGAAGAGAAATCCAACAGTGTCACACATATCTGTTCTACGAAGACAAAATATGTCTTGTTTGTTGAAGAGTTCATATTTCAGTAATAGTGTGGTTGAACGGAGATAGGCGATTAGAGGCGTCTACATTACAAGGGAATACTTACATGTAATCTTTGTTTCCCGATTTGAATTACCAATGAAGACAGCTAAGTGGCATTTATTTTACAGATTCTTGTATAATTAGTGTCCACACCTTCTCACAACTGATAAGGAAGGCAGCTTACAATGGGCTTCTATGTGGTAGCTAGGGAGCGGTGTAAAATTCCATTTATTGATTTTTATTGAACCGTTTGTAAAAGTTTCATGTCTGTCCTGTGTGCCAGCCCCTCTGTCAGATTAGGTAGCGAGGGGTTACATGCAGCGGGTAATCAGCTGCATAGCATTAAAAAAAGGGGGTTGTTCGGGAATCTAGAGGGACCCACAAGCAATAGGCACAGTTCATTGACAGTAATAATGCTTTGATCTGCAGCGCTTTAACTCGGACGTCTGACACTTCAGTGTTTGCGCAGTTTAGAACCTGCAAGGGGCTTTTGAGATGGTCATCCACTGATTCTTTTGCCCCACCACTTTCCAAGTCTACCAGCCGCCATCGTGCTCTACACCACTCTACTCTACTCTGCACCACTCCACTATATGCCACTCTACTCTGCAACACTGCACTCTACGCCACCGCAATTTACACCACTGCACTCTACCCAATACACTCTACACCAATGCACTCCACTCTATGCCACTCCACTCTACTCTACTGCACTCTATGTCACTGCACTGTACACTACTATTCTCGGTAGCACTTCACTCTATACAACAGTACTCTACTCTACATCACTCTACTCTACACCTCTATACTCTCCTCCACTCTACTCTGCACCACTCAACTCTACATCACTGCCCTCACTGCCACTCTACTCTACTCTGCACCACTGCACTGTTTTCCACTACACTCTATGCCACTCTGGTCTACTCTGCACCACTTTAATCAATGTCACTTCATTTTACAATGCTGCAACACTCCACTCTACAACACTCCGCTCTATGACACTGTGGGGCATATTATCAAGAACGGGAGTTACATTATCGCCGCTTTTATCGACAGGAAACTGCCGATAAAGCTGCGATAATGTGCTTGATGATATGCTCTATGAATTCCAATCGAAGCCCATGTTAGATGTCTTCACATCTAACATGGGCTTCGATTGGAATTCACAGAGCATATTATCAAGCACATTATCGCCGCTTTATTGGCAGTTTCCTGCCGACAAAAGCGGAGATAATGTAACGCCCGTTCTTGATAATATGCCCCTGTATTCTAAGACACGCTACTCTGCACTTCTCTACACAACTCCACGCCGCTCTCCTCTATACTACAAATTGTTAGCTATGCTGAAGAGCAGCCACGCTGGTGTACTACAACATGGCTAAAACACATTGACAAAGCCAATGGCTTTTGCACAGGGGAAACCTGTTGGTTTTGTCAATGCTTGTTAGGACTGTTTCCTTCATTTCTAGAATTATCTTTGCCAGAATCACTTTTATAGTTTGTCCAGCTACATACACAAATATACATTTACGCACTCAAGCCTGTGTCAGTAGTGGTTAGCTGTAAGCGTGTCCTTGACGAATACAACACCAAGAAGTAAACCTTTTTCCCTGTCAGTTGTATCTAAAATGTGCATTAAATCACGCTCAGAATCTGAGTCATAAAGCAATAGATTTAGATGTACATACACCTAACTGTTCATGAATTTATTTCGTTAGGCAAAATGCTCACATTGCGTTCTGTACTTCAAGGCATTCACGCACAGTTAAAAATGACGTCACTGTTCGTTGAAGAGCATCTGAAAGTGAGCGTGATCTCCTAGCCAACATCCCTCCATCACTGCATCTGTGGCCATACCATTAGCTGAAAGGTTGTTTCAGTGGTAGAGTTTTAAGAAGTTTGCTGAAGTTTAGGTAGTTCAGTCGTCTCCTCCGCAGGATCAAACTCCCAGCCACCTGAGGAAAATTGAATTTTGCCCTGTCATGTGTCCCTACGTGTTCCCCATTATATGCTATATGTGCATGATCGCTATGCATATTTACCCCCTTGACGGAATAAAGACGCAATTGTAGTTGTGTCCAACGTTAGTATGCCAGTTATCCAGTCCATCGTGAAAGCAACGAGTTCTAGGCCTATGTTGCCAACGTCTTTACATTGTGCACGTTAATTCATCGAGTTGTCCCCGTTTCTAGGCCTCATAGGGCCCGGACACCAGATTCAAGCTCAAGTCTCCTGAAACCACTCCGAGGAGCGATGCAGCCCCTCCCGTATTTCTGACCCTTCACTTACTTTCTGCCAAGCAGCGCGGTGCCCAGCCTGGCCTGCCTGCCTGTTCTGCCAAGAATATGTTATGCCTCTAGTTATCAGTTCAGCTCCCCGGCTTCACATTCCTAAGCTAACGAACCGCATAAACATTTTCAGCTATAGTCTAGTCTCTCTGTCTCCATGCAAGAGAATTACTGAATTAGTATCCATAGAAGATTCATAGCACACGCAATACATAAAGAAATATATGCATGCACCAGCCTTAGTGTCAAGTAGCCTTTACCCTGATGACATTTAGATTCTATCAACATGTTCTCCAAACACAAGATATCAGATATGCTATAGGTACATGTCGTCCTGACATCCCAGACTTTAGTCTCCTCTTCTGACGCAGAAGTCAGAGCCCCCAGCTCTCCTCAGTTACACGTCATGGCCCGTTGCGCGCACCAGTAGGTTAAAGGTTCCAGCTGCCCGGGTAGCCCCCTCCATGTATCCACCCATTTATGACACTTCTGTGACGTTTACATCACATGTCTTCGTGCACGCCCTGTGCACGCCTTCTTTGTACGCCCATATGTTCTTATCTTACGTTTGTCACTTGTTACGCCTACTGTATGCAATACAATTGTACTGTTTTACTATATATACTATGTAATGTTAAAGAGACGGGGCAGCTGCCATTCCATTCCATTGCATGCCACATCATGGTCTTTAGGCTCGAGCCATCCGATTAAAGCCATTCTGACTCAGATATCACGGATCCTGCCTCTTATTTATTGAGCTATCTGTTATAGTTAATGTATAGAAAAATAGTATTGGTAATTAATTATTTATTTACCACATAAAATGGCGCCCGAATAGGGACGAGCCCCTTCCCCACGCGCCGGTGATGTAACGCAGGCCCCCTGACCCTTCTACAGCCGTGACGGAACCCCTACTGTGCACGTGCAGATATTTCTGCTTCAAGTCTCCCTCAGGCCCACGGAGGAGACGGAGACTGCGGTCCGGCATCCAGACGAGGCGGTGAGGAAGGCGGGTCATCCCGACCAGAGCCCAAGCCGAGAGAGCAAGGTCCGAGGTATCCGGAGGCCCACCTGTTTCCGAAGCCCGAGGCGCATGCGTAGTGCGTAGCAGTAACCAGACATCGTAGCAGTCCAGTCCAGTCCGAGGCCTTCAGTTTGCTTCCCGGTGAGTACCGTTGCTGGGGGTATCTAGACGGGTTCATTAATTTGTGCCCGGTCCGACGGGTTTGGGTACACAGATCCGGTCCGACGTGTTCACCTAGGTGGATACGGTATGACGTGTCTCTTTAGGAGACCGGTATGTTCTGTACTGTTTTAGCAGTGCATCCAGAAATTCTAGTAAGTCCGTTTCTCGAGAAATTCAAGTATTATGTTTTCAATGTATTAGGTAGTATCTGTTGGAACTGTTATTAATGTGTTTTTTGATGTCGTGGTATGAGTGATTGTTTTGCTATTTCATTACTGTGTTTATTGTGTATTGTGTTTAAGTTCAAGTACGGTTCAAATATGCCGCTGTTTTCGAAGTTACGTCAGATAAAAACCAGAAAAGGGTTACTCGAAGAATCAGTTCCTGTCCCTCCCAGGGACAGTCCTGGACATTTCATGTATCATAAGCATGGCTTAGATGCCATACTGTATCTAGATTTATGGGTGGACTACACCAAACATCTTGAAGAGAAATATAGATGGCCTGTTTCAGGAACATGGGATGCCGAGTGCATCATGAGAGTAGAAGAAGCATTATGGAAAAAGAAAGCCAGACAGTCCCAGAAAGATGCCATAGAATTATGGCGTAAAGAATCGCATAAAAGAACAGAGAAAGAATTCAGAAAAGCAGAATTAAGTAGGGAATCCTCCGAAAAAGCCCAAGACAGGGAATTACTAGAAGAAGGTGAACAAGTTAGAGCAGAACAATCAGACAGACAGAGAAATGCCCTTATTAAAGGTATGTATCCTCTTCTCGCCGAGGGTTTGCCTAAAGCGACCCCGGAAACATCCTGTAATTTACCGCCACCCTTGGTCCCGACTAAGCTACGTCATAAACCGACTGCAGCTGAAATTTTCCTTTCTTCCTATTTAGACGATACTGTCCCAGAATATGCTAATACGAATCCTCCGCCAGTTCAACTTCCACCGCCTGTTAATAATGTAATTACTGTGCCTCCAGTCGTTGGTCCTGTTAATGTGCCAGTACCCCAGGACCAACCCGCATTACGTACCCCTACTTTGCCAGCCACGTTACCAGTATCCGCACACTCAGTATTAATTGACGATTCCAGTTCAGGAGGGGCAGGGGGAGGTATTCCTATCACCCCGCCTCAAACAAAACGCCTGACGCTGAGAGATGCAGCGTTACAATGTACCCCGAAAGTGACTACGTACGAAGCCCTCAAAAAGTATTTCAATGAGTGCGGATCTGACTGTAGATATGACCCAGTACCAGGCGAAGATAGTATGATAATATATTCCATACGTTTACGACGAGTTGCAAGCTTCTTGGTTACCATATCAAATATGAAAGAACATCTAGACAGAATATATAATTTCATCCGAACAGGGGAGAAACCAGAAAGTATTCACGAAGCTATGGTACACAGAAAAGTCGAGATTCAAGGCATGATTTTGCCATTTTTAATAAATTGTTTAATAAGAGAACAGGATCATCCTGATAAAAGTCCAGAAGAGATGAAAGTCCTGATAAGATGGAGTGACAATATAGCAGAAGGAAAACACAAGACACAAAATAGTATAGAAACTATGTACAGAAAGATCCGTAAAGAAATTATAAGTATACACCAAAAGGAGGAAGCAATGAGAGTAGCCGAGAAAGAGAATGACTCTTCAGCCGAAGAGGTAGACAACGAGAATCCCACCAGAATAGCGTATGTAGGTAGGACGAGACCTTCTGATAGACACACACGCCTAGACTACAAGAAAGTTTTTCCTCCTCCCGTGCCGGAACAGTGTTCTCTTGAACAATTGTTTCAGGCTACCGATAAAGTTCTGAAATTACGAATTGGTTACAGTAAACTTAGTACCATGCATGAACAAGAACTCGCCCGATCAGCAGTTCGATGGACTAGTGATTCTACCACGTTTTCAGACGAAGTAGTGGCTCAAATGTTTCTGAAACTACCGCCAGCCGAGCAGCGACTGGTGGGTATGTATATGATCCAGCACCTCATTACACTGTACGAGAGTCAGCATTCTGATCCAGGTCCCTTATATAATGTATTGAACGAGTTACTCCTGAACCGATGGAAAGGTCTAGGGACCGATTTAATTAACGTCATTCTAGAACAGCGCCACAAATACAGAACGTTCCTGACTCCGCATTTTGTTTCTGTTTCACCCCCATTCTACATAGATAGACAGAATCCGTTGCGAGAAGTGCATCCTGTTAAGGGAACGGGGGGTGAGCTCGAACGAGTATTTGTTTACACCCCTATAACGAAAATAGAGCTACTAGAAATGAAAAAGTTAGTGCCCTGTCACGATAAAGATCCAGCAGGGTTCCACCGTGAATTAAAAGACATGCTCCGTATGGGAGAATACACGTATCCCGATATCATCAAAATGTTAAAGGTCCTGCTGCCTGCGGGCATATATGAAAAACTTAAAGAAAAAGAATGGGAGGTGGGAGAGAAAAAGATAGACTGGACCGCGTTAGAGAACGAAGATAACACACGAGTCCCAGGTACTGGTCTTGGGGATAAAGCCAAAGAATTGCCCGAACTGTTAATACAAGTCTTGCCAAGATTACTAGCTACGAAAAAGGAAGACTGGGACGCCATCTCAGCCTGTAAACAGAAACAGGACGAAGACACTAGTGATTTCTATTCCAGATTTGAGAAATGTTTCATTATTAATAGCGGTTTGAAAACAAGTAGTGAATCGTATCCACATCTTTTTGTTACCAAATTAGTTGAGAATTCTTTACCGCAAGTTAAAAATAGAGTATTGAAAGTCGAGAGTACATGGCAAGCTAATACCCCGTCCCAAATGCTCCAGATGTTACAGTATCACCAGAATAGAATCAGGGAAGAGCAAGAACACGAAAGAAGACGTATGAAAGACACGAAAATGAAAGTACTAGTTGCACAGTCTGTTCAACCAGATAGTCAGAAGAGGGGTACGAATCAAACTAGTCATTCTGCAGCTCCCGTTAAAGGGACATGCAATTACTGTAAACAGCCAGGTCATTATATAAACGAATGTGCAGTTCTGAAACATAACATAGCTACAGGTAAGACGAAAGAGAGACCACGTCCTCCTAGACAAGAACATGTTCCGCAAAATACACAACCACCGCAGAACGCACAACAGACAGTTACAGTACCGCAGCCTATAGCTGCCACACAACACGTTACACAACAGATGTACCAGTACGCACAGTCAGATTATCCAGAATATCAGCAGTATTCATGAAACAGCCTAGAGAGGGAGGTTGGCTTGCCTCTCATCGAGATTCCTGTAGATCAAGAGGGTCCCTATGTACACAGTCAAGTATTAGGGAAAGACAGAAAGTTTCTGATTGATACAGGGGCAAGTAGGACTACCATCAGTCATGACGAGGTTCCAGGGGCTCCACTCTCAGGCTCAAGAAACGTTTCCCTGGGATTTTCAGGAAAGCCTATTGTTAATGAAATATCGAAACCAGTTTCCCTAGAAGTTGGTCCATTGTCCCGAACTACAGACTTGTTACTTACGAAATCATGTCCAGAAAATTTACTTGGTATTAAAACATTGAAAGAATTAGGAGCAGTAATCTGCTGTTCTCCGGAAGGAGTGAGATTGTTTTTACGTGATTTTAAAGGTCATTATGTGTTACGGGATTTTGATCCTAGATTATTGAATGTACCACAGCATTTATGGGCGCAAGGCCCAACTGATGTAGGTTGTATGCATATTACACCATATCGTGTCACTCTGAAACAAGGTGTTGTATTACCACGAATCCGACAGTACAAGTTACCCCCTGAGGCTGTAGCAGCCTTATCGAAAATAATTGACGAACTCATTGCTCAAGGAGTAGTTGTGGAAACTGACTCCAATGTATGTAATTCTCCTATCATTCCGATTCTTAAACGTACTGATCCAAACGCACCTCCAGTTTATCGATTAGTGATTGACCTTCGAGAACTTAATAAATGTATCATACCCCAGTACCCAGTGGTTCCAGATATCTCTTCCCTATTGACTGCCATTGATTCTGAAGCTACGTTCTTTACTGTTATTGATCTCAAGAACGCATTCTTTAGTGTTCCCATTCATCCAGACAGCCAGTTTCTTTTCGGATTCTGTTTAAATGGAAGAAGCTATAAATTCACACGAGCACCTCAAGGTTTCACAGAAAGTCCTAGTATTTACAGTCAAGCACTTAAAAGACAACTAGACAGTATTCACATGCCAACTGACACTGCCCTGCTCCAGTATGTCGATGATCTATTGATCACAGCCCGTACCGAACATGACTGCGAACGTGCGTCACTGACAGTCTTGTATTTCCTGGCAGACATGGGGCACAAGGTGTCCCCTTCCAAACTGCAATTCTGTGTCCAGCAAGTGGTATACCTTGGACACTTACTGTCCAAGAGGGGTAGACAGTTGACACATGACCGTATCCAGTTAATAGCACATCTTCCACAGCCCAAGACACAGAAGGAGGTACGAGCTTTCATCGGCCTCACTTCTTACTGCAGACAATGGATTCCTCAGTATGCATATCTAGCCAAACCACTGATACAGTTAACAACACAGGAGGCAGCCATATCGACTGTCCTCCCTTGGACCCAGGAACATACACTTGTTTTTAACGAGTTAAAGAAAGCTTTATGTAATGCACCTGTATTAGCGACACCGAACTACAGTAAGCCTTTTACACTTTTTGTTACTGAACGTGATGGTACAGCATTATCTGTTCTCACACAAGATCAAGCAGGACAACACAAGCCTTGTGCTTATTTTTCAAGCACATTAGATCCAGTAGCCCAGGCTCTGCCTGCGTGCCTCAAGTCAGTTGCAGCCACAGCTCTAGCTATCAGACAAAGTGATTCTATAGTGTTAGGACATTCCCTGACAGTACAAGTTCCGCACTCTGTGGAAGTTCTTTTAAACCAAACACAGACTCAGCACTTGACAATTGCACGATTAACAGGTTATGAACTGACACTGTTTCAGCCACACATAGAAATCAGACGCTGCAACGTATTAAATCCTGCTACACTGTTACCCTCGATTACATCGAATCCTGCCACACATGACTGCGTGGAAGTTATTAACATCATGACCAAGCCAAGACAAGACTTGACTGACATTGCATTACCTGATCCAGACCTGACACTTTACGTGGATGGTTCATGTATGAGAACAAGTACAGGAAAGTTAGTAGCCGCGTATGCAGTGACTACTGAAACTGAAGTTATAGAAACACATCGTATCGACACCCTGTCTGCTCAAGCAGCAGAGCTCATCGCTCTGACCCAAGCCTGCATACAAGCCAAGAACCTGAAAGTAAACATATATACAGATTCACGTTATGCATTCGTAGTCGTTCACGACTTTGGAGTACTCTGGCAAGAAAGAGGTTTCATGACCTCTCATGGAGCCAAGATTCAGCATGGCCCCCTCATTCAAGCTCTGTTAGAAGCAATACATTTACCGAAAGCCATTGCCATCATGAAGTGCAAAGCACATACGAAAGCCACTGACACCATTTCCCAAGGTAACGATCTAGCAGATCGAACCGCCAAGCTTACAGCTCAGACTCCAGACATTCCAGTTAGCACGACAAAGACAGACGTTCCAGTTCAGACGACTTGTATGACAGTTAAGGACCCTACACAAGACGTACTAGACATACAGACACATGCTACCCCAGACGAAATCAAGAAATGGTCTGAACAAGGAGGGGTCCAGACAGATCAGGGATGGTTGACGAAGGGAAAAGCCACATGGTTTCTCCCCGACTCTATGGTTCAAGTTATTATTAACACCGCACATAGTCCAGCACACTTAGGAGAAAAAGCCATGTTAGACAGCATCCAGAACCTTTGGTTTAACAAGCATTTACGAGCAGCAGCCAAGCAGAAAGTGCGTACCTGCATGATCTGTTGTCAGTTCAATCCAGGTAAAGGTGTTCCGGTGGAACAAGGTGGATTCCATCCTCCTGACCACCCTTTTGAAGTCCTCCAGATGGATTATATTCAGATGGATCGATGTCGAGATTTCAAGTATGTCCTCGTAGTTGTATGCGCTCTGTCCAGATGGACAGAAGAATATCCAGTTCCAGATTACACTGCCGCGACCACTGCCAGGCAGTTGGTTCGTGAGTTTTTCCCACGCTATGGTTTGCCCAGGGTCGTGTATTCAGACAACGGCCAGCCATTCTCATCCGAACTCATGAAACAAGTATCTCTTCTGTTAGGGTACCAGTGGAAGTTCCATTGTGTACGACACCCCGAGGCAGCCGGCCTCGTCGAGAGACATAATCAGACTCTGAAAATCCGCATTGCAAAAGTTTGCGCAGAGAAAGGCGTAGATTGGTTGGTAGCTCTGCCAGTCGCCATTTTTTATATGAGAATGGTCGCTCACTCCCGTTCAGGTCTGTCCCCTTTCGAGGTTGTATTCGGACGTCCCCCGAACATGTGGGGTACCCCTATGCCACGTAAAATTACTGATGTTGACAGTAATATGCTGACAGATTACCTAGCTTCCTTGATGTCTGCACTACTCTCTTGTCGTTCACAGGTTGCGGCTGCCTTTCCAGACAACACCCAGGTGAAACCGCACGAGGTTGTTCCAGGTG
This sequence comes from Lissotriton helveticus, assembly GCF_964261635.1. Lineage (NCBI taxonomy): Eukaryota > Metazoa > Chordata > Amphibia > Caudata > Salamandridae > Lissotriton > Lissotriton helveticus. The sequence goes on from NC_136058.1 coordinate 262,751,946, forward strand.
ATCTGGTTTTGATCCGAAACTTTGATCGTTCAAGTCCGCTGGAGCCCCGCTGGAAAGAGCCGAAACTCCTACTGATGACCACAAGGACCGCCGTCAAAGTGGAGGGCCGCAAGGGATGGCTCCACTACAGTCACGTTAAACGTTTTCATGGACTCCGTCCAAAGACTTTTTTCAAGGACTGCCCCGATACTGACTCTAAACTTCCCCTGTTAGAGAAAACTCCGCAGCAGGAGTATAAATTAAAGCTCCGGTCTAGCAAGTCAGACAGTTTAATTGTTTAAGTCCCTCTCGGGTGAAGCGGTTAGACAGGTTCCTGACATGTATGAGATAGACCCCCATAGTGAGAGAGTTAGACGAAACTCCAAGAAACTACGTTATTGTAAGAATTTGCGCAGCAGATGCGTAATCACTTTATTGTTTATGTTATTTCTGAGTCTTACGATTACATGCATAAGTTACGTTTTACATGTATTTTTTCCTCCTCTTGATTCACATGTACATCTTTCCTCTAATGATACAGTAGAGCACACTTTTAGTGAACTACCTCCTCACGAGTTATCCTACCGACTTGCCATGCGCAACAATACTTTTATTCGAATGTTACACTATTCACACCAGACCAGCAATGCCACTAATTGTTGGGTGTGTGGTCGACTCCCCCCTTACCAGACACCGAAGGGAGTTCTGCCACTCTTTCCCTATCCGTTTTCACACAATGGTTCGTGTGGAGCATGGTTTACGATAACATCATCCCTAGACGATAAGTCCCTTCTGAATAGAACATGTTTCCCAGACAAGGAAGGTCTTTCCCATAGAACAGGGTTAGATATAGAAAATGAAGTATATGATCTAGGTAATTATTCCTTGAATTTCATGGTTTTGAATGTTCAGTCCGAGACTACTCCAGACTTGCCTGCTATTACAGTCCTACCAGTGAAAGGCGAATTATGTATCCGAAAGAATGGTTCAGTACATCTAGGACATAGTGATTGTACTACTGTGGTCAAGTACAGTGACAGTGGGAAATCTAATTTCAAAGCCTCACGTCATTCGTATTTTGTATGTGGTCAGACCGCATATGTACGTCTGCCCCTAGATTGGGATGGAACATGTTACATTGCCTTCCTACAGCCACCAGTTTTTCTAGCCCCATCCGATTATCACAGAAATACACATCTAGTACACATCAGACATAGAAGGGAGATCGAGTCCCCAATTGTCGATCAAACTGAAACTGCCTTAGAACAGTATACAGACTTCAATAAAGGTTTCTTTTTCTTCATAGGTCCTGTCCAGAATAGTAAGCTAATACGTAGGCTAACCAGAACCCTTGAAGCAGTAGTGAATGAGACTACTTCCGCTCTAGGTAACTTAACAGAAGAGCAATCTGCCATGAGATTTGTCGTTCTTCAGAACCGCCTTGTTCTTGACGTCATACTGGCCGATAGGGGCGGAGCTTGTAGAGTCATCGGATCTAGTTGTTGCATTTTCATTCCTAATAACGCACCGTCTGTTTATTCAGCTATAACCAGACTTCACAAGATAGCCCATCAGTTGCACCAGAATCCAGGCACCTGGACATGGTCCGGTTGGTTCTGGAGTATAATATCTGCTTGGGGATGGAAAGTACTGTCATTCCTAGGAATAGTAGTAATGATCATATTCAGTTGTTGTCTATGTTTACAATGTGGCCCTGCGATTTGCGGCTTGTGCGCTACCTCTTGTATTCCAAGTCCTAAGTCCCATTCCAAGAAGATTCGAGACGAGCAAATGATGCTGTATGAACAGATAGATGGTATCATGAATATTGATGTTTCCTGAAGGAAACGTAGGGAACAAGGAGGGAATGAGGAAAATTGAATTTTGCCCTGTCATGTGTCCCTACGTGTTCCCCATTATATGCTATATGTGCATGATCGCTATGCATATTTACCCCCTTGACGGAATAAAGACGCAATTATAGTTGTGTCCAACGTTAGTATGCCAGTTATCCAGTCCATCGTGAAAGCAACGAGTTCTAGGCCTATGTTGCCAACGTCTTTACATTGTGCACGTTAATTCATCGAGTTGTCCCCGTTTCTAGGCCTCATAGGGCCCGGACACCAGATTCAAGCTCAAGTCTCCTGAAACCACTCCGAGGAGCGATGCAGCCCCTCCCGTATTTCTGACCCTTCACTTACTTTCTGCCAAGCAGCGCGGTGCCCAGCCTGGCCTGCCTGCCTGTTCTGCCAAGAATATGTTATGCCTCTAGTTATCAGTTCAGCTCCCCGGCTTCACATTCCTAAGCTAACGAACCGCATAAACATTTTCAGCTATAGTCTAGTCTCTCTGTCTCCATGCAAGAGAATTACTGAATTAGTATCCATAGAAGATTCATAGCACACGCAATACATAAAGAAATATATGCATGCACCAGCCTTAGTGTCAAGTAGCCTTTACCCTGATGACATTTAGATTCTATCAACATGTTCTCCAAACACAAGATATCAGATATGCTATAGGTACATGTCGTCCTGACATCCCAGACTTTAGTCTCCTCTTCTGACGCAGAAGTCAGAGCCCCCAGCTCTCCTCAGTTACACGTCATGGCCCGTTGCGCGCACCAGTAGGTTAAAGGTTCCAGCTGCCCGGGTAGCCCCCTCCATGTATCCACCCATTTATGACACTTCTGTGACGTTTACATCACATGTCTTCGTGCACGCCCTGTGCACGCCTTCTTTGTACGCCCATATGTTCTTATCTTACGTTTGTCACTTGTTACGCCTACTGTATGCAATACAATTGTACTGTTTTACTATATATACTATGTAATGTTAAAGAGACGGGGCAGCTGCCATTCCATTCCATTGCATGCCACATCATGGTCTTTAGGCTCGAGCCATCCGATTAAAGCCATTCTGACTCAGATATCACGGATCCTGCCTCTTATTTATTGAGCAATCTGTTATAGTTAATGTATAGAAAAATAGTATCGGTAATTAATTATTTATTTACCACACACCGAACCCTGTGCTTTTGGGGCAGATTTACAAGGGCTGGGGCATTCCCTCATTATCAGCAGGGATCCGCCAGGTAACATGCGTCACGCAAGTTTACCTTTGCGCCACCACAGATGTGCCGCATTTACAATGCGGCGCATCGTGGCGCAAGGATAAACAAATGCATGACGCATCAGATGGCGTAAGGGTGGCGCATTGCTGGAGTCGTGTTGCAAGCGTGACACAACTCCAGCAATGCTCAGGGGCTACCCATACCTAACAAGCTGCGTCACTCCTTACGCGTGCTTCAAGCAGGCGCAGGGTTTTGATGCAGCGGCATCGGAAAAGTGACTCCGTGAAATCTTGTAGATTTCACTGCGTCACTTTTCTGAGGCTTTTTCCGACGGAACGCCCACCCTGCATACATTAAACCTGATGCAGGTTTAATGTGGCGCAGGGCTTCCTAGATGCGTCACGTTGTAAATTCGCCGCAGCATGGCGCAAGCTTTACACCGCCGCTGCGTCACAGAAGTGACACAACGGCGGCGCAAAAGTAGCACACAGGGCTTGTAAATCTGCCCCATGGTATTTAAATTGTCATTGATGGATTAGGTGTTTCGGCAGAGCAGAGATTTCTCACTGGAATGTATAGGCAGCCAACTTTTATGGTTCTCAGAGCGCTTCTTCTAGTAGGCCTTGTGCATCATGCAATGCTTTGAACTTGATTCTCGACTTAACTGGATCCCCTGGAAAATCTCATGTCTTGTTCCTTGTGATCTTGTTGTTGCAAATTGAGAGTAAGAAAAGAGTAAGAAGTATCAGAAATGGAAACAAAGGGCAACATGTACGATAATTTCATTTTGCGAGTCTCCAATTGCGAGACTCTCAAAATGAAAGGCACTAATGTGTCTCAGACACATTAGCGACTGATCAATATTCATGAGGCAGGTCACAATTTGCGACACATTGTGATTGGGCAATAACACATGGATGGTGGCCTGCTGAGGACAGTAGACCCCCATGTCTGTGTTTGCTTTTTAAATAAGGTAACTTTTTTTTTTTTAAATGCAGCCCGTTTTCCCTAAAGGAAAATAGAATGCATTTAAAAAAGAAAAATGAAATGTTTCAGTTTCATTTTTTGAGAACAGGCAGTGGTCCGTGGGAACCCCGCCTGCTCTTGGAAAAATATTTTCGCTGCCAGTCACAAAGAGGAAGGGGTCCCCTGGGGATCCCTTCCCGTTTGCAACTGGCTTACCCCCTACTTGAAGTAGGCCGTAAACTGTGATTGTTTTGCGACTGCAAACCAATTGTACATCCCCCTGTGACTCGCTATTAGGAAAGGACGCCCTTGGCACTCCCCTTCCTAATAGCAGCTTGCGAACCCTATTTTGCGAGTCAGTAATAGATTTCCGACTGCCAAAATAGGGTTTGTACATAGTAAAATGCATTTTAACAGTCGCAAACGGCCTGATGAGCCTTTTCGACCAGTAAAATGCATTGTACATCTGGCCCTAAATTGTTTTTTTCTATCTAATAACTGTCCCACAAATTTAAGGTGAAAAAAATCCCTCTCTCATGCAGAATCCCGCTCTTCCCTGTAGGAACAATTAAACACAGTGGTTCCAAGCTATGCTTAAAAGTCTTTGTCCAACAAGTGAGGGGTAGTAATATCGTAAACAGAACCTGAGTCAATAGCCGAGTTTGAAGGGACTAAACTTGCGTGTGTCTCACTATGGCGAAACCACAGGGCCACGTGTTGAAGCAGATGTGATGTGGTCTAGGCTGTAATTTGCTGAACTTGGAAAAATGCCACCTTGGCCCTGATCTCAGCTGACACACTTTAACATAAAAACACAACTGCCCCAGCCCTAGCCAAATTACTTCATCTCATTGAGCCTGAAATGCAATGTAGCCCCGGCCAAATTCCCTCTTTCTTGGTTTGTTAAATTTGTGGATTTACTCGACAGGATTTAAGAAAGGACACATTTCCTAGAAACCAAGTCGAATCAGTCAGTCACCATGTGTAATTCAATCTGTAGTGGTTCGAGTTAGTCAGGGCTTTAAGTGGGATGAAAAAACTGGGGGGTCTCTCAAAGGGGCGTGGTCAGTGTAATTAGGGGCGTGGCTTTAAAACATTTATGTTCAAAATCGGTGCTTAGCCTAGTGTGTCGCCCAACATGTATTTTGCTGTTTGTCATTGCATCCAGATATAAGATACAACAAGTAACATCATACCTACAACAAGCCAGGACTATTGGCTTTGTCAATGGTTATTAGTTGCATAAGATAAATAAGTTGCAACTATGACGTGTTACATATAATATTGAAAAACACTTCCACTTAAAGCCCAAGCACAATGTTGCTGCTCCTGCTGCTCCTGCAGTTTAAAAAAGAGAAGGGAAATCCAGAGAGAAAATGACTCTCTTTAAGGATTTCCCTTCCCCTACAGCTCACCTTGCATGACGTCATGTCGTAACTTCTCCACTAGTTGAGAAGTAAGCAGTGTGGGCAGCGCACATCGGTGTGCCTGTTGTCTAGAAACGGGTCTCTATCGAGCTCTGGCACCCTGGCACTTTTTCCAGACTGCAGTGACAGCTTCACCTCGAAACGGGTCTCTATCGGGCTCTGTGTTGAGCCCTGGCACAGGCGGTCCGTTTTTTTTCCCTGGACTGCAGTGACAGAGTCCAGGGGGAAAAAACGGACCGCCTGTGCCAGGGCTCAAAACAGAGCCCGATAGAGACCCGTTTCGAGGCCCCCTGAAAAAAACTGCCGGTGCTCAGACCCCTTGAGACCCGGCCCACTTAAAGCCCTGGAGTTAGTTCCAACATTTAGTGCACAAAATGTTTTGTTTATATAGGAGGTCAGGTTTAGCAGTCAAACCTTATTGAAATCAAACCACAAAAAAGTTAGAAGAATGGACAAAACCCACATCAAGCCCAAACCTAGTGCAATATAAGCTATTAAGGGCCTCATTTATGAGGCCCCTTGCACCATCAGAACGTCACTTTTTGTGACATTCCATGGCGCAGAAGCCTGCGTGATATTTATCAGGCAGTGCTAAGCCACTTTTTTTGGGCGTACTGCTGCCGGATAAATATCAGTCCCTTTAACGCATTGTTCTGCGTTAAAGGGACGTGCAATGGGTGTTGCTGGGGGCGTTCCTAGCAACATCCATGGTCTTTTGACACTGTGCGCTGGCGCAAGGGAAAAGGACAGGAATGTGCCGTATCTTATAGATACGCCGCCTTCCTACCCTTTTCTTTTGCCAGAGGGAAGCGCAGCAGGAAGGCCTCCCTACGGCAAAACCTCATAAATAAGGTCCTAAATATGCACACATGTAAAGATGTAACTTTGCAGAGTAATGTCTAGTACATGATCAGTTCCATACATGTACAACCCCGTTCCTTTACCCCTCGTCGTCAGAGCATGGTGTCTGCATGGTAATATACTGATTTATAGATAATACCCACTGTTTAATATATTTCTGCTAGCATAAACATGTCACTGTAAAGTGCTTCCCTTCTTCTTCGAAATGTGCTCGTGCTATAGGAAATACCTCAAAATCAAAAAGTTAAAATAATTTAAACTAAGCAAATACACAGGAATCACTGTGCTTGGCCAAAGTTCAAGTGTAAACTAATATTTATTTACAAATTGTCGAATTCTCCTGCCAGCATAATGCCGTTTTCTGACAATGTCTTCTTTATCATAAAAACAACATGTGTTCATTGATAGGCCTATTATCTGCCTCAAGAACAATTAACTGAACAACATGTATGTTGGCCTGATAACATTTATATTCACTTGAAAAAATACAAATAAACCAAGAATAATGGAGAGATCAAACTCAAAATGTGGTCACCTTATTGAAATTCTAGGGAAACTGCACTGGTCACCAGTTGCACCGCTGTCTAATTTAACTTTTTACTAGTCTCAACCTATCTGTGAAACTTAAAGCACAGAATAATCTTCTATTGTTGGGTTACATTTCTTAGATACACCGACAATTCTTTGATTATCCTTACAGGCAAATGGAGGACAGGCTTTTTCCTATCTTACTCTTAAGATGTGGAATTCTTGATCATCAGAAAAGGAAATAATCTTCTCATGTTTTACAAACTGTAGAAGCAGGTGTGTTCACCTGTGGAGCAGCCCTATAGCTCACCTGTTAAGAATTGTTATTTTATTTCTGCCACCAGGACTCCCTTCGTGGTCACATTTCGCTTTAAAAAAACAAGAATCAAAATGTTTATGTTCCATTCTTATGTGATGTCAAGTTAACTGCTAAGCAAGCTCGAGCTTCTACTCCTGGAATCCGGTGTGTGGAGTCCAGTAGAGAACAGCTGAGGTGGCGGGAGCCGCTGTTGGGGGTTGTTCCTACTACTTAAATAAACTCAACTTTAATCATCAATGAAGGTCTCTTCATTACATAAGTGGCGACGAGGATGGGATTACCGTTTTATAAGAAGAGATCTGGATTTTTAGTTGAAGTTTTGAATATGTAAAAAAAACAAAAAAACGAAGACCCCCTTCAGCAAATACTGAAGACCTTGCTGTAAACAATCGAGGAGACAACACCGCTACGGCAACTGTAAGTTATTACTTACAATTTCTGACTTTCTTGGCTGTATTGCGGTTCACCGGATTCCACTGGAACGTTTTTTTTTATGTGCGTTTGGCAAGTTTTGGCTGAGGTGTGCGAGCACCGAAGAATTTAGCTGTTAGCTGCTTTGAGGACTGTTGGAGTGTGCAGTCTGCGGTGGAACATTTAGCCGAGTTTGTATATTTGGGCATTTGTTATTTGGGCTGCGCAAGGACTCGGTGCATCTTTCAAAAGTACTTGGAACTCGGAGCGCATGACCTGGAATGCTTCCATGTTAAACCTTGGAATTGTTAGGTGACTTCACGTCAAGTCACGTTTCCGTGTTGCCATTTCTAGGCACGTAAACTCACGCAAAGGTCACGCAAACGTGCCGCCATCTTTTGAGAATTAATAGCAGTGTGGTTTTGCCAACCACGACATATAAACCGTCAGTTTTTCTTCATTTTGCCAACCACGAGGATTTTAAATCGTGTTTAAGCATATTCTGTGCAAATTTAAGCATATTCTGTGCAAATTTAAGCATATTTCACATTATATATCGAATCTTCAATTTTAATAAATTCCTTTAATACAAGCTCCTTTTACATAATGAGTTCTCAAGTCATTGCGCCACCTCCCACTTTCCTGCAAGATCCAGGCACACCACCGATGAACTGGGAGGATTGGAAGGAGTCTTTTATTACTTACCTGGAAGCCATAGATGGCGATGACTATGTTTCAAACAGAAAATTAGCTATTTTAAAACACCATTTGGGAGTGGAAGGAAGGAATGTATTAAAAACGCTACCTAAACCTGTTTCAAGTCCAAGGGTTGATAACAGTGAATCTACAGAAGAAGGATCTGGTAATGGGTCTGATACTATACAGGAAGATTCTCATGAGATAGCTTTGACTCTGCTGGAAGAGAATTATGGCAAAAAGTTAAGCATTGTTGTTGAAAGACACAAATTCTTTTCTCGTAAACAGATGCTTGGAGAAAAAATTGAGCAGTATGTAGCTTCTTTAAGAAAATTGGCTATTACTTGCAGATTTAAGGACCTCAGAGATGAAATTATAAGAGATCAGATGATCAACGCCACAAATAACAAGAAGATCCAAGAAAAAATATTAGATTTAGGTGACCCCACGTTAGAGAAAGCTATTAGCATAGCAAAGCGCATTGAAAACACCACATTATATGTAAAGGAGCTGTCTGTGTCTGAGCCGAAGGTTGACAACAAAGCTACCAGTGTGTGGAAAATTGTGGAAAAACCAAATAAAAGTCACGTTAATGAGGAAATCAAACCTGTTGCAAAACAAAAAAAAGTTTTATCCTCTTTTAATAGTCTTTGTTATAGATGTGGAAGCAACAGACATAATTCTGATGCCGTTCATTGTCTGGCTTCCAAGAGTAGATGTTATAAATGTAAAAGAATAGGACATTATTCCAGGATGTGTAGAGCTTCCAGTAACTTTCAGTCCAAATCTGTTGTTAATGTTATTGAAGAAAATGTAGATGAGATTGCAGTTGATAGCGACGTAGAAGTATATTTGATTGAGGAGATTGATGATATTGCGAATAATTCTGAAGAGTACAATCCTCCCAAATGTGAAATATCTGTCAATGGAAATAATTTAAAAGTGTGGGCTGATTCCTGTTCTCCTATCACTATAATTGACAGACAAGTCTGGAAGGAATTGGGATCCGAAACATTGTATAGTTCAGATGTCAATCCAGTAGGTTACGCTGGCAAAAAAATACCTGTTATAGGTTACTTTAAACCTACCATAAGATTTTCAGATAGAGAAGTTGAAACAAAGATATATGTGGTAGAAAAAGGAAAATCCTTATTGGGGTGGAGAGATCAGAGAGCTTTATACATTATACTGAATCCCAACCATCCCATGCAAGTACTTTTGAATTCAAATAATCCCATGCAAGTACTTTTGACTGAAGGGGATAACAGTAGTGAATGGGTGTCAAGATTTCCTGGTTTTTTTAAGGAAACATTGGGATGTTTGAGGAAATTTAGACATCAATATATTTTGAAAGATAATGCCTTACCTAAAGTACATAAAGTCCGAAATGTACCGCTAGCTTTGAGAAGTCCGTTAAAACAGGAATTAGATCGATTGTGCTCTGAGGGTATAATAGAACCAATTGAAGCCTTGGAATGGCTCAGTCCGATCGTTATCGCACACAAACCTAATGGCAGCATTCGCATGTGTGTTGATTTAAGACATCTTAATGAGAATATTTGGGTAGACCGTCATTCCCTTCCAAACATAAATGAGATGTTGGCCACTGTAGATAATGCAAATTGTTTTTCTACCTTAGATTTATCCAGTGCGTACCACCAGGTATTATTACAACCGGAATCTAAGCATTTAACATCGTTCATTACACCTGAAGGGGCATTCCAATTCATTCGTATGCCGTTTCGATTGGCATCTGCTTCGGCAGTTTTTCAACGCATCATGCAGGGCATTCTTATAGATATGACCAATACATTAGTGTTCCAAGATGACATTTTGGTTTGGGGCAAGGACAGGGAAGAACACGATCAGATCTTAGCGATTGCTTTAAGGAAGTTAGAACAGGGGGGCTTGACTATTAGTCTTAAAAAAAGCAAATTTGCCCAAGATGAAGTAGACTATCTCAGTCACACTTTGTGTAAGGAGGGTATCAAGCCCAAGTTTAAATTGGTGGAAGACCTAGAGAAAGCGCCCATCCCTCAAAATAAAGATCAGTTAAGGTAATTTCTGACATTAGCTGAATATTATTCGAGGTTTGTTCGAAACTTTTCTAATTGTGTCTCTCCATTGCGTGGATTGATGAACAAAAATTTATATTTTATATGGTCCAATCAATGTCAAAGTGCGTTTGAACAAATTAAGAAAGCTATTGTTAATGCAACTGGTTTAAAACCTTTCAACATCAATGACAAATGCATTATTGTAACTGATGCCAGTAGTTATGGTTTGGGAGCGGTATTAATGCAAATTCATGAGGGTAAGGAAAGGGCGATTGCATTTGCTTCCAGAACTTTGAAAGGGGCGGAGAGCACTTATTCAACCATCGAAAAGGAGGCGTTAGCGTGTTGGTGGGGTGTGCAGCATTTTCGGAATTTTGTGTGGGGAATTTGTTTTGATCTTCAAACAGATCACAAACCTCTGGTTGATGTTTTTTCTACGTCGGGTGCATCAAGGGCCACACCACGCATAGCAAAGTGGATTTATCGATTACAGGAATATAACTTTTGCATTAAATATGTACCAGGCGTTAGGAATGTAAATGCGGATTGTTTGTCACGTCTTCCTGTGGATAAAAAGGATGAGGAGAACATTGATGTAGATGAAGAAGAGTGGGTTGTAGCCAAATTAGAGGAAGTTTGCCAAGCCATAGAGGAGTCTGATTGGAAATGAGCTATTTTGGACGATGCAGTTATTAAAAGAGTAATTGATTTTCTTCCGTCCAAAGAAGGTTGGAAATCACATGAAGATTTAATTACATATAAGGAAGTCTGGAATGAGCTATCATATGTGAGGGTATTTTAAGAAGAAGTGACAAATTGGTGGTGCCTTTTTCTATGAGGTCTAGATTATTGAATCTCTTACATGAAGGTCATGGGGGAATGTCTGCTATGAAAAGGAAGGCCAGGGAGGATTTTTGGTGGCTGGGAATGGATAGAAGTATAGAAAGGTTTGTAAGAGATTGCGTTGAGTGTTCTCGGAGTGATAAGACTCACACGGTGAAGCAAACAACCATACAACATATGGATTGGCCGAAACTTCCTTGGGAGAGATTAGCAATAGATATTTGTGGTCCGTTTGACATTCTTGGTGTTGGTAGCAGATTTGCTGTTGTGTTGATGGATTATTTTTCCAAATGGCCAGAAGTCACTTTTGTTAGAGAAGTCAAAACGGAAAATGTAATTGACTTTTGTGAGGAGATTTTCAGCAGGGAAGGGTGTCCTGCAGAAATTTTATCAGACAATGGTCCGCAATTCATTTCTGATGAGTTCAGTTGTTTCCTTAAAACATGGGGAATTAAACATTTGAGAACCCCGGTTTACCATCCTAGGAGAAACGGTCTTAGTGAACGATTCAACCGTGTCTTAGGTGAATGTATTCAGATGGCTATTTATAACAATAAGGATTGGAAGTGTCTAGTAAAAAAAATGTTGTGGAATTACAGGATCACGCCACACTCTATAACAGGGGGGACGCCTTTTTGTTTGCTAAAGGGTAGGATTCCATGTTCAATTACGGTTCCAGCCTGGATGGGAAGATGTGGTAGGAGATGTGTTGATGATAAGGTTATACGAGCTAAAGTTGAGTCGTATCAGAGCTCTTATGTGAATAGACATAATTCAAATCTACATAGGGACTCTCAGAAATTTGAAGTCATTGAGTATGTTAGAGTAAAATTGGGAGTATTTCAGCACAAAGGGTGTTCAAAATTATCTGATCCTAAGAAGATCATAATGGTTAAGGGTAATCTTTTGGAACTGTCAGATGGTAAGTTGTGGAATGCCAATCGACTAACTAAATGTAATGACACGGAGGTTTGTGAATGGTTGTCAAAGGATATTGGTAATGCTTCTGGAATTGATGTAACAACAACCAAGTTTTCTGGTGTTACAGGATCTACTGTTAGTCTACCTAATTCTTGTGCTAAGATGGTTCCTCAAAGACTACCTAGTTCACGTACCAAGTTTGTTCCACAAAAGTTTCAAGATTATGTTTGTGGATAATTTTTTTTAATGAATATTAATTTTATTTTTTTGTTTAAAGAAGGAAGATATGTTCCATTCTTATGTGATGTCAAGTTAGCTGCTAAGCAACCTCGAGCTTCTACTCCTGGAATCCGGTGAGTGGAGTCCAGTAGAGGACAGCTGAGGTGGCGATAGCAGCTGTTGGGGGTTGTTCCTACTACTTAAATAAACTCAACTTTAATCATCAATGAAGGTCTCTTCATTACAAAAGTTTAAAAAATGATGAGAGCCAAAATGATGACAGGACGGGGATCCTTGATAGCATGGATGCTGAAAATATGCTGTGTGTGTCCAGCATCATACGACGCGTGGGCACCATCATGCTAAGGATGTCAACAATACGCAAGAATTCTGGAGCAACACAGAGAGTAGGAGTGCTACTATAATTGTTAGATCATTGAAGTCATAGGGATTGTGAAATTCCAAGCCTTACACAAAAACAAGAGCAGCAAATGAGCCACGCCCACTCAGCAGGAGACTGGTATTTATCCAGTGGTGGATTGTGGAGCACATCGTCCCAAATATATGACTTAAGCATGGTGTGGTATGGTAGTGCTACTCACAGCACAGTTTTTTTGAAATTACCTCATGAAAGGGCATCTCAATTAGCATCAGACATGCAGTTTTACTGTTAAGACTACAATGCTCACAAACTATATTAGGTGGAGAGCCCGTTTCTCTGCATTTTTATCATTACTGCTTCACAAAAGTAACGTGTTTTAGGTTGATTTGATACTAATATAATCTGTTTCCATCAAAAATGCTTCTTGCTTGTACTTTCCTTGCTACCATTTAAAAGAAATATGTGTATAGTTCACTTACAAGTGTTAATTTTAGTTTTGTGTTAGAAAACATTTTACATCCTACAGTGTCTTTTCCCACTCCCTGTACCAAGCAAGATCGTCATTTGTTTTTTTTTACAAAATTCCCACACTGTGCAGTCAGAGAAAGGAAAAGTTAACACCAATCTATATGTTGAAAGAATATACTGCAACTTGTTGGAAGAGTCCTAATTTCCAATTAGGGAAGAAAACACACTTTAATTTAATTAAATCACAAATAAATCCAAAGTGCCAATTCAGATAATTTTTCTTTATTTCTCATTGGAAAAAACTACATAACAGCCAACGCGTTTCGTTCCTTTTTCAGGGCAAGAGAATGTTCATATCCTTCATCTTTTCACTATTGTATTGGGGTTACAGACATCACATTCAATGTGTTCAAGATGCGGATTTATTATCATGTGTTTGCATGTGAAAAGTGCTATGAACTTGCCGTCACTATATTAGCTGCTGATTTTCACATGAAGTATTTGAACATTATCTTGCCCTAAAGAAGTTCTATGATGAAATGAAAAGAAATGAGTTGGCTGTTATGTTGTTTTTTTCCAATCAAGAATAAAGAAAGATGATCTGAATTGGCACTGTGGATATTTTTGTGATTTCAATACATTAAAAACCCTGCTCTTTCCTTATTGGAACTTAGGACTATTCCTGCAAAGGTTTGCAGTGGTACTCATGATAACTAAGTCTGGGATAGATCTAAGGGACTTCTCTTGGGGTGTGCTGAATTCTTCTTGGCCACAGCTGTCCATATTTTGCATCTAAAAACATGTTGGAAGACTGCCTGACATTTGACTTCTGTCTTTGAAAACATGAAAGCCTCTCTATTGCTCATTCCCCTTCTAATCCACTGAAATCTTGTTCTTTGGTGCTGTAGCACCTTCCATGCCCTGCTTCCAGCGCCTCTGACAATATGCCAACAAAGACTAGCAATATTCCAGGAGCTGGCCCATCCAGCCTGAGGTGACCCCCATAAGCGCTAGGTGCTCCAAATGCCATGAGTGAAAAGAGATGTCAGTGGTCCGGTGACTTCCACGTAGGGAAACTGCTACACCGGAGGGACATCACACCTGGCAATTCACTCTCACATACAGGCACAAGTGCAATAATACACACAGGCACTCACCCAAGACCTCATAGAAATGAAGAATCTCACCCCAGCTGTACAGCATTTGGAAAGAGGCTGTTGGTTTACACCCACCTCCCAAAAAAGTAAAATTAAAAAACATTGGAAGTTTGATGGGCTGATCGTCCAATCAATCATGCTCAGTTATAACAGCCTAAGGCTACACCATCCTTATTGCAGGCAAGGCATTAAAACCATTCTTCAGGAATCCACCCACCTATGGGTCACTGGCCAGTTCAGGTTTGGACCATCCACATTTGGTGAGCCATATCTCTTAAACCGTCACCTAGCACAACTGCACTAGGTCCCTGTACCTCCTTGAAGTCTTCTATGCAGCATCATTTTCAAACTGCCTTAGGTAAAGCTCTCATCCTCTTTGACCAGCAACGCATTGTGGTTAAACCCGTTGTTTAACACCGCCCAAGAGGTATGAAGCCAATTGTTTCAACAATAAACTGCCTTTATCAATACTTTTCCACAACAGGAACACAAATTGACCATTTCCCTCTTCTAGCCAGAAGATCCGATGCCGCCAGCACTTGTCATCAAGCAGACTCATTAAAACTCAAAATCTTTCATGTTATTGTCTTCCTGGCTCAGGATAGACCTTTATAGAACACTTCTCATCCCAATTTCCACAGCTGACTTACTCTTTGTAGGAGATTCCAACTTCTGAATGAATGTCCTTCTCTAAACAATTTCTTGAACTCTGTGATTGCCTAGGCGTTCACATCATGTTCTCTAGCCCCACAGACATCAAAGGTCCCTGCCTGACAATCATCACCCAACACAACTTTGAAATCATCATCATAAGTCTTACAATGGTAATCTAGTCCTAAACAAAGCAGCCACATTTAACATGTTATACTTAATAGTCATCTAAACAAGACAAACAATCAAATGCACTCTCTTATGCGCAACAAAATACTCCCACATTCAGACGTACTGTAGATCTTAATCTCTACAAAATGTAGCTGACTGCCCAACCACCAGTCCTTTCTGAGGCTCTTCAGCAGACAGTGGACAAACATCCCTTCTCCAAAAGAGTACCATTTAGATTGCGGCAGGCACTGGTTCACAGATTCTCTCAGTTCTCTCAGAAAAGCCTACAGGAAGAGAGAAACATCATGGCAAAACATCCAAGCCACTTCACTGCAACTAACCTGAAACGTGTATGCCACACTTACCACAAAGTCACCTACAAAGCGAAAAAGATCATCTTCTCACAGAGGGTGACACAAGTTGCAAACAGCTCCAAAGAACTAGTCACGTACACATCTTTGTCTCCGTGCAATGCACCATGCTGCCATACAACACAACCAGGACATATGTGTCAAAGTAGTATCTTTCTTCCTAGACAAGGTGCAAAAATCAGAACTGATATCACCCTCACACACAGCCTTTTTAACCTGTTCATCACCATTACAGGATATTTGCTTCACAATCAAACCCCAATACCATTGAGATCCTAGCTATATGACAAACCATGCGATCCGGCATGAACCTCGGCTCTGGTGGCTTAGTGGACTAATGCTTCCACTGTAGGGGCCTGTGTTTGACCTCGTGGTCACAGTTTCAAATCCACTCAATTTTCATCTTTCTGAGATCGATAAAATGAGTAACATTGAGTTGGGTAACAATAAACATCTGTAATTCAGTGCCTAGATACTCTTTTGGGGGAATGTGTGCTTTACAAATACACATATTATGTTACCCAGGTGACTCATGCCCATCGGCAGGTGAGGCCACCCAAACTACAACATCAGTGAATACTTTCCTAAACAGCTCCTAAAATATGGCACCCAAGTCCACTCAAACACTTGCTGATAACACCCCACCTCACTATAGGCAACCTTGCTCTTATTCAGCCCATTCTCTACTGCCCAATGTCCAGACTCTCATAGATTTTAGAAATATTAGAAATGACAGTGACAGTCAAACTACAAACCCACAGAGGAACTAACACCTCCTGGCCTTCCATCAATCAGAGTTTCAACCTAAACATGGCACAGAGTCCGCACTTCCCACTGTCTGGGATCACATGCTAGAAACAGGTGACCAGAACACCTTGAGCATGCCCATCCTACTTGACCTATCGGCCACATCCAGTTCCATACACCACATAATCCTTCTTCACAGACTGCATCAGTGTCCCTGTACCAGCTGAAGTGCTGAAATGGTTCACAGCTTTCCTATCCAACCTTTACTCACACCCAGCCCAGTCAACTGTGTCAATTGTGCATTAAAGTGTAGGGAAATCTGGGGGGCGGAGCTTGCCGGCACCGATGGCAGACACGTGATCCCCGGGCTCCGTGTCGCTGCCTGAAATATCCTTAAAGATCCTATTTCCAAATGAGGTCGCACACTGCTCGTCCCATCAGCGTGTGACCCCGGAGCATGATGGTCAATGTAGTAGGTATCAGCGGGTGCGCTTCTACCCGAGTCTTGAGTCTTGAGGTTGTTCACTGGTGTGCTTGCCATCCCTGGACACGTGTTTCGCGGTTATTACCGCTTGTCAGCAGGGATTAGGCGTGTGCATGGGGTTGCTGCGTGGACTGCCGAAAATATTTGTAGGTCCAGATACCTCTTATGGCGCGCAGGTGCGGAATCTCAAGGTCGTCACCTCCACCGGCTCAAGGGAGCCTGAATAAATAGTATTTCCAAATGAGGTCGCACACTGCTCGTGCCCTTATTCAGCCCATTCTCTACTGCCCAATGTCCAGACTCTCATAGATTTTAGAAATATTAGAAATGACAGTGACAGTCAAACTACAAACCCACAGAGGAACTAACACCTCCTGGCCTTCCATCAATCAGGGTTTCAACCTAAACATGGCACAGAGTTCACACTTCTCACTGTCTGGGATCACATGTTAGAAACAGGTGACCAGAACACCTTGAGCATGCCCATCCTACTTGACTTATCGGCCACATCCAGTTATATACACCACATAATCCTTCTTCACAGACTGCAATCAGTGTCCCTGTACCAGCTGAAGTGCTCAAATGGTTCACAGCTTTCCTATCCAACCTTTACTCACACCCAGCCCAGTCAACTGTGTCAATTGTGCGTTAAAGTGTAGGGAAATCTGGGGGACGGAGCTTGCCGGCACCGATGGCGGACACGTGATCCCCGGGCTCCGCGTCGCTGCCTGAAATATCCTTAAAGATCCTACATCGGCTGTAATTTAAACAGCGGAAAAAGCACCAGCAGACACTCAGCGGCGATCGCCTGCGGCGGAGACGATCCTGACCGCCAGCATGGCCGCGAGACCGCGGCCTTGCGTGAGCCCGGCGCCGTGGGACGTGCTGCGACGTGCGGGCAGAAGAGCCGACTGAGCCCGGTAGGCGTCACGTCCCCGGTACACGGGGGAGTGGGAGGTACAACATTATCGCCAAGCTCTTAAATTATAGGGACAGGGATACGGCCCTCCGACTGGCTCGCGACAAGAAGAAACTGCAATACGAGGGCTCTGAAATCTCCCTGTATCCAGATTTTACGGCAAAAGTACAGGAGGCACGCAGACCCTTCGCCCATTCAAGAGACAGCTCCGGGATCTTGGGTTAGATTATGTCATGTTGTACCCTGCAAAACTGAGAGTCAATCGGCAAGGGCATTCCCATATCTTCACGGACCCTAAAGCCCTACAGCAGGCTCTGAAGGGGTGGTCCAGAGACCATAGCATAAACACAAATAACCAGGCGGAAGGCGAAGAAAATTGGAGCCAGCTCGATGAACAAGATTGAAATGGCCCTACAGCTGATGAGTTGTGTTCCGGGGCGCGCTGATCCACTCTGAACACCCAGACTGTGCCATGCCCATGGCTGAAATTGAAGCTGGCACTCACTCTGCTCCTGAGCTGGGGGCGGACAGAGCAAATCGGATGGAGGATTGATGAACGGATGGCACTGTCTGTGGGTGAGACCATTCTGATACATGTGTAATGTACTATGCCAGCCTAGTGGGATCATAACCAGTACGTTGGTTGAGACTGTGATTAGTATTGAAGGTATAGGCGGGAGCAGCTGCTTAGAATGTACTCTCCTGGCCTGTACAGGCCATCTAGGCCATCTGTTAATTAATGCTGGAATGTCTATACTAGCCGAAGTAGCTAGGCGGCGGTGTATAGGGCGGGGTATAAGGCTAGTACTGTAATCAGTTTACTTGCTGACTGCCTGGCAACCTTGGCCCCCGTGCTGTTTGCACCTTTAGCCCCCATTGGGGGATTCCATGTTTTGGAACAGAGTTGGGAGGGGGGAGGAAGGGGTTCGACCATGCAAGGCCGCGTTGGGGTTGGTCTGCTGTGGTTGGGGGGTAGTGGGGTTTTTGGGGAGAGAATGTTTAATTCATGATGGGGGGGTGTTCTATCTGACTTTTGACACTATGCAGGCCTCGGGAAAACACGTGATATTCACTCGTAGGGCTCGCGCGACCTCTTGGAATGGCTGACACGACTACTGATAACGACGCTGCACATGCTCCCAGACTCAGGGCCCTCACATGGAACGTTCGTGGCCTGAATGACCACCGGAAAGTCAGGAAGGTCATCAGTTACTTGCAGCGGCAACACATAGATATAGCCTTACTCCAGGAGACTCATCTCCCTATGACCAGTAATATGCTGCGCAGTAGGGGACTAGAGGGCAATATAGCGGCGACAGGCTTCACGTCGCACGCCAGGGGCGTGTTAACTTGGGTGAACCCGAAATCGAAACTCACCTTACAGACTCTAGTAGCAGACACAGAGGGTAGATTTGTCATCTCCAAGTGCGATGGACCAGGTTTGGAGTTTGTAATTATTTACACATATGGCCCCAACTATGACTCTCCAGAATTTTATCAGACCCTGGCAGCCAAGGTCAAACAGTATGACTCGGACCGCCTCCTATGGGGAGGAGACCTTAACCTCATTTTTTTTTTTGTTGAAAACTTTTTATTGAATTTAAAAAACAAGAAAATAGAGAAACAAAAGAAAACAAGGCAGTTCAGTACAAGCGTGTCATCATGTGGTTTGCGGGGGGGGGGTACAAATGTAAAGCAGACATTATCGCATTCAAAATATACTGCGGGATGGGGGGGAAGAGAAGGAGAACAGAAGCAAACAATATATCTATATTTCTGCGGAGGAAACATCAGGTTGGGAGGAAGACAGGTCGGTATCAAATTCCGAAAGGGGGGGGGTACATATATCTCCACGGTATGCGTTCCACTGAGTCCAAATTTTCCCCCACTTGCCAGGTCTGCCTCGGGAGACATACAGAGTCTTTTCACGAAACATGGACCAGTCCATGTTCTGTTGCCATGCCAGAATCGTAGGAGGCCTCTGAGCGCCCCAAAGCTGGGGAATGTCACGCTTGGCTATCATGTTACCCAATGTCACCCATCGAAGCTGCGCTTGGGTACAATCATTCGGTTCCCAAACATTCAACAAGCATCTCCGCGCTTCAGGCTTCAACCGCACACCCGTGACCTCACTCATTACATCATGCACGCGATTCCAATAGCGCAGTACAGCAGGGCATTCCCAAATGATATGTAGGAACGTGGCCACCATACCGCAACCACGTCTGCACAATCCATCCGCCGAGAATCCCATGCGCACCAGACGCGGACCAGTCACATATACCCTATGAAGAATTTTGAGCTGGACAAATCGAAGGCGTGCCGGAATAGCTACCTCCTTAGGAGAAGAGAGCGCAGCCTGCCAGTCCTCATCATCCAGCTCCAGACCATCACTAGTCCACAACTCTCGAAGGCTATCCAATAGATCAATCCTGGTATTGATTAACTTTTTATAAATGAGTGAGATCGTGCTATCAGGGACATGCCCATCCAGTATCCGATCTTCAAGCGGGGACGCCTCCGGAACATCCGAGCCCAGGGGAAAAACAGACAGGACCGCGTGTCGGATCTGCGCATATCTAAAGGATTCCCTATCATTCAGCCCGTAGTCAACTTTCATTTCCTCAAACGACTTGATCCTACCCTTGATCCATACATCATCAACCTTGCTGATCCCAATCATGTCCCACCGATCGAACCCCTTCGACTGCCAGAGGGAGCCAAGTTTATCCGAAGCATAAAGCGGCATGGCACGGGTCAGCTTATCAGCCCATCCTGTAGCAGCTGTGGCCCGATGCCACACCTGCACGACTGTTTTAGTGGGCCCCGTAAGCGACCCGACGGTCGACTTCGCGTATAGAGCCCTGTTGTAGTCACCACCGGGCAACAACCATTTATCCATCGCAAAGGCCGGGTTTGGCGAAGGAGTGTAGGTGCCATGGTTGATGGCCCCCAGCTGAGAGGCCCAATAATAGCGACGGATGTCAGGGAGAGCGATGCCGCCATCGTACCACGGGAGCGTAAGCTTCGAAAGGGCAATGCGAGACCGGCCCCCCCATAGCAATTGCCTCTGGAGGCTTTCAATCTCCCAAAAATAGCCAGCCGGTACAACATCAAGCGTGTTCTGAAGCGCATAGAGAAATCGGGGGAGCGACATCATCTTAAACAACGCTGCTCGTCCCAGAGGAGAGAGAGGAAGCCTATTCCACGTTCCAACATCCGCACGGAGGCGCTGGAGAGGGGGCAGCAGATTGCGTTCATATCGAAGTGCGGGGTCCAAGGTAATAAAGATCCCCAGATACCTAAAACCCTCCAGTGCCACCGAGATGGGACAGCCACGTGGCAGAAGTGGAGCATCACCGGAAAGAACATAAATACAGGATTTTGACCAGTTGATAACTAGACCGGAATTTTTATGAAAAGAAGTCAAAACGTCAAAAAGGACGATTGATGACTTACGAGGTGATGTGAGGTACAAAAGTATATCGTCTGCGTACAGAGATATTCGATCCTCAAATTCCGGGGACCATCTAATTCCCTTCAAGGACGGTTCCCATCTCAACCAAGCCGCCAGTGGTTCCAGAGCTAGGGCAAACAAGAGCGGGGACAGAGGACAACCCTGACGTGTCCCCCTACCAAGAGCAAAGGGGGTCGAGGCACGCCCATTCACCACCACCCGGGCTAAGGGGTCAGCATAGAGCAATTGCACCCAGCGAATAAAGGCGGGTCCAAAACCGAATTTACTGAGGACCGCCCAAAGATAAGGCCACTCGATCGTGTCAAACGCCATGGTGGCGTCCAAGGACGCCAAGATGGCCCGCTCCCGCAGAGTCCCCGCTCTCGCGAGGACTCCATGCAGTCGCCAAAGGTTAAGCGCCGTGTTTTGGTGTGGTATAAATCCGGACTGGTCCGGGTGAACCAGATCGCCTATAACAGACACCAGACGATTAGCAAGGACTTTGGCCAGGATCTTAGGTTCAGCATTGATCAGGGAAATAGGTCTGAAGGATTCACAACGGTCATGCGGCTTACCCTCCTTATGGATAACTACTATGGAGGCCAGTCTCTGGTCAGGAGGAAGAAACCCCTCCTCCAGTGACTCCAAGAACATCGATCGGAGATACGGCGCCAATACATCCGGACAGAGCTTATAAAGCTCAATGGGGAGTCCATTCGGGCCCGAGGCCCGCCCCGAGCGAATCGAGCGGATAGCGGTCGCAATTTCATCCGCAGTGGGCTGAGCTTCCAACAGATCCCTCTCTGGATCAGACAGGCATAGGAGCGAGATATGACGTAGAAGCAAGTGGGAGTCCCGTTCCGGTCGGTCAGACACCGGGGAGTACACCACCCGAAAATAGTCAGCAAATCGCGTCACGATCCCAGCTGGGTCAGTGACATCCACACCATTCTCATCAACCACAACAGGAACTACCCGACTCGCGCATTCTCTCCTATCCAACCAAGCCAACAATTTCCCAGCCTTATCACCCACATCATACAGCCGCCCCTGCCGTTCACGACCCATCTCTTTCGCAGCATCAGTCACCAGCGCTCTATATTCAAGCTGTTTCAGGTCTAGAAGGTGCAGCTTCTCAGGGGAGACCCCAGAATCCAACTCCCCTTCAAGGGCGGAAATTTCAGTCTCAAGACGGACAACCTCCTCCCGCCTACATCTCTTAACATGGCCAATCGATGAGAGGGCCTGGCCTCGAATTACAGTTTTGTACGCTTCCCATAGAGAAACAGAAGAGGTCACTGAACCAACGTTGTCAGCAAAGTAGTGATTGATCGCTGCAAGGAGTTCCTTCTTGGTCTTAGGATCGCGGAGGTACCATGGGTTAATCGGGGCGAGACGACCCTCCGAACCTAGATGTGCGTTCACAACCAACCACAACGGGGAATTATCCGAGATACCCCTGGCTAGATGTTTAACCTCCCCTATAAGGGAAGCCTGAGAGGAGGGCATCAGTACATAATTAAGTCTCGAAAGGCTACCGTGGGCCCCAGAGTGGAAGGTATATTGGCGTTGCCCAGGATGATGTAAACGCCAGCAATCAGCCAACCCCAGCGCCTCCAGGAAGTCCCCCAGCCAGGATTGAGATTGTGCGATAACACGGGGAGGGTAACGGTCAAACATCCCAGACACTACCGAGTTGAAATCCCCCCCTACCACCAGCAAACCTTCGGGGACACCCAGAACCACTCTTCCCAGATCGGCATAGGTCGTAGTTTGGAGGACTGGCGGTATATAAACCGAAAACAAAGTGATCACCCTCCCCTCCCAGCGCCCAACAATGGCGGCATACCGCCCTCTATCATCAAGTATAATATCGTCTACAGCAAGAGGGAGGGAGGTCCGAACCATAATACCCACCCCCCTGGAGCCAGAAGTGAAACCTGAGTGTGCAATGAGACGATAGCCACGCCTATTCATTGCATGGCACGTGTTGCCAAGCAGATGCGTCTCCTGAAGCAAAACCACATCCGGAGACAGGGGTCGCAGCAACTGCAAAACCACCCCCCTCTTAATTCTATCACCCAACCCATTGACGTTCCAACACAGTATACGTAGTCCCCTATCCCCCATCCCACAGGCCACCCCAAGGTCTCCCCCCACCCCCAACGCAACACGTAAATACAGAAGATCATCAGTACAGTGCCTTGAAGAAAACAATGAAACAAAAACCGAAACCCCTCAACCCCCCAAAACATCATCATACCCCCCACCCCGCACCCCTGCGTAAGACTCAAAAGCCACCCCAACTTGCAGTGTGCCTGTCGCCCTAGTATACAACTAATCTACGAAAAGAACCCCAGAGGAGGAAGATTCACCCGACCCCCGCCCACACCCCGTTCAGACAACACAGTAGCAAACAATAGTTGCGTAGCATCAAACCACTGCCGAAAGTCAACATGTTGGTCCGGGAGTCGATTTCGCTCCTCATTCCTGCTCCACCGGGCCGCCCTCCGCACCACCGGAGTGATCAGGACGGTCAAATTGTTCTCGAGGGGGCAATGAGTCCAGCCAGACGCTGGCTGCTCCAGGATGATCAAAGAAAAATGTTCTATCATTGTAGACCACACGCAGTCGAGCCGGGAAAAGCATGGTATATTTCATGTCTCTGTCCCGCAGTCTCCTCTTCACCCCCTGAAATCCAAGGCGCTGCTTCTGGACCTGCTGGGTGAAGTCCGGGTAGAAGTTAACCGCGGCATTCTCATAAGCCGTAGGGCCCGACGTGCGGGAAGCCTGTAGGATCACGTCTCTGTCACGAAAGTTAAAGATCCGTGCGATGATGGGGCGCGGGGAAGCTCCAAGCTTAGGCGGGCCACCCGGGATACGGTGGGCCCGTTCTACTGCAAAAAACTTGCTAAGGCCTTTGGGCGCTAAGTGATTCAGGACAAGGTCCTCCACTAGTAGGTCCACCGATGACGATTCCGTCGTCTCCGGGACCCCGACCAGTCGGACGTTGTTCCGTCGAGCGCGCCCTTCAAAATCATCCAGGCGTCGAGAGAGGTAGTCACGGGCGGACCTCAGGTTACCAACTTCAGTCTGTAATTCGGAGACGTCGGTAATAAGGCTAGATGTCTTCAGATCTAGGGATTTGACCTTCTCGCTAGTCTTCGCAAGGTCCGCCCTGATCAGGGTAACATCTATGGCAACTGTGTCCAATTTATGGGTCAGGGCCTCGTATTGCTGTCCTAGCGTGGCCTTCATCCCATTAATGGCGCCCATGACGTCTTTCAACGACAGATCTCCATCCAACAGGGAGTCGTCCCCAAGGTTGGCAGGGGGTTTGATCGGTCCGCTTGGAGAGCCCTTAGTGAGGGTGTATCGATCCATGACGTTGGACTGCACAGAGCCTCCTCGAGCTGCCGGTCTGGTCTTGCGTCTTTCTCCCTCGGGCTTGGTGGCCATTTTGGGTCGTGCGCCCCGAAGGGTACTCTGAGACCTAGTGAAAATGGCTACACTCGAAGCGCCCTCAGCAATTCGGAGAATCGGTAAAGGCCAGCCACCAGTCAAGAAGCAGTGAAAACCAGGATCGCCAAGCAACTGCGGGCCATGTGAGAGGAGCACATCACCTAGGCGACCAAGGCAGAGTCCATGAGGTGGAGGCACAGGAACCGAAACCGAAAGTTGGAGACCGGGCAGGGGAGAGTCACACATGCCATTGTTATTCAATTACCACCCGGCCTGCAGGGAAATCAAGCCCGGGGCAGTACCATGGAGCAGGCCAAAAATGGTCAAAAGTCCATATTTCCGGCTCCCGGGAGCCTAGACGAAATGCGGAAACGAGGAAATGATCAGCAGGGTCACGACCACAAAAGCCCGTCGTCCAAATCAGGATAAGGTGCAGGATAACCGGTGGAGGTGGCGAGGGTCCGGGAGCTCTGAGCTCACGCGACCATTTTGGGTGCGCGCTGAGCTCCTCCTCCTCCTTAACCTCATTTTTGAGCCCGCGTTGGACAGGTCAGCTGGCCCTCATTGCAGACCCCTGGCAGCAGCCTTGGAGCTGAAGAGTGTGATAACTAGTCTGGGCCTGGAAGATGTATGGGGACTCTGCAATCAGGGGGGATACACACACTACTCCGCGTACCACGACATCCACACCAGGATAGATTACTGGCTAGCACCCGCCTCCAGGTTAGGACAGATTAGGGACTCCAGGGTATTGCCTAGAACCTTATCTGACCACTCGCCGGTGCTCTTGGTGATGCGCATCCCAGGAAAGACCGTTCCACCCTTCACGTGGCGATTCCCGCCATACTCCCTACTGGACCCGGTGTTCAGAGGAGAACTTGTAGAAGCAATTGATGTATTCTTTGAGGCCAATATGGGCTCCATAGACAGTTTTCAAGTGGTCTGGGAAACATTCAAAGTATATATAAGGGGTGTAGCAATGTCCAAACATTCTGGAGTACTCAAGTCCATTAGACAGAGACTAGCGGACCTTGAGCGACAGCTGACCGCCCTAGAGGGGAGACTGAGTAGACAAGCGGACAGCACGATAGGCGAAGAAATTAAGGCACTACTCGCTGAATATCACGATAAGGCAGACAGGGAAGTTAGACATATGGGGAAGTACGCTACAGCTAGGTTATATGGAGAAGGTGAAAGACCTAGGGGCAGATTTATGAGGCCCTTGCGCCACGTTTACGCCGCTGCTGCGTCACGCAAGGCGGCGTAAACGTGGCGCATCCCTACGAACGATTTACAACGTGACGCATCTAGGCAGATGCGTCACGTTGTAAAGCCCTGCGCCGTTTGTGGGCGTTCCGGCGCAGGGGGGGCGTTCCGGGGCAGGTGCGCCTCGCAAAAGTGGCTGAGTGAAATCTATGAGATTTCACTCAGTCACTTCTAGGCCAATGCTGCGTCAAAAGCCTGCGCCTGCTTGAAGCAGGCGTAAGGCTTGACGCAGCATTGTTAAGATGGGCACCCGAGCCTTGCTGGAACTGCGTCGCGCTTGCGACGCAACTCCAGCAATGCGCCACCTTTACGGCACAGATGCGTCACGCATCTGTGCCGTTTTTGCCCCATGGTGCGCCGCATCATAAATGCGGCGCACCATGGGTGGCGGAGCAGTGGCGCACTGTGGCGCATGTTAACTGGCGCATCCCTGGGGATGCGCCAGTTAACATAAATCTGCCCCCTAGTGCAGTACTGGCCAGGATCTTGGGTGGGAAGAGAGGGCGACAGCACATCACTGAAGTAAAGTCCGCAGAAGGGGAGGTGCTTATGGACGAAACTGACAAAGCGGACGTCTTCAAGGCCTACTATGCTGAGCTATACACGTCCAAGAGTAGGGACCTGGAGGACGACATAACTGACTATCTTGACCACATCGACATGCCCACATTGACTAATACGCATAGGGAATTTCTTATGCTCCCCGTAGAAAAGGACGAAATTATAGAGGCTCTGTCTAGTATGAGGTCTGGTAGCGCACCGGGTGCAGACGGCCTCACAGCGGGCTTCTTCAAAACTTTTAAGGACCAGCTGCTTCCGCACCTATCTGCTCTCTTTAATGACATTTGCGTGAAGGGCAGTATGCCTCAATCCATGAGGGAGGCGCTTCTGGTCATGATACTGAAACCCGGCATGCCTTGTGATGAATGTAGCTCATACAGACCCCTCTCTCTGCTAAATGTTGACGCTAAACTGTTCTCTAAAGTATTGGCTACCCGTCTATCGCTCCTTGCGCCAAAGCTAGTGGCTCCTGAACAGGCCGGCTTTATCCCCAGCAG
The DNA here is from genome assembly GCF_964261635.1 of Lissotriton helveticus. NCBI lineage: Eukaryota > Metazoa > Chordata > Amphibia > Caudata > Salamandridae > Lissotriton > Lissotriton helveticus. The sequence continues at coordinate 262,778,838 of NC_136058.1, forward strand.
GAACCTGGTATACAACATCCGGACGGTACTGGGCACGATACAACATGTGCGACAGGACAGGAAGGCACTCGCAGTATTCCTTGACATGGAAAAGGCCTTCGACTCGGTAGAATGGCCTTTTATGCGATTGGTGTTGCAACAAATAGGTCTAGGACAGCCATTCCTGCAGATGGTAGGAGCACTATCTAACCAGCCGCGGGCCAGGCTCCGGATGGCCGACCTGGTCACTGACTCCTTTCCCATGAGTAGGGGCACCAGACAGGGGTGCCCGCTTTCGCCCCTCCTATATGCCCTGGTGGCAGAACCGCTAGCATGTGCTCTTCGGGAATATCATGGGAACGAAGGCAAAGGCTTTCCCAAGTACAAGACTGTGGTGTCAATGTATGCAGACGACACCCTGCTATACGTCCGCAACCCGGATAACAATCTCACCTCAGTACTTAGAGAGGTGGTCCGTTTCTGTGCACTATCGGGTCTGAAGGTCAACTGGTCAAAGTCACTAGCCTTCCCCTAACCCCCATTACACAGAACATCGCAATGGAGTACCCACTGCAGTGGACTACTGTCACGGTCAGGTACCTGGGGGTGCATCTGCACACTGATGCAGAGATCCTATTTAGGTCAAACTACGGCACGGCCTTTAGCAGACTGGAGGATGATGTTGCAGCCTGGTGTAAACTCCCGCTCTCCCTACTGGGATGGATATCCATAATGAAAATGGTCGTGCTGCCCAGATTTTTATTCTTATTTATGACTATTCCGATAGTCCTCCCTAAATCTTTCTTCCAACGACTACAACAATTAATGGTTAAGCTAGCTTGGGCGGGTGGACAACCTCGGGCCAAATGGACACTACTCACACTGCCCTACGCCATAGGGGACTTGGTGCCCCGGACCTGGAACTCTATTACAGAGCGGCCCAGGCCGCACATCTGCACACCTGGATCCATGGAGACCACGGCATTCCACACGTACGCATGGAAGCACTCTTCGCCAGCCCCCTCTCGCGATTTTCCAACCGACACATCGTAGGACTGGGGTACTAGACTCAATCACGGCTACAAACCATGCCTGGCACAGCCTTTTACGGGCTCGGGATGGTGCTCTTCTATATTCCCCTGTGATGCCGGTGGAATGGGCCCGGTGGCTACCTCCTCTTAAGGAGAAAGGGGTGATCCTCGCACTGCAGAAACTGAACATTAATGTAGCAGGTGATCTGTTCCACGGCGGGGTAGCCAAAACATGGGAACAAGCTGCGGGTGGCTGCGAGGCTCCGCCGCTTCTGATACTCTTCCAGTTTCACAGAGTACGCTGCGCTCTTTCTGAATTATTGGGTGAGGATATGGCAGAACCTCCGGAAGTTCCGGAATTCACATATGTCATTAAGGCCGACTCCCCCCCAAAACATTTGTCCAATCTGTATAAACTGTCTCAAGCACACAGAGAGCACACGTACACAAAAGCACGGCTGGCGGGGCAGACTGACCTGCAGATTGTTATTGACGACGACATGTGGCGCTACTGCTGTATTAACACCAGGAAACTCTCCCTCAATGGCAGACACAGACTGGTACACTTTAAGTTTCTTAACAGGGTGTACTACACGCCGGCTAGACTATGCAGGTATGGCCTTCGAAATACTGCGAACTGTGAGAGATGTCATGTCCCCGATGCAGGCTTTCTACACCTCGCATGGCAATGCCCTGGCGTGTGGGATTTCTGGGAAAAGGTCTTTGCTGACATTAGCAACATTGCAGAAATTGACCTCACGCCTGACCCTATGCTGGCTTTGCTAGGATATACGAAAAAACTCCCCAGGGCTGCGCGACGATTGGTAGACATGGGCCTGCTCATGGCCCGGAGGGTTGTTGCATGCTGTTGGATGAGAGGCCCCACACCCACACCCAAACGCTGGGCGCACGATATGTTGTATTGCTGCACACAGTCTGAGAACTACAGTGAATTGCTGCCCCCCACTAGTAGACCTAAAAACTTTTGGGGGCTGTATCAGCCGAAGGCGCGCCTAAGGCAAGCCCGTCTGGGCCCGTCCGGGCCCAGCCGGCATGCCCAATTCTTCCAAGAGTCATCTCACCTACACCCAAGGTAAGCTCCTCTCACTTAACCCTATGAAAAACAGAAATTGCAATTATACTTATAAAGGAGAGAAACCCTTAGCTAACTGCGACCTCTGCAACCCTGCCCCTACCGAGGCAGGACACCACGGCCTACAGCTCGCTCTCCTTAACTGTAGGTCCCTCCCCAAACACTCCCTCGAGATAAACCTCCTTATACAGAATCTCTCTATTGACATTCTGTTCCTTACGGAAACTTGGCTCACCCCCAACTCCGACTCCGATATCATTAATGCTCTACCTCCAGGCTACCAAATCCACTCTCAGAACAGACCCCTCGGCAGAGGAGGTGGCCTGACAATAATATACAGAGAGCACTTCGCCTGTAGAGCAAATAACGGCGATATCAAAGACTGCGAAAGCTGCCACTTCGCCTTACAGATTTCCCCTATAATCTCCCTCTCTGGCCTACTCATATATCGCCCACCGGGAGCCCCCACCAAGTTCTCTAGCGCCCTCATCGATACTATCACCCTAATGGCAACGACATCCTCCAACTTTTTAATCCTGGGAGACCTGAATCTCCATCTACTAGACCCCAAGGACCTAATTGCCTCCGACCTCCTTCTCGATCTTACCTCTTATGACTTTCGTCTAGTGAATTCAGAGGCCACTCATAACAAAGGGCACCTTTTGGATCCCATCTTTACCAACATCCACGACCTGAAAACCATCACCCCCCTCCCACTGCCGTGGACAGACCATTTTTTGGTCCCTATCGACTGGCATCTCAATGTCCCGCCACCCCAACCTCCCAAAACCCGGGTCACTGATAGACGCTGGCACAAACTCTCGCCTGAAGAATGGGGCTCCAGGCTCACGGAATCCCTCCCTACCCCAGCTCTAGACCCTGTTACCGCCGACGTGCAATTTAACTCCTGGCTCACTAAATCACTTGACTCCCTTCTCCCCAAAACAAGCACCCTGAAACGAGCCAAAAGAGTCAACCCTGCCCCCTGGTACACCCCTGAGCTCAAACTGCTACGAAAGGAGTGTAAAAGGACAGAGCGCATCTGGAGGAAGGACGAATCCATATCCAAAAAAGACACCTTCCGCGCCTCTATAAGAACTTACAAATTTGCCCTACGCAACACCAAAAGCCAATTCTTTGATGAAAGAATATAAAACTCTTCCTGCTCTGCCAGAGAAACTTTTGTCATCATGAAAGAATTACTCAAAGTCCCTGACCCTCTCCCAGTTCCTAACATCTCCGAGGATATATGTCATAAGTTGGCAAAATACTTCGACGAGAAAATCCACAAGATTCTCGCCACCCTACCCCAAGTCAACTATAGAGCAGACGATGAGGGTCCTCTCAAACATGACCTAGACTCAAACCCTCACACGGATATCTCTGACATCTACCTAGACACTTTCGGCCCGGTAACTATAGAAGAGGTCCTGACAACGCTCGCCACAATTAAAAGTGGTTCCCCCAGCGACCCGGTGCCTTTGCGCATCCTCAAAAAAGTGGGACCCACTATCGCCCCCCCTCTAGCTGACCTCATCAACTCCTCACTATGTCAGGGAAAGGTCCCCCCCAGCTGGAAGGCTGCTGTCGTCAAAGCCCTTCTCAAAAAACCTCTACTGGACCCGCTGGACCTGGCCAGCTATAGGCCAATCTCCCTCCTCCCCGGAATTAGTAAAATCACTGAAAAAATAGTGAACAAAAAACTCTCCCATTTTCTGGAGTCTAATAATCTCCTCAGGAACTCTCAGACTGGATTCCGCCCTGGTCAGGGCACGGACACCGCCCTCCTGGCTGTAGTGGAGGAGACCAGATGCATTCTGGATGCAGGAGGATCAGTGGCAGTGATCCTCCTGGACCTCAGTGCGGCCTTCGACACTGTCAACCACCGGGTACTAATCCAGCGACTCAGAGACATCGGGGTGGAAGGTACCGCTCTGGCATGGCTCTCGTCATTCATAAACCACCGCTCCTTCCAGGTCTGGGAGAATAACACCCGCTCCCGAGCGATCCCCCTCCAGTGCGGAGTACCGCAGGGCTCTTTGCTCAGCCCGACATTATTTAATGTATACATGTCCCCACTGGAGGAGGTAGTCATCCCGTTCGGAGTGAAAATCATTAGCTACGCTGACGACACCCAACTGGTAGTATCCCTATCCCATCCCAACCAAGAACCGTCCAATCTCCACAACTGCCTCTCCGAAATCCATGGGTGGATGAACAAATCAGCTTTGAAACTCAACGGGTCCAAAACAGAAATCATGCTTCTCGGTCAAAAGGGGCCCACCCTTCCCCCTAACATCTGGCCCACCTGCTTGGGAGAACCCCCGGCCCCCAAAAAAGAGATCAAGAGCCTGGGAATCTGGATAGAGAAAGACCTGTCCTTCAAAACCCAAGCCCAAAAAAACGCCAGGATCTGTTTCGGGCTTCTTAGATCAGTCAGGAGAATTCTGCCCCTGCTCCCACAAATCTCCCGGAAACTGCTTATCCAAGGCCTGATTCTTTCCAGGTTGGATTACAGCAACGCCATCTACCTGGGAGCTCCCGAAGCCACCCTCAACACATTACAAAGAATTCAGAACGCCGCGGCCCGGCTTCTTACCAACACCCCAGCCAGATCCTCGGCCAAACCAGCTCTGAAACTTCTTCACTGGCTCCCAATAAGAGAAAGAGTAAAGTTCAAGGCTCTCTGTCTGGCTCACAAACTCTTACAGGATAAGGGCCCCCCCATTCTCAAAAACGTTATCACGCCCTATAAAGCTACAAGATCCCTCCGTTCAGATCACGAACGCCTTATTACAGTCCACAGAGTGAGAAAGGCACGCACAGGAGGCCGGCGATTCTCAGTGAACACGGCGAGGCTGTGGAACACCCTCCCTCTCAAACTAAGGACAGAATCCGATCACTCCCGTTTCAGGAAATTACTGAAAACTCACCTCTTCCCCTGATCCACTCCTCCCTTTCTCCCTGGCACTCCACCCACTCTGCTGTCTCGGTTTTAGCGCTGGGATGCTCCCGGGTTACTATGCGCTCTACAAAACCCACATTCATTCATTCAAACCTGACTAATAAAGGGGTCACTCGCTCCGCAGAGGAGACATAGGTGCACTGTATGAGTTTAGGGTGGAGGGAAACATCTCTGGGACGCCAAAGGATGACTTTACCTTTGTGCCAAGTGTTAAGCCCATTTATTGATCAAGCAGAACTGTCTACTTCGTCGATGCCCACGTTAATGCACATTTTGAGATCGCCGCCTGCCCGACTATGGGTTGTTGGCTAAATGGCTGTGTATACACCGGAGGGGGAATAGTCACGTGATTGTCCATACTGAGATGTGAACGAAGTCAGACAGGTGGGAGGGGGGTTTATAACTGTATTGTTTTGCAAACTGTTAAGCCAATAAAGAAATGTAACAAAAAAAAAGTGTAGGGAAATCCAATCAGTGGTGTGGTCAACGCAACGCCCCAGGCCCCGATTTAGCGGCTAAAGTGACGGTTTTCAATGGGCCACGTGGCCTGGTAAAACATCCCTCTAAAATCTCAATTAGCTTTATTTTTGGTTTCTGCAGGCAAACTGTTACATTGTATATTATATTCTTAAACCTTTCCCTTTTAATTACCCTTTCCCTTTTAATTATTCCGTATACTTTTAATCTCAGCACCTGCCATACAGTTTGTGTCTCATTTCCTTCTGCCGTGGCCTTTTGCTGATGCAGCACTGTGCCTTGGTCATTAAACTTCTTATACCTTCTAGTGGACTCATCTGCTTCATTTTAAGGAATTTTTCATTGGTGACGAGTTACATTGTACCTGCTACTTCTGAGAGCACTGGAGCGGTAAAACTTATTTTGCGATTTGCCTATTTTTTAAATGTGTCTCTTTTGCTGTTTGGACTGGACCATCGTTATCTACATGTGGATAATATCATTATATTATCCAACACCTGTTTTTTCTACAAAATTTCTTCACCCAAAATAAATTTTTAACTAACCCTGGGCATAGTACTTTGCTACGCTGACGGAGCATACATAGGGCCCGATTCACAGAACTAACTTAAGACAAAATCCTAAACTTACTACCATTTCATATTTACAGAAGGCACTTACTCATTTTGGTATTCACAGAAGACACTTACTCATTTCAGTATTCACAGAAGTTAGGAGTCCTAACTTTAGGACTACTAAATGCCTTCTGTGAATACCGAAAGTCTTAAAATTAGGATTTTTCTCAGTTTAGTAGTAGTAAAGTTGAGAAAAATCCTAATTTTAAGACTTTCGGTATTCACAGAAGGAATTTAGGAGTCCTAAAGTTAGGAGTCCTAACTTTACTACTACTAAATTGAGAAAAATCCTAACTTTAAGACTTTCGATATTCACAGAAGTCATCTAGGAGTCCTAAAGTTAGGACTCCTAACTTCTGTGAAAACCGAAATGAGTAAGTGCCTTCTGTGAATACCAAAATGAGTAAGTGCCTTCTGTGAATACCAAAATGGTAGTAAGTTTAGGATTTTGTCTTAAGTTAGTTCTGTGAATCGGGCCCATAGTTTGTACTAGTTTGCATTCCGCAAATTGCAAGTACCACAGTTCTAAACTTGTGCTTAATCACAGTAGTAGCTAAATCAATACCATTCTCAGATGCTTTGCTAAAGCAATTTTACATGCTAAAAATGGTATAACCAATTCACAAAAAGTGAACTTTTTCAAAGAAAACATTAGGCAATGAGTGAGGTGATGATTTTGGGGTCCCCCCCTAACCTGGGGAGAGGACCAAGCAGATTCCTTGAACACAAAGAGCATAGACAAAAAGCACTACTTGTTGAACTTCGGTGGTGGTCCTATCCTCTTAGGACCACCCCAAGCACAGTTATTGGCAAAAAACCAATCCCAACCAAAGGCCCTGCAAAGTATTATGGGACGAGATTAGCAGTGGGCAGTGAATATTATAGTATCCAATATCAAAATAATTCTACAAAGAGCTGCAGTTCAACTAGTCGTTACTAGATGCCCCTCACGAGTCAAATGCAAAGCATTAAAATTATTCTTACATCAAGCTGCAGTTCCACTAGTCGTTGCTAGATGTCCTTCACAAGTCAAATGCAAAACCATTGAAACCCTTTCATCAAGCATTTGCATTTGACTTGTGAGGGACATCTAGTAACCACAAGTTGAACTGCAGCTTTTTGTAGAATTATTTTGATATTGGATACTCTGCCCACTGCTAATCTCATCCCATAATGCTTTGCAGGGCCTTTGGTTGGGATTATTTTTTTGCCAATAACTGTGCTTGGGGTGGTCCTAAGAGGATGGGACCACCACCGAATCGTTCAATAAGATGTGTTTTTTGTTTTCAAGGCATCTGCTTGATACTCTCCCTAGGTTAGGGAGGATCCCAACATCATCACCTCTCTCACTGCTTGCTATAATTTACCAGTTTCACTTTTGTGAAAGTACTACATGCTTTTATAGTATATAAGGATAGAGATACTTATTTTATCATAAGCGGCACTGTGCAGGATGCCATTTGTAATTGTTTCACATTGCAGACATTGCAGACAAGTACACAGTGTCATGAGCTACGCTACGCAGTACTACGTGTAGTTCATTGTATACTACGTGTAGTGCTGCTATGCAAACTACGCCAAAGGTTATTTTTTACTTTTTGGGGGTATTTTGCCTGCTGCATCTTTCGAGATTCTACCGTTACCTGGATTACATTGCTGCCCAAGGGACTCCATTGTTGTCATGGTAGTGAGGGACGCGCAATTCCATGATGACACTCTTCTGTTGTTGCCAAGGAATCCTAGCTGAAAAAGAATTCCCTGAAGTGTCTTCAGAAACATTAGGGAAGCTCAAGGGTTTCACTCATGTAATTAAACTTAAGCAGGGAGTGTCTCCTGTGAAACAGAAACTCAGAAATGTGCCAATTAATGTAAGGGATGAACTTGGTAAAACCTTGAATGGTATGTTAGATGAGGGTGTCATCGAAAAAGTGGAGTTCTCGGAGTGGGTTTCTCCTATTGTGTTGGCACGCAAACCTGACAAATCTTTGAGACTGTGCATAGACCTCCGAGCTCTCAATGTTAACATTTTGGTTGATTGCCACCCCTTGCGAAATATTAACGAGGTAGTGAGCATGTTAGGAGGTGCCACAGTTTTCTCCACTTTGGACCTTAGGTCTGCATATCATCAGATTGAATTGGCCAAAGAATCTCGCCACATGACTTCCTTCATCACACCCCATGGGCTCTTCCAATTGTAAAGGATGCATTTTGGATTGGCATCAGCGGCCTCCGTGTTTCAGTGGTCTATGTGTCATCTTTTTAAGGATATGCAATTGTGTGTGAAATATTCCCAAGATGACATTCCTATTTACTCGCCTAACAAGGAAACTCATACAGAACATCTTAAGAAAGTATGTACCATCCTCAAAGAATATGGACTTACTCGGAAGAAGAGCAAGTTCAAACTATTTCAAGAGTCAGTTAAATATCTGGGACACACGCTATCTAAGGAAGGAGTTGTTCCTAAAAAATCTAAAGACAAACTCCTCTCCTTCTCAGGTATTATAGTAAATTTATAATGAATTTTGCGTCCAAAATGAAACCCCTAAGAGAATTGACGAGGAAAAACACTGAATTTGTTTGGGGGGAACGCCAACAGGAAGCTTTTGACAACATTAAGATGGAAATGATTGCTGCTCCCACACTCAAACCTTATTGTATTGGGAAAACGTGTATACTCACTGTTGATGCTAGCCTATATGGGCTAGGTTGTGTTTTGTCTCAATGTGCAGGTAAAGATGAAGGGAATGTTGCCTTTGCCTTCCTCACTCTAAACCTTACTGAGAGGCTCTAAGCAGTGATTGAAAGGGAGTTATTAGCATGTGTCTGGTGGGGTGGTACACTTCTGATACTACATTTGGGGTGCACAGTTTGTCTTGAGGACAGATCACAAGCCTTTAGTTTCTATTTTGTCCCCCGGTGGTTGTGTCAATGCTACTGTCACAATAGCCAGGTTAATGTCTCAGTCACAAGAGTACAGTTTTTCTGTGGAGTATGTCCCAGGGAAAATCAATGTTACATCAGACGGTTTATCGAGACTTCGCTGTAATGTCAATGAAATGTGTGAGGATGAAGAAGTTCTTGCTGATATTTCTGAGGTCTTGTCAGAAAAATTCTGTTCCATTTCGGAAGAAATGTGGAAAAAGGGCATGAATGAGGATGATCTGTTGTGTCAGGTCATAAATTATACAAGAGTAGGTTGGCCCTCTCAGTACAACATTTCTGTTGAATTGTTTCCTTTTTGGAAGATCTCCAATGAATTAATTATAGAAGGTGACTTTATTCTTAGACAAGGGAAATGTATTCCACCCTTATCCCTTTGTGATCATATTTTATCGATTAATCATGAAAACCATTTGGGAATATCCTCCATGAAAAGACTTATCAGATCTGTATTTTGGTGGCCTAGGTTGGACAGATATGTTGATAGAATAGTCAGAGAATTATTATTATTATTCAAGAGTTTTATATAGCGCTGGCTAGACTCGGAGGTATCAGAGCGCTTTACATGAGGTTCCACAAAAATTACATTACAAGATTACATCAGTTCCAATTTACATCAGTTGCTAGACAAACAATGGCAAGAGTATAGAAGGCGAGATAATTGAAGTGTAGAGGGGAAGGGGGTAAGGGTAAAGGGATAGGAGGGAGATACGGCAGAGAGACGAAAGGAAAGTGTGTCCAAAGTCCGGCTGGGTAGGTGACGGTCGAGGGGAAGTCCCAAAACCCATCTCCTCTATAGCTATCAGGTAGCTCCACCGGGCATTGGCCAAATAGCTCGGTCTCAATGGGAAAAACAATTAAAGAAACATGGAGGGCAAAATAAATGGAGCGTAGAGGGGAGGGGGCATGGAAGGAGAGAAAGGGGGGATAGGGGAAGAGACAACAGGGAGAGACGAAATGAAGTCTGTCTAAAGGCCGACTGGGTAGGTGACGACCAAGGAGGGAGTCCACGGCCCATCTCCTCTATAGCTAAACCAGGTAGCTCCATCGGGCATTCGACAAAATAGTTCAGTCTCACTACATTGAGAGAGGAGAGAAGGAGAGACAAAAATAGAGGGAGGATGCGGGAAGAGACGACAGGAGAGATGAAAGGAAGTCTGGCTGAAGACCGACTGGGTAGGTGACGTCCAAGGAGGGAATCCCTGACCTGTCTCCCCTGTAGCTAAACCAGGCAGCTCCATCGGGCACCAGGAAAAAATAGCTAGATCTCAAATGATTAGGGAAAATTTGCAGAGAGACAGGGTGGGGACTAAGGGTCAGGACAGGTGAAGGCAGAGGTTAGCAGCAGGAAAGTGGAGAGGAGTAGAGCGAGGAGATAAACAGGGTGGGGACTAGGGCCAGGACAGGTGTTAGGAGGGAGGTACGGCAGAGAGACGAAGGAAAGTCTGCCCAAAGTCCGGCTGGGTAGGTGACGGTCGAGGGGGAAGTCCCAAAACCCATCTCCTCTATAGCTGTCCAGTAGCTCCACCGGGCATTGGCCAAATAGCTAGGTCTCAATTGGAAAACATTTAAAGAACATAGAGGGCAAAATAAATGGAGCGTAGAGGGGTAATGGGGTAGGGTAAAGGAGTAGGAAGGAGCATATGACAAAGAGACGCAGGAAAATAATCTGCCCAACGTCCAGCTGGGTAGGTGACGGTCGAGGTGGAAATTCCATAGCCCATCTCCTCTTTAGCTACCAGGTAGCTCCTCTGGGCGTCGGCCAGAAAACTAGGTCTCTACGGTCGAAGGTAAGTTCACATATTCAATGTCCGGATGGGGGAAGGGTCAATGTCAAGTTAAATATCTCAAAGTAGGAGTACAACATGGAAGGGACTATAGTGGCATCCATCTTGGGGTCAGGCAAGGGGTTCTGGTCTTGGTGTTAACATTCAGCCAGTCCCCATTTTTATCTTTTGCTCAATGGGGGGGGGGGTGGAGATTGTTGTGCAGAGGAGGAGCTTGAGGGCAGAGCCAGTGTCCGCTTGTCTCCAGAGGTGGGTATTTCCGAGTTATAGTTGCTAGGGGGGGAGAGACAGCCGCCATTTTGGGATCAGGCGGGGCGCCTCTGGAGTATTACTTGGTTGGTCTTAAAGCAGATCGTAGTCTTCTCTAGAGGTCGGTGCTGTTGCTGTCATTACCATCTAACCTGTGGCCACTACGCTGTTGATGTCTGTGGGGGCCTCCCTTGGGGTGTCGCCCCCATGACCCCTGGCGACGATCTTCTGTAGGCGCCATTTTGGGGTCAGGCTCGTTAAATATAGGCTCTCAAATACAGACTAATGCCCTAAAAACGACCAAGGGGGACAGTGACGGGGGCCTCAGTCTCGCGGGCTCACCATCAGGCCCCCTGGCGCTCCCAGCGATGTTAGCCCTGAATGTGTGAGCAGCGAGAAAATGCTCAAATGTGATCCTGCTCCACTCATCCCTGTTCAATAGTCTGATTACCCATGGAAAAAGGTAGGTTTAGACATTGCAGGGCCTTTTCATTTTTTGCCTCAGGACTGTATTTTGCACTAGTAATGGTCGATTACCATTCCAAGTGGCCTGAAGTAAAGTTGGTCCTGCATGCTAGTTCTGATAGTGTTGTTTCATTCTTAAAGGAAGTTTTTGCCAGAGAAGGTTACCCTGAAGTACTCATTTCAGATAATGGTGTACAGTTGAATTCTCGAGAAATGACTAATTTTCAGAATTTCTGTAATATTCGCCATGTCACTACAGCCCTATATGAACCTCAAGGGAATGGTCAAGCGGAAAGGTACAATAGAGTTCTCAAACAAGACATTCTATGGACACGCAATTTTGGTTCTGTGTGGAAGGATACGTTGAGGGAGAGGTTATGGCTATACAGTATATCTCCCCACTCAACCACTGAAGTTTCTCCTTTCCGTTTACTTAAGGAGAAAGAGGCGGTTTCCAAATTGTGCCCTTGGTGGTTCAAAAGGCCATAAAAGTTCATACCCCGGAATTAAATCAAAATGAGGTAGCTCACCGAATGGAAGAAAAACATCAAAGAAGTAAACATTACTATGATCTCCATATGAAAGTTAAGGTACCCCATTTTGTGGTTGGTGAGTGGGTAAGAATATGCAAGCCTGGCGTTCTTCTCAAGGGAGAAGAGGAATTTGGAAGACCTGTTAAAATTGTCAAAGTCAATCACAGCAGTGTGGTTACCCAAGACGGGAAAGTTTGGAATGTTAAACGTATTTCTAAATGTACCAAATCAAATTCAAAAGCTTTATTCGACAGCATTGTCATAAAAGCATTAAAACACCCTATTTTTACATCAATAAATACTAAACTTAAAATACAATCAAATATTAAAACTCGCATTAAACTAATTGTGCTGACGCTTTATATTTAAGAAGAAAAACATTAGTTCTAAAAAAGACTTTGCATCCAAAGATCATAATTAATTGACATGGGGCACATAAAATCACATTACATTGTCTACATCTCCGCCAACTAAAGTGCGAGTGCGTACGATCCATGCCCATCCTAAAAATTTTGCTACTGCAATCGCTAAGTGAGGGGAACAGTCTGTTTCCAATATCCTGCGCGCCTCAAGGCACCTGTGTGTCCCTAAATTCCGGCACGCTGGTTTTAGCCACCTTTTTCTTGGGCGGTCGTAGAGAGGGCAAACAAACAAAAAGTGCAAAACATCCTCAACAGTGCCTTTGCAATGGTGGCATTTATTGTCCTGATTCGGCCTCCACTTTTGTGTAAAAGCGTTGAGGGGCAGAGTTCCAATTCTAAGTTGAAAATACAGTTTTCTGTCCATTGGTCTTGTGATGAAGTCCCAGTATGCTTCGCAGGATGGAACAGATTTGATCTCCAAGAATCGGCAGGTTAGCTTGGAGTTTGGATTAGAGCAAAAGACAGATTGCCCGATCATGTCCCAGTACATTTTTTTAAGGATCTCCTTAGATGGAAAAGCAGTTGTGTCGGTATTGGCCCAGAGATGATCAAGATGGAGTTTTGCTAACAGGCTCCGGATTTCTTTGAGCCATACAATTGTATGAAATCGGTCCGACTTGATGATGTCCCTCAGTGCAGAGGCGTAGTGGCCTAGCTCCGGCGTTGACATAATCCATCTCCAGAATAGTAATGGGCACAGCCGAGCCAGGTCCTCAATCTTTTTCCTCCCCAGATCAAACAATAGGGGAACAATTGGAGTACTCTGCGGGACACCAATGAAGCGCCGCAGAAACTTGTTCTCGGCTAGGGACAACTACCTTAGGTTAGCAAAACCCCACAATTCTGAGCCATATAGGCAAGCACTTAACACCTTCATACTGTAAATCTCTAGAGCTGGAGATATAGGTTTAGTTAATGAGGTTTTATGTTTAAGAGCTACAACACCTGCTAATTGGTGGAACTTTAAGACAGCAGTGTCTATGTGGGTCTTCCATTTCATGTTGCCCTGCAGGGAGATACCTAAGTATGTAAAAGCGTCGACCTGTTCTAGAGCAGTCCCATTGTAAGTGATTATTCCCTTAAATGCTTTAGCTGAGTTCAAGCACATAAACTTAGTCTTGGAAGTGTTTAACTCTAAGCCCCGCATCTTACGGAGGTCCCCAAATGCATTAATTGCCTTCTGGAGGCCACTAGGGGTTCGCGAAACCAACAGCGTATCATCCGCAAACATAAGTACAGGCACACGAACCCCATCTAGTATTGGAGCATCAGTAGGGGATTTCCTTAAGTAGTCCACTATGCCATTAATGTATATTGAAAACAAGGTGGGAGCCAGGACGCATCCCTGTCTAACCCCACGCTCTACGGGGAATGAATCAGTTACTTCACCCTGGACCCCCCACCTGATCCTGGCATAGTTACTTTCATGCATACGGACTAACAATGTTAGTAATTCGGGACTGATACCAACTTCCGCAAGAACACTCCACAATTTTTGTCGCGGGACTAAGTCAAATGCTGACTTCAAACCAACAAATACAGCATACGACGGACCATCGCTCAGGGTCACGTTTCTCCAATATAAAGCTAGGAAATAAAAGACCTGATCGATGGAGCTTGTTAGTGGGCGGAAACCTGCCTGGAAAGGAGACAAAATGTCCTTCTCAGTTATCCATGCTTGTAATTTATTTTGCACTAAACGCCCCATCAGCTTTTGAGCAGAATCAATAAGACTGATGGGTCTGTAGTTGCTGGGTAGTGCCTTAACACCTTTTTTAAAAACTGGGATAATTTCCGCTCCCTTCCAAGAATTTGGTATTGAAGTACCCTGGGCAACCGAGTTTGCTAACCAAACAAAGTATTGACACCATGAATCCCGGTCGCTTAGGAAAACATCGGCCGGGATTCCATCCATACCTGGCGCTCTCCCCCCGGTCACCCCATCTAATGCAATGTTCACATCACCTAGGGAAAACAATTCCCCTTTGAAGAAAACCATTGGGGGTGGTGCATGATGGCATAGATCTCGTTCACATGCATACTGCGGCTTAAAAAAATCTACCCATAGGTTCTTTGCGACATTGTTTTGGGGGCACTCTGCTACCCCCCCTCTATCCCATTTAACGATTGCCCAGAATTCTTTTTGATTTTTGGCTGCACATGCAAGCTTCAAGTCAAGCCAATGGTTTTCGTCCCATTTCCTTTTCGCTTTAATTTGGACTTTTCTATATGCATCCCTGGCCTTCCTCACTTCTTCCATATTTCTACTCCTCAGTTCAAGATGAAGTTTCAGGCGTGCACTTCTGCAGGATTGATCATACCACCCCTGCCTGGGAGGTGATTTTACTGCCTTTCTTTGGCCTACTGGTTTTAAAAAGAACCCTTGAAGTTTAGAAAAGAACTCAGGGTGAGCCACTTCCATAAAGTTGGTAAAATTAGGTTTGGTGCAATGTTGTTTTAACGTGGCTACCTCGGTGACTACTACTTCCTTTAGGTCCTCTAGTATCTCTGGCCTTTCGACCAATCTACCCCACCTTACATGCCGCTGGTTATTAGTAGAAACTATATCCAGGGTCGCTACGCCGCTCCCCAGGCTTGGAGCTTGCGGCCCCTTGGTGTATTGTAAATCCATGCATAGTGGATTGTGGTCACTTTCCATTCTAGATATAATGCTCATATCTAACAGCCTATGCCAATCCCTCACATCCACCACGATGCGACTTTTAGCCCTTCCATTATCAAATGTGCAGCTCCCCTGTTGGTCCGAGGGGGTACGCCCATTTGCAGCTCTAAGTCCCCTTGCTAGACACATACTCTTAACTTGAATTGCTACATCCGTCCATCTCTTGACCAACGGGAGTTCCAGTTGGGGCACTCCCCATTTGCTATCTTCTTCTGAGGACAAAGCACAGTCCTCTTGACCCAAAGGTTCAAAGGTGGTGTTCATGTCACCTCCCACCATGATGGAAAAATGCGGAGGGAGATGCTCAAGATCATTATCGAGTGCTGTTATCACTTCAGAGGTGTTCCCCCCTACAACTCCCCTAGTATATATATTAAAGAGGGCCGTCCCTTGGCCATTTGCCCAGGTGATCGTGATTGACAGTATATCACTGGATTTAGAAGATCTTTCCTGGATTTTACAATGCAATGATTGTCGTACCCAGATTATCAATCCTCCTGAAGGCCGCCCTTTGAGGTTTTTCTTTGCCGGGACGTAAAAGTTTAGAAATCCAAGCCGGTGAACTGGATTCAGTGCCCAAGATTCCTGGAACAACATTATATCATAGTGTTCGATAAACTCACACCATTCTGGGGAGGCCTGTTTATTAGTTATTCCAGCTAGGTTCCATGAAAGGAGAGTTAAACTTCCATTTTCTAGATCTGGATTGGCTAGATCCTGAGTTGACGTTATATCATAGCTAGAAGGCTCCACCCCTGAATTGAATAATAAACTATGTGTCCTGTTGCCATTAGATTTGCTGAGATTGGGCTTGGACGTACCACCGGAATCCCCCTCCACTATATTCGCAATCTGCTTTACCAAGACGTCCTGGTCGATCCCTCGCTCATTTACATAGTGCTCTACCCTATTACCAGACAAGTCTACGTTATCTGTCCTTCCCTCATCGCTACTAGGGCTATTGTTGGCAAGCCTGGCTATGTTAGGGAGTTCGACAACTTCTGCCCCATGAAGTCAATCACAATCATTTAGGTTTGATAGTGCCGAGAACCTGTTTTCAAGGGTCACGCCCCAGCTACTGTTCGAACAACTCCTATTCCCCTTATTGGCCAGTGTTCCATTTTGTTCTTAATATGGTAGGATTCAAAATGTTACCTCGTCTAGTATAAAAAAAGTCCAATGTTAATGGGATGATCTCAGCTGTTCTACGTTGGGGAGGGTATATGTTAGACAAAATGTTCGGAAGAACATCCGGGCCTGAAAGGTGCAACACCACACAATCTCCCCTAAATTTTTTGTGGCTGCCCCCTATCCATCCAACTCTCCTTGCCTTAACTATCTCCTCAGCCAACTGTTGCATGCCCCCAGGTGAAAACGCCATGTTTTGGGTTAGCCAATGCAGTGCCTTACTTATCAGGGAAGGTGTAGTTTCTATTTGCCCGGGCTTCAAATGAGGAACATTAGGCAAAACCAAGACCAGGGGGGAGGCCTCAACAATAAGTTCTACTGGGCCTTTCTCTGGACAAGATGCATTGTGCTTATCCCTTAGTCTTACGGGATCCCCTTCAGCTAAATTCTGTTCCCCTTCCCCCTGGTGATCTGTCATAGGTGGAATGGAAGTTACATTCTCTCTGCCCCCTGTCCAAGGAGCTGTTGAGGTCGTTTTAGGCTCTACTCTAGACGCTACTTGGTTTGGAATGTCTCCCACCTCTTCTAAGGTCTTCTTTAATAGCCCCCCTAGTCTGTGCACCGCTTCTGTTAATTGGTCAATTTTCACCAGCAATGGTTTAGTGATGGCCTTTATCTTAATATCCATCATGTTTACTATTCTCATTAGATTATCTTCATCCAAGGGTAATTTTCCCCCATTTGGCCCCCGACCATCTACTATATCGCTCTTAATGGGTGGGGTGTCTGGTCTTTTTTTACTTGAGCGTAGCCCACCACGCTTGGGATGACCCTTGTCGCCCTTATCCCCCCTCTAGTTGCTCTTGGGGCAGGTACAGGTACCAGGGGCTCCTCCTCTGTTAGTGCTAGCTCTTCATCGGGCAAGTTCTCCGTGTCAGTCTCAGCTATTGCCACTATAAGTTGTGTTAGTGTGTTGTTATCAGGCTGGTCCTGTAACGAGGTGTTGTTACTAACATCTGGCTCAAATGTATCTACAGGCAAGACTTCCACCACAGTAGGGGTAGGGGATAAGCTAAGGCCCAAGGAGGACCTTCTGTCGTTATTAATTTTAGTGACCACCTGGACCAGGTAGTTGTCCATGGTGTTTGATGTTAGGGGGTCTTTGTCTTTGACATAGCGTCTAAACGCGTCTAAACGCAGCGTATGGCCCTCTCCCCAGTGTTCAAGATAAATGGCAAGAAGATAGAAACGTGTGTCAGCAAGTCGTGTAACGAATATGTTTCCAACCCTTCACTTAGCTGTTACAATGAATATTAACAGAGGCAACTCACAGGTGATGTTACAGGCAGAAATCTAGGCCCAGTCCAGTCGCGGACAGTCTCGGACTGTCTAAGACTGTCCGCCCTTTGTCCGGGCTTCGTCCGGGCGGCCCGCTCGCGTCCCGCGTTGCGGGCAGTCCCAAGCTTTCTAGCGCCTCCAGGCGCAAGGTGGTGACGCGCTCACTGAGCGCCGAAGCAGTGCCCCCTGGGAAACCGAGTTTCTCCACACAGCGGCCGCAGGCGCAGACAGCGCGGCGGCGGGAGAACTCGGCACAGGGAACCAGCGTCCGGCGGGAATCAGCGGGAATCGTGGGGATGGCTCCAAGGACCCTCAGGAGGTGTGTTGCCCCAGCAGTATTTCAATGTAATGCCCAGCAGGTCGGGCGGTCCCAAGCTTTCTAGCGCCTCCAGGCGCAAGGTGGTGACGCGCTCACTGAGCGCCGAAGCAGTGCCCCCTGGGAAACCGAGTTTCTCCACACAGCGGCCCCAGGCGCAAACAGCGTGGCGGCGGGAGAACTCAGCACAGGGAACCAGCGTCCGGCGGGAATCAGCGGGAATCGTGGGGATTTCTCCAAGGACCCTCAGGAGGTGTGTTGCCCCAGCAGTATTTCAATGTAATGCCCAGCAGGTCGGGCGGTCCCAAGCTTTCTAGCGCCTCTAGGCGCAAGGTGGTGACGCGCTCACTGAGCGCCGAAGCAGTGCCCCCTGGGAAACCGAGTTTGTCCACACAGCGGCCGCAGGCGCAGACAGCGCGGCGGCGGGAGAACTCGGCACAGGGAACCAGCGTCCGGCGGGAATCAGCGGGAATCGTGGGGATGGCTCTAAGGACCCTCAGGAGGTGTGTTGCCCCAGCAGTATTTCAATGTAATGCCCAGCAGGTCGGGCGGTCCCAAGATTTATAGCGCCTCCAGGCGCAAGGTGGTGACGCGCTCACTGAGCGCCGAAGCAGTGCCCCCTGGGAAACCGAGTTTCTCCACACAGCGGCCGCAGGCGCAGACAGCGCGGCAGCGGGAGAACTCGGCACAGGGAACCAGCGTCCGGCGGGAATCAGCGGGAATCGTGGGGATGGCTCCAAGGACCCTCAGGAGGTGTGTTGCCCCAGCAGTATTTCAATGTAATGCCCAGTAGGTCGGGCGGTCCCAAGCTTTCTAGCGCCTCCAGGCGCAAGGTGGTGACGCGCTCACTGAGCGCCGAAGCAGTGCCCCCTGGGAAACCGAGTTTCTCCACACAGCGGCCGCAGGCGCAGACAGCGCGGCGGCGGGGGAACTCGGCACAGGGAACCAGCGTCCGGCGGGAATCAGCGGGAATCGTGGGGATGGCTCCAAGGACCCTCAGGAGGTGTGTTGCCCCAGCAGTATTTCAATGTAAATGTACCATTATACCTCCATAATTTTTCTACGGGGAGACATGTGTTACATTGTATATTATATTATTACACCTTTCCCTTTTAATGAACCCTCTCCCTTTTAATTATTCTGTATACTTTTAATATCAGCACCTGCCTTACAGTTTGTTATGACTTTCACTTGGAACTGTGTCTCATGTCAATCTGCCTTGGACTTATGCACTATTGTTCCCTGTCCATTAAACTTCTTATACCTTTTACTGGACTCATCTGCTTAATTTTAAGGAATTTTACACAAAACCTCTTATTAACGTATTAATACCAGGTCTGGTCTAAGACGAGAGGCTCAAGAACTGCAAAGTGAGCCAAGTTCATTTATGGAGACTAAAAAAGAAATTAAGGTAAACAGAGACAGCTGTAAATAGAGTAAACAGGTACACAAAGGTAAGAAAAAAAACGAAAAACATTAAAGAAAGGAAAATTGAAAACCGGAAAAGGTTCAAAGGAAAAGGTAGAGAAAAATGGTGAAAGTAAGAAAATGTAAAAGAAAGGAAGGGGGAAAGAATAGGTGAAAGTAAGGCAGGAAAGATAAAAAGAACACAAGTGGGAAAGGTAAAAAGAACAAAGGCAGGAAGGGGATAAGGAGGGATGAATGCATTGAAAGAATGCCTGGAAGAAAAAATGAAACAATATATGAAAACATTGATGGATGGATAGCTAGATGGTTGGATGGGTGGATGGATGGAATGGTAGAAGCACAGATGAAATGGTGAAAGTATGGATGGATGGATGGAATTGGCAGCAAACGGATGGAATGATGAAAGGCTCAATGAAGGTGTGAAGAGATCAAAAGGTGAAAGAACATGCAAGAAAGGAGGGTGATTGATGGGATAGAAGGATGAAGGCATAGATGGGTGGATGTAAAGGTAAATGGAACAATTCTAGACTAGGTCGGACTTATCTCTCTGTGCCATTAGAGGTCTAGTTGCAAGTGGGGGGGTCCTTCTCTGGATACTCCCTTGAATTCAATCAATTCTTATCCATTTCTAATCCCCTTCAAACCATCTAAACCTATAGGGTCAATAATAACCTCAAACAAAGTGGGCCTACAAAAAACATTATCATCCTTTTATGCCCACAAAGCCCCTAAAACAAAATTGCTCCTTTTGCCCCCGCCTCCAGCTATATTGTTCACCGAATTGTCCCTATAATGGAAGAAACTTGGGAGGTATTTGGAACTCTTAGCTCAGCCTCAGTTCAGCGTTAGAACCAGTAGCTAAAGGGACATTCTTCCAAAGGAAACTACTAAAATATAGCCTTGGTATAGCGAACTGAACTCCCTCCTTACCCACAGAAATACCCTGCATGCAAGTCTACCATCAGGCCTGACCAAGAAATTACAAGAAGTCCCAAATATGGCTGGCCCATTAAATCTAGACTAACAAAGCACTGCTTGGTAGCAGCTCAACTAACAAACCTCCACTGGTTCCCTTTCAAGACAGAACAACATTAAAATAATTTGTCTGACCTGCAAGTAAATTGAAGGATTCGCCCCAAAATACATCCAAGCTAAACCAATTAAATAGCACCAACCCGCCCATTGCATTTTATGTCACACGATATCCTAATTACACCAAAGTCAAGAGACACGAGCAGAGCTAATAGGTTTGCAGCAGTGGCTCCCTTCCTGTAGAACAAATCTTCCCTTATTCACCCACAATGCCCAATCCCTTATGCTCTTCAGTTGAAAAATAAAAACCCAATTAGTTAAATTCACAAATTTATGTGGCTTTTGGAACTGGATCTCATACAATGAATGAATCATATGGCAAACCTCGGAGAGCAGAGAATGCAGTTATGTTTTTATCTGGAAAGAGCCCACTCCCAGGGCACCAACTGGAGTTCGAGATTGGGTGTCAACACACCAGCCACCCTAAATCACACAGAGTGCACAACATTCCGAAAAAGGTAATATAGCCCTTAACACAAAGGTGAAACATAGCAATACACAGTAAATGGCTGGAAACCAGGATATAACCCATCTTCTTTCCATTACAAAAAACAGCAAAAAACATTACATAATCTTAAAATCTTTTAGGCCTAGACCAGTTCCATGTTGCCTCAAAGACAGGTCTGGCCTTCTTTCTCCAAAACACTATCACATTCAATCAATCAATCAATCAGGGGTTTATAAAGCGCACTAGTCACCCGTGAGGTTCTCAAGGCGCTGTGGGCAGCTCCGGAACAATTGAAGAGCCAGGTCTTGAAGTCCTTGAAGGTGTGCAGGGTTGGCGAGCATCTGATGTTCACAGGGAGCTCGTTCCAGGTCTTGGCTGCGATGTAGGAGAAAGCTCTCCCGCCCGTTCTGTTTGTGCAGATGCGGGGGACCTCTGCCAGGGCGAGGTTGATGGAGCGGAGGTTCCTCTTGGGTACGTGGAAGGATACTCTCTCGTTGAGGTATTTGGGTCCGATGTTGTAGAGGGATTTGTAGGCATGGGTGAGCAGTTTGAAGGTGACCCTTTTGACGACGGGGAGCCAGTGGAGGTCTCGCAGGTGTTGGGTCATGTGTTTGTGACGCGGAGTTCCGAGGAGGAGTCTGGCAGCGGCGTTCTGGATGGTCTGGAGTCTGTGTAGTAGGGTTTTGTTGATTCCGGCGTACAGGGCATTGCCGTAGTCCAGTCTGCTGGTTATGAGTGCGTGTGTGATGGTTTTTCTGCAGTTGAGGGGATCCACTGGAAGGTTTTGTGGAGGTTGCGCAGGCAGTTGAAGCTGGTGGAGGCGACGGCATTGATCTGACGTTTGATAGAAAGGGAGGAGTCGAGGATGATGCCGAGGTTGCGTGCACGGTCAGTAGGAGTGGGTGGATTCCTGAGGGTGGAGGGCCACCAGGTATTGTTCCACGCGGAGTTGCAGTATCCAAGGATGAGGACCTTGGTCTTCTCTGAGTTGAGCTTCAAGCAGCTGTCTTTCATCCAGGCTGCCACGTTCTTCATTCCTTCCTGGAAGAAGAGTCTGGTGTCTTTGGGATTCTTCATGAGTGAGATGATGAGCTGGGTGTCTTCAGCATAGGAGACAATGCTGAGCCCATGCTGCCTGATGATGGCGGCGAGGCGGGCCATGTAGATGTTAAAGAGCCTGGGGCTGAGAGATGAGACTTGGGGTACTCTGCAGTTGACATTGGTGGGTTCGGAGAGGAAGGGAGGGAGTCTGATCCTCTGGGTTCTGCCGGAGAGAAAGGATCGGATCCAGTCAAGGGTGGTTCCTTGTGTCCCTGCGCCGTGAAGTCTGACTGCGAAGTTGTTTTGAGAAACGGTGTCGAAGGCTGCAGAGAGGTCTAGGAGGATGAGGGCAGCGGTGTGTCCCTGGTCGAGTAGCAAGTGGATGTCCTCAGTGGCGGCGAGGAGAGCATTCTTGGTGCTGTGGCTGCTGGGGAATCCAGACTGGGAGGCATCTATGATGGAGTTCCCTTAAATGAAGGTGGTCAGCTGAGCGTTCACGAGTCACTCGGTGACTTTCGCTGCAAAAGGGAGGAGAGATGGCCGGTAGTTTTTCAGATCCGTTGGGCCAGCTGAGGGTTTCTTAAGGAGGGGTTTTACCTCCACCCGTTTCCAGTCGTCTGGGAAGATGCCGGACATGAGGGAGGCGTTGATGGTCCGTCCCAGTTCGGGTGCAATGGCGGCCCTGTGGAATATGTGTGGTGGGAAGGCGACCATGGGGGCTCCTGAGTGGGACAACTTTGGCATTGCCTCTCTGCTCTCCAGGGAAAGCCTCATTAGTTCTGCCACTGAAACCTTGTAAGGCACCTCTAAGTGCTGCCTTCCATAATGACATCAAAACAATCATAGGCTCTTATTATGAGTTCGGTGGTCCACAGACCACCAGAATCACGGTGGCAGTCTCCCAAATGCCCTATTATGACTAGGGCGGTCGGTCCGCCCTGGGACCTCAGCAACCGTTGCAACCGCCAGGGAAACTCCGAGCCCTGGCAGTTGTGCGGTGGTCCTGAGGCTGCAATATGCTTGGTGGAGCCGCTTCGATCCGCCAAGCATATTACCAGTTTCCTCACTGCCACACTTTTAATGGCAGTGTGACCGCCATGAAAAGTGTGCCGGTGAGGAAACAAAGGGTGCCTCTGTGCCATGGGTTACATACAGGGGTGGCACATGTAGTGCCACCTATCTGCATGCATCCCCATGTTCCTGCATGGAACGAAATGCACAACATTATGCATTGCGATTCGTGCAGGAACATGGTTTGAAGTTCCCATTGTGGTGGGTATTTTAAGGCACTGCTGTGAGAAGGCCAAAGAACTGCCCGCCAGCGACTTAAAAAGTCGTAATCTAGCGGGAGGTCTGTTTTGGCAGTGTGAGAGTGGGGTGGCAACATGCCGACCCTGCTCCACAACACCAAAGTCATAATAAAGCTCATAGTTTATCATGCACCATACATTTCCTCATGCACCTAAATGTTAGACAATGCCTTCATCCTTGCCAACTCATCTTTCATGTTAATACCTCTCTTGATGCTCCACCATCCCGTGCTTCTCAATAGAGTTGAACCTTTAGAAACCTTGTACAGTAAGTTCAGTAAACTTTGAAACCCCTTTCTTCTCTCATTTAAGTTTTTATGCTAAAACCCAATCACAACTCTGCAAATTTGTTTGATTTACACACATATCTCTGTCTTACAGCTGCACCTAGCAATCTAAATGGTGCTACTCCAGTAGTAGTGTGTACTGTATTCAAAAAGTACTTGGGCCACACTTACTAAGCCCTTGCGTTGCACTTCTATCAAACAAGGCAATGCAAGGGCTTAAGTGAGGTTCACTAATTCATGCAAAGCTCTGCGTGGCACAATTAATCCAGAGTAATGGAAGGTAGTACAAATCACTGCCTTGTGTTACTCTGCATTGGGAAGGCATTCCATGGTTGGAGCATGAAAGTTTATATGCATTCACTGATTGACTGTGGCGCATTACCAGATTTACAAAGACTTGAAAACCTCAAAATGCATCAAACCCTACACCTGTCCAACATAGGTGTAACAAGCAGAAATATTATTTCTTCTCATTATTTCCTCTATCTACATGTGCTGCATTCTGCAGCATACATAGAAAGAGGCAAATGCCTCAAAGGATTGCTTTTTGTCTGCAGGAAGGTGTCCATGCACTCGCAAGCATGCCTGTGTTGACACTGGGCAGCACTCAGTGCACCCACACAGGTAGAGGGAAGGAATGCATCTTATCTTAGTAGATATGACACATTCCTGCTCTCTCCCTCTCTCCCTGTTGTGTTGCTGGTTTGTGTGACATTTTGATAAATCTGCCCCCACATCGCAACATTAAGGCCAGAGGCAAGAACCCTTTGTATTCCTACTTTAATCCCTTCCGTGCGGGGGTAATTCCCCCGCTATTCTTAGGGGCCGGAGGGGCACGCGCAGCGCCCCCATGCCCATGACGAGCTCAGCTTGTCATGAGGCACGGCGCTCCGGTGCTCATGACGAGCTCAGCTCGTCATGAGCATCGATGTGGCTAAGAAGTCTGTTTCCCTACTTAATCAGTCTGGATAAACTTAGATAGGAGGTAAATTCTTCATTCAATGGTATGCCCTTAGGTTACAGCAACAGCAGGTAGGTCATGTCAGGGCTCCATACACCCTGCTACTGTCCCTATCGCCTAGGTTCCACTCCACACCACACATCAACATTCTATTATATCCTTCACTCTCAGCCTTCCAGGCACACGCTCAGACCTACAGGCGATGGGGACTCACTGGGTGCTACATCTTCTTTTTATCTCAAAATTAACAGTACTGATTTGACTTGATGATCAATCACTCCTTAGCACTGCTCAGTAACCATGCAGGTGTGACATACCTACCCGTCCCTGTTGCTATGCAAATGGACTTTTATATGCAACAAGACTATTTGCATAGCAAGGTCCAGATCTTAAGATGTAACATGGAAACCCCACCAGGAGTGACCTCCCTGTCACTCAGCCTGCCTGCCACCAACTGCCAGTTAACACACAGGCCAAGCCCCCAACATTCCACGATGTCACCAAGCATTCTAGCAGTGACATCATGTGAGCCGCAGGGAAATCCCAACCAGGGGAAAAGAGACAAAGGTCCCATACAACAAGTCTCTTACTAAAATAATTTCTACAATACAGTACAGTGCTTAGATTTTTATTCAAGCAACACCCAAAATGTACTTGATCCCGTCCGTTTCTGCCAATGAGCCCCTAAAAATCACTTGTAACTGGAGGCCACAATTTACAGGGCAACCACAAAGGTCTTCTTATTTTCATGGCTTCCATGTCCCCATCAAAATAGCTTTACAACCAAGACACAGGTTTCTTATACTCACTGCACTCAAATTTCTAATGGCCTGGTATTATTTCAGGTACATTGTCAGAAATATATTTTCTGGCAGCACCTAAGCAGTTGTAAAGAAGTGCTTCTTGCTTTCTGTGGCCACCAAATATTTTTGAATGAATGCAACTACGCTTTCCATTTAGCTACTGAACTTTCTGCAAGACACAAACAGGTTGGGTGGATTTATGCTCTGTTGCACAACCGTCTTTTCTAGTCAATTCCACAGCGTGATTTCCTTTAGTAAGTTATGCAACTTCCTGCACATGTAATGAACAACAACCAGAATGCTCAAAATGTGCATGCCGGAACCCAGATAGCTGAAAATATGCACAGAAAAAAAACGAATAAAACAAATTAAATGTTTACCTGATGTGTCTGAGTCAGTGCTCCCATCTTGTTTCACTGAAATATGTCTGAAATGGTAGTATATTATGTGCTAATTCAC
The DNA here is from genome assembly GCF_964261635.1 of Lissotriton helveticus. NCBI lineage: Eukaryota > Metazoa > Chordata > Amphibia > Caudata > Salamandridae > Lissotriton > Lissotriton helveticus. The sequence goes on from NC_136058.1 coordinate 262,804,690, forward strand.
ACACATTACAACCCCTTCCTACCTGGCCCAGAAACTGACCCTTTTAAGTGGGAACAGATCCTCCAGAGGTACGAGCTCCTTACTGCTCAAGCCACAAAAAGGAAAAGAAAACCAACTACTGTTCCATCTCTGGAATAGCCCCTAATATCTGGAACTCTCTCTCCACTGAAATCAGATGTCACCCATCCACATCCCTCTTCAAGAAAGAAGTAAAAAAAGTCCCATCCAACAAATTCCTCTCTCACTGATGACTTGGCCATGCCCCCAGTCTCTGTTTGACCCCACCCTCCAGTTTGTCCGCTGCCTTCCGTCACTCTGTACTTTGACCCAGACTTGGACCTATGTTTCACTTCACCATCCCCCCCTCGTCAGTCTACCTCTGAGATAACGGTGCCCCCACACCTTGCATTCTCCCTCCTTAACTACCTCAGTACTTTTACGTACACTGTTGATCGTACTCATTTCATTTCATAAAGCTTTATTCGGAACATAAAAAACATGTCCATAAAAGCACATACAGTTCAAAAAGCAGACATTTCATTAATTAAAAAGAAAGAAAAAGAACACATAATACATTAATTATCCAGTGCGGGATGGAATAAATAGTTAAAAAGATAGTTAAAAACACATACTTTTCCTAACACCAATAGCCTTGAGTAGGAAAGTAGCCGTAAAAAAGCAAATGTTCGGATGGTGCAAATTAAAAAGCAGTTTCATAGAGTCAGTAATTGTTCTCACTCCAAATCTTTTCAAGATGGGCTTTAGGAAGGTTTTCCGTAATTCGCTATACAATTGACAAGATAAAAGAAAGTGCATAGTACTCTGTTCCGTCTTGTAATCACAAGCACAGGGTCCAGTAGGGCATATTTTTACATTAGGGCACGCAACCAGATAGTGTACTATTCCCATCCTCATTCTGGTTAGTACAAACTGGTGCGAAACTCTGGTCACCTGTGTCAGATAAGGATGAAATCCAATAGCCTCATTCATACTATTGTACAGCTTACAGGTAAATAGTTTTGATTCTTCCAAAGCACGCCTCTCTATACAAAAATTCAAAAACATAATTTTCAAGTTTGACTTGGAGTTATCAGATGCACAATACCGATCATTGATCACATTATATCCAAAGACCTTTTGAAAATTATCGATAATATATTTGATCCAGGGGATCTTCAGGTGCTGGTCCAAGGAAAGTCAATCCTCAATGATAGCTCTATTCAGTGAGGTGCCTTCATTCAACCAAACAGAGCGCCACAATAATAAGGGTCTTAACATAATTAAATAATTCAAAAAATGAGTCCCCGTTTCCTTATGAATCAAGATGTTGGAGGTAGATTTGGGTAAGCACAGGAGCCTTTTCAAGAAGTTATTCTCCTCTACCTGTAGGCACCCGACAGATTTCACACCCCAAACTCCTGCCCCATAAAGGGCCGCAGATAGACATTTTGATAGAAATTTTTTTAACATGTCCACTATGCGTCTATTCCCCAGCTTCTTGGCAAATACAAAAACCCCGTTGGCGCTCCTAATCATCTTAGTTTTTACTACTTTGTGTTCAATATCCCAGCTACCATTTTTTGAGAAATGAATCCCCAAATAGCAGAAGTTGTCTACTTTTAAAACCTGTTCGCCTTCTATAAAATAATGAGAGTTAACTTTCGTTTTAGCTCGGCCTGGCCCACACTCCATCACATAGGTTTTTGACCTATTAATCACCAGTTTCCTGTTTTTGATTAACTGAACAAACCTGTCCATCAAACGTTGGAGACCCAGGGGAGTCCTGGACAGCAGCACAGCGTCGTCCGCATAGAGTAACACTGGAATGTTAAGGTTGTTAACTCTAGGTACGTCTGCCGTAACTGTCTGCAGGACAGAATCCACCTCATTTATGAAGAGTGTAAAAAGTAGGGGTGCTAAAACACACCCCTGCCTGATTCCCCTCCCGATCCTAAATTTGCTTGTACATTCCCCATTAGGCCCATACCGAACACTGGTACTAAGTTTTTCATACAGGCGTGCCAGAAAATAGACTATACAGTCGGGAGCTCCCATTTCGATCAATTTAGCCCACAATAAGGCGTGGTCTACCATATCGAAAGCACTGCTTAGGTCAGCAAAGCATAAGTATAGTGACCCTTTTTTGGCCTGGGTATATTTCCCGACCAACAATTCTAAATTTAAGCACTGCTCAATTGTGCCACGTCCTTTTCTGAACCCAAACTGACTATTAGTTAAAATCTCATTCGTCTCTGCCCATTCCTCTAATCTGGCTAAAAGGACCCGACTCATAACTTTAACAGATGAGTCCAGTAGGGATATTGGTCGATAATTTTTAGCATCACCCCGGTCTCCTTTCTTATAGATAGGGATGATTATTGATTCTGCCCAAGTAGATGGTATTTTAGAGCTAACGGCTGCATTAAAGATCTTGACCAACAGGGGGCCCCAGATCTCCGGGGCGGTCTTATAAACATCTATGGGTACCCCATCGGGTCCTTGGGCCTTCCCTCCCTTGCTGGCTCTTATACTAACCATAACCTCATCTACGGTGATGTTTAAGGCAGCTGTAGGCCATCCTTTTCCATAGGAAGCTAAACTGTTGCCAGAGTCAAATATGGTAGAAAAATGTTGGATCCAAGACTCCATGCTCACATTAGATGTGAGCTCTGGGGCCTTCTCATCCTTGAGGAATGGGCTATTCACCGTGGACCAGAACAAAGTACAATTCCTTAGTTCTGCTGCTTGACTTAAATTGTCCCACGCTTCCTGCTGTAGCTCAACCTTTCTGCGTTTAAGGACCAATTTAAAATCCTGCCTAAGTTGGATCACTAGACTCTTGTCTCTTGGTTTAGCTGCTAAAGCTTCTTTAAGATCTCTCCGGGCATTGGAACAAGCATGGTCAAACCACCCCCTATTTTGTCTATTCTTGTGCCCTACCTCTTTGGTAAACTTCTTACTAATAATACAGTTAATTCTATCAAAGTGATCAATACTGGCAACCGCAGTTTCATCCTGTTCGAGAATTGCCGAGATTTCCATCAAGCAACTATTAATGATAGAATCAGATGTTGCATCGGCTTTTTCTCCTTTCCACCTCAACCTGACACCATTTGTTCTGTGGGGTTCGATATTAACGATAGTACCCGTGTCGGGTGTGGTGGTAAGTTTCCAAATCTTAACTTCAGTGATTAAACAGTTATGGTCACTCAGCATCACGTCAACCACCTTGGGCTCAGAGCACATGGGGATTAAGTTGGAAGACATGCAAATAAAATCAATTACCGTATTAGCCCCCCTCCCTTTGAAAGTTGGGATACTTTCTCCCAGATCATTCTTTACATTTTCCATGATTTCCATGTCATAATCTAGCAAAAAGTTATTCAGGGTTTCACCATACAAATGATGAGGAAAATGAACATCAACATCCCCTGAATGATTATAGACACCACATAGATTCTGAGATGATAGGGGGCAAACTGATACATTAAAATCCCCCACAAAAATAAATTCATAAATACCGTTAAAATTCTCCACAAAATTACGCACTGCTTTATCTAAATCATTAATAACTGTGTGCCTAGTACCATCAAATATATTATTGTAGAAATTAATCAACAGTATGTTTCTACCTGCTTCTTGTGCAAGCCATAGGATTTGGGAATGAACCCCCACTTTTACATACTTTTTCACTAATATAGGTAACTTCACTGAAATCAAAACTAGCAGTCCTCCTTTTGATCTGCCATGAGGCGAAGCCATGGCGGGAAGCTCATAGGATACAAAGCCATCACTGCCCTTAAAGTCTTTACACCATGTTTCCTGTAGGCAAATGATGTCAAATAAGCCAATAAAATCTTTCCATCCCAGCATTTCCTCCTTAGCCATCAGGCCTGCAATGTTCCAGCTAGCAATATAGCAAGTTATCTTGTCCCTTTCATGGCTGACACTGGGCGTTCCGTCAATAGATACGGACATGATATCATCTATATTAAAATGCTCTATGTTGTGCTGTGGATACTCCTCTTCTCCCCCAACAAACATACATTCCACATTCACAATATTAATCATTTCAGTTACGGACATAATTGACTCTCCAGTATCATCTCTCACCTGAACTGAGTTAATCTTATGTCAGTCATTTTGATCCAGGAAACTCAATGACTGAAACCTATTCTGGGTTGGGACTTGGTAACACATCCCGTTAACAGGTGACAAAATACTATCGCATGATGATGGGAAATTGGGGGCATGTGTTATAAATCTATTCCCACCAGGGGCCGAATTCAACATATGCATCGGCGAAATAAGTGAGCCATCCTGGGGACCGAAACAAAAAGTGTGTGGCCCTGGTCTGTTTGCAATAGATTGATAGTTATTATTGTTCTTTGGCCCCTCCCAACTATTTACAGAGTGCAGCCTATTTAGATGATTGTAGAAATATCCCAATGGCCTTGCAACGACATCTGTCTCTGACTGCGTGATTGAGGCCGCTCTAAGGAGGACCGTCGCAACGTGTTGCGGATGTTTAAAGTTAATAATCACGCAGTCGCCCCCACAGGTTTTTCTGGTGTTACCAATCCAATTGACTCTTCTGATAGAAATAATTTGATCAGAGTAGCCAACTGGATAACCACAGTGTCGATTAAGCCAAGAGATAGCTTTGTTTTTTAGTGAGTCCGCCAACTCTTAGGTATAAGGGGCCTGAGTTATGGGCGGGACATTAGTTAGAACTACAACATAGGGTACACATTCAGGTGGGAGGTCTACGGGGCGCTTACTTGTTCTTACAGGTGCCCTATTAGTCCCCCCTGTCGCAGCTACTGAGGCTGTCACAGCTGGTACTAGACCAGTCTTCTCCCCATTTGAAGATGGTGATGGTCTTACATCCTGATTAGGGATAATCTGCCCTGTACTGGTTGACCCTGCTCTCTGCAGCTGAGAAGGTCGACCCATATCCTGAGCTACGGGGCATGTCGATACAGGTCGCTCTTTGGGTAGTTGTTTCCCAGTGGTAACAATAACAGGGGAACTATTTGTGTTTCGTGGTTGAGCCCTTTCCTGTGTTGGTACTAAGATTGGGGGGGTTATATCTTTAATAATTGACATGGTTTTATCCAAGGTGACAGAATGCTGGTCCACCGCATCCCTTAATCTCAAAACTTCCCCGCACAAACCCTCAATTTTGGCTAGCAAGGGCTCTACAATCATTTTGAATTTATTATCAATAGTGCTCACTAGCAAGTCTAATTGGTCGGAATCAATGGAAACACAACTGTCTTTAATTAGTGCCCCTATATCCTCTGTATTGTCCTTATGAATAATGTCCTTTTTGTGTTTTCTACCTGAATGATGATTTCCCCTTTTGGGAACAGTTTTCCTGCATGCTCTCATTAGTCTTGTGGCCCTGATAGACTGTTGGGGAGTACCCTCATAGGTGTCACCCAAATCATCTTCCGCTACAGTCGCATTATCGGGAGCCTCAATGGAATCTACGATGATACTGATATTGTCCGTCTCAGTTACTGTAACAAAGTCACTGGGTGTATTTATATCAACATTATTTGGATCCAGAGGCATAACCAAAGAGGAGACTTGCGAGGTACTTTTCCCTAGAGATTTCCTCCTATCAGTATTTATTCTGTTAACTACTTTCAATAGATAGTTATCTGGTAAAGTGGATTGAATAGACATATTGGGTGGTAGTTCAGGAGACACGAACAGCAATGAATAAAAAATAAAATTAGGTCCACTGTATATCACTTGGATGTACTCACAAGTGGTATTAAGGGGGGTGGCCCGTCCCGTCCCTGGTCGGCCCCGGACGGCCACAGACGGCCCGCCCTCTGCCCGGGCTCAGCCCGGCGACGCCCGCGCGCGTCCGTGATGCGGAGAGAGCCTCCGCCTTTTACAGCGCCTCCGGGCGCGTGATGACAGGAAGCGGGTGGGCTGGTCTCGTGAAGCCTGCTGGGAGCTGCAGTTCCACCTCGCAGCGTCAGGGACCCAGCGGCTTTGTTGGCGGCAGCAGCGGCAACTGCGGTGGCCCCCCGGCGTCAGGTAATAGTTTTCCAAAATGCCCCCGCTCTCCAGTGAGAGCCTCCGCCTTTTACAGCGCCTCCGGGCGCGTGATGACAGGAAGCGGGTGGGCTGGTCTCGTGAAGCCTGCTGGGAGCTGCAGTTCCACCTCGCAGCGTCAGGGACCCAGCGGCTTTGTTGGCGGCAGCAGCGGCAACTGCGGTGGCCCCCCGGCGTCAGGTAAGAGTTTTCCAAAATGCCCCTGCTCTCCAGTGAGAGCCTCCGCCTTTTACAGCGCCTCCAGGCGCGTGATGACAGGAAGCGGGTGGGCTGGTCTCGTGAAGCCTGCTGGGAGCTGCAGTTCCCCCTCGCAGCGTCAGGGACCCAGCGGCTTCGTTGGCGGCAGCAACGGCAACTGCGGTGGCCCCCCCGGCGTCAGGTAAGAGTTTTCCAAAATGCCCCCGCTCTCCAGTGAGAGCCTCCGCCTTTTACAGCGCCTCCGGGCGCGTGATGACAGGAAGCGGGTGGGCTGGTCTCGTGAAGCCTGCTGGGAGCTGCAGTTCCACCTCACAGCGTCAGGGACCCAGCGGCTTCGTTGGCGGCAGCAGCGGCAACTGCGGTGGCCCCCCGGCGTCAGGTAAGAGTTTTCCAAAATGCCCCCGCTCTCCAGTGAGAGCCTCTGCCTTTTACAGCGCCTCCGGGCGCGTGATGACAGGAAGCGGGTGGGCTGGTCTCGTGAAGCCTGCTGGGAGCTGCAGTTCCACCTCGCAGCGTCAGGGACCCAGCGGCTTTGTTGGCGGCAGCAGCGGCAACTGCGGTGGCCCCCCGGCGTCAGGTAAGAGTTTTCCAAAATGCCCCTGCTCTCCAGTGAGAGCCTCCGCCTTTTACAGCGCCTCCAGGCGCGTGATGACAGGAAGCGGGTGGGCTGGTCTCGTGAAGCCTGCTGGGAGCTGCAGTTCCCCCTCGCAGCGTCAGGGACCCAGCGGCTTCGTTGGCGGCAGCAACGGCAACTGCGGTGGCCCCCCCGGCGTCAGGTAAGAGTTTTCCAAAATGCCCCCGCTCTCCAGTGAGAGCCTCCGCCTTTTACAGCGCCTCCGGGCGCGTGATGACAGGAAGCGGGTGGGCTGGTCTCGTGAAGCCTGCTGGGAGCTGCAGTTCCACCTCACAGCATCAGGGACCCAGCGGCTTCGTTGGCGGCAGCAGCGGCAACTGCGGTGGCCCCCCGGCGTCAGGTAAGAGTTTTCCAAAATGCCCCCGCTCTCCAGTGAGAGCCTCTGCCTTTTACAGCGCCTCCGGGCGCGTGATGACAGGAAGCGGGTGGGCTGGTCTCGTGAAGCCTGCTGGGAGCTGCAGTTCCACCTCGCAGCGTCAGGGACCCAGCGGCTTCGTTGGCGGCAGCAGCGGCAACTGCGGTGGCCCCCCGGCGTCAGGTAAGAGTTTTCCAAAATGCCCCCGCTCTCCAGTGAGAGCCTCCGCCTTTTACAGCGCCTCCGGGCGCGTGATGACAGGAAGCGGGTGGGCTGGTCTCGTGAAGCCTGCTGGGAGCTGCAGTTCCACCTCGCAGCGTCAGGGACCCAGCGGCTTTGTTGGCGGCAGCAGCGGCAACTGCGGTGGCCCCCCGGCATCAGGTAAGAGTTTTCCAAAATGCCCCCGCTCTCCAGTGAGAGCCTCCGCCTTTTACAGCGCCTCCGGGTGTGTGATGACAGGAAGCGGGTGGGCTGGTCTCGTGAAGCCTGCTGGGAGCTGCAGTTCCACCTCGCAGCGTCAGGGACCCAGCGGCTTCGTTGGCGGCAGCAGCGGCAACTGCGGTGGCCCCCCGGCGTCAGGTAAGAGTTTTCCAAAATGCCCCCGCTCTCCAGTGAGAGCCTCCGCCTTTTACAGCGCCTCCGGGCGCGTGATGACAGGAAGCGGGTGGGCTGGTCTCGTGAAGCCTGCTGGGAGCTGCAGTTCCACCTCGCAGCGTCAGGGACCCAGCGGCTTCGTTGGCGGCAGCATCGGCAACTGCGGTGGCCCCCCGGCGTCAGGTAAGAGTTTTCCAAAATGCCCCCGCTCTCCAGTGAGAGCCTCCGCCTTTTACAGCGCCTCCGGGCATGTGATGACAGGAAGCGGGTGGGCTGGTCTCGTGAAGCCTGCTGGGAGCTGCAGTTCCACCTCGCAGCGTCAGGGACCCAGCGGCTTTGTTGGCGGCAGCAGCGGCAACTGCGGTGGCCCCCCGGCGTCAGGTAAGAGTTTTCCAAAATGCCCCCGCTCTCCAGTGAGAGCCTCCGCCTTTTACAGCGCCTCCGGGCGCGTGATGACAGGAAGCGGGTGGGCTGGTCTCGTGAAGCCTGCTGGGAGCTGCAGTTCCACCTCGCAGCGTCAGGGACCCAGCGGCTTTGTTGGCGGCAGCAGCGGCAACTGCGGTGGCCCCCCGGCATCAGGTAAGAGTTTTCCAAAATGCCCCCGCTCTCCAGTGAGAGCCTCCGCCTTTTACAGCGCCTCCGGGTGTGTGATGACAGGAAGCGGGTGGGCTGGTCTCGTGAAGCCTGCTGGGAGCTGCAGTTCCACCTCGCAGCGTCAGGGACCCAGCGGCTTCGTTGGCGGCAGCAGCGGCAACTGCGGTGGCCCCCCGGCGTCAGGTAAGAGTTTTCCAAAATGCCCCCGCTCTCCAGTGAGAGCCTCCGCCTTTTACAGCGCCTCCGGGCGCGTGATGACAGGAAGCGGGTGGGCTGGTCTCGTGAAGCCTGCTGGGAGCTGCAGTTCCACCTCGCAGCGTCAGGGACCCAGCGGCTTCGTTGGCGGCAGCATCGGCAACTGCGGTGGCCCCCCGGCGTCAGGTAAGAGTTTTCCAAAATGCCCCCGCTCTCCAGTGAGAGCCTCCGCCTTTTACAGCGCCTCCGGGCATGTGATGACAGGAAGCGGGTGGGCTGGTCTCGTGAAGCCTGCTGGGAGCTGCAGTTCCACCTCGCAGCGTCAGGGACCCAGCGGCTTTGTTGGCGGCAGCAGCGGCAACTGCGGTGGCCCCCCGGCGTCAGGTAAGAGTTTTCCAAAATGCCCCCGCTCTCCAGTGAGAGCCTCCGCCTTTTACAGCGCCTCCGGGCGCGTGATGACAGGAAGCGGGTGGGCTGGTCTCGTGAAGCCTGCTGGGAGCTGCAGTTCCACCTCGCAGCATCAGGGACCCAGCGGCTTCGTTGGCGGCAGCAGCGGCAACTGCGGTGGCCCCCCGGCGTCAGGTAAGAGTTTTCCAAAATGCCCCAAATGATCGTACTCTTCTTTGTTGTACTGACGATTTGTATGGCTATTGACACTTTTATGTAATTTGGATACTGCTGCTATTCTGTTTATATATGTCATTATTCCTTTGGTACTTTATATTTGTATTTTCTCTTGGTGTACCTCATGTTACTGATATCGTTCCTACTTTGTAAAGCACCAAGTTGCCTTGAACACTAGTGCTAAGATATCATGTGACTTCTCTATCTCGGGCACATCTATGCATCTACTCTCCCTTTCCTGGCAAGTCCCTTTCGTATTTACCTCAAGACTTTCTGCGCTCATGTATCCTACTGTCTTTTGGACTCTTCTTTTATACATTTGTTGCTGTGTATTTTCATTGGTTCTTTATGTAACTCCAGTACGTGCTGCTATTTTGTGCCCTATCCCGTTGTACACTGGTTGTATTTTTACCATTACTATATATATTTTTATGTACCCTTTTAGTGACTTGTGTTATTATTGTTGTGCTTGGTTTTACCATTGCTATATATATATATATATATATATATATATATATATATATATATATATATATATATATATATATATATATATATATATATATATATATATATATATATATATATATATATATATGTTTGCACCTGTTATGTACCTCACATTATTATTGTTGTGCTTACTCTGTAAAGCACTCTGATACCTTTGGGTAAAATATGCACTATATAAAACTCACAAATAAATATATAGACATTACTTTGACAAATAATATGGCCACACATCAGTACACCCTGACTTACTTGCAAAGAGATCCCTTTCCAAAAGACTAGAAAGTGAGCGAGGTAAATATATAAGTAAATTCTGTAAACCAACCTAAAATCCGGATCATGTGCTATAGGTACTTTGTACAAAAGAAGTATGACAGAGGTAAGCTACAACAATAACCACAAATTGTTCTTGAAAGAAACTTTTCGTTTAGAAGTTGCTGTAATGTGTTACAATGAAACTCAAAACCCAAACATATAATATAATATATAATAAATGTTATATTGTTTTATTTAAAAACTGTTATTGTTTTGAAAACAAGTTATTTTTAAGTTCTTAAGGTGCAAATACGGAAAGTGACCAACTTGTCTCAAACAATAATTTAATTGATACATTGGCATCATTTTCTTTATCCACTTCATTTAAAAAAAAAAAAAAAAAAAAAAGACAGGTAACAAAGCCAAGTTTAAAAAGTACAAATTTTAAAATACACAGAAAAACTGTCAAACTCAAGCATTACCTCCAGTTCACAGAAACCAGTGGCAGTGTCGTAGTGTCAGTTAAGCAGATGTGGACCAATGGTATCGCCTGCTTCGTTCAATGCTGTGTACTGAGTCTGTCAGTCTGAAGCTCGCTGGTTGTAAGCTGATCACAGTAACCCACACCAACAGGTTGCCAGTCTACCATAGTCTCACTTCTGCACAGCAACACATTGCAAGCTTGCTCATTGACAATTGTGCAAACAACCAGTCCTGCTCTGTTGTGAATTTGTCTCAGAAAGCAGCTAGGATCAAAATGGCAATATGGCATGAGTGAAACTCATGACGAATAAAGCATAAGGCAAACTCAGCAGGGTACAAATGTAGTAAGGTTTGTTACCTGGAAAGAGCCCAAATCCAAACCAATCGACTTCACCAGCTAACTACTTATCAGCAATGGATTCAGGACACTGCAGACACCATACATCGCGGAGCGCACAACATTGCAACGAAGCAAACAATAACACTAATGCAAAGCCCCTTAGTCCATATAATAAATATATATATCTCTTGTATACTAAATCACCAATGTTAATGTAACTAAGTGTGGGTTCCTCTCACCGCCCCATATCTGTGCCAGTGACTCTGTAACAACAACACCTGTGTCCTAGAAGGCAATACACTCAAGCACCTAGAAGCAATTATGATCTGTGATGTACATTGAACAAGCAAACATTTTAAAACACCTGGTTCAACCTGCCGATTTTATTCTAATTGAACCCTGAGAGCATTAAGCAATTTTGGAGAAATGTTAGCATTATCTATTTCATTGGTGATTTTTCATTGGCAGAAAGCCACAGTTGGTTTGGGCAGAAAAATGTCAACTTTCTAAAAACGTCATGTTCAGAATTGTAACTTAACTGATTTTATCATTAAAGAGGATTTTAAATTATAATTCTTTTGAGTGGAAACAGCATTTCTCTATCTGCTCCCAATCTGAAGTTAGCATTTATTAAATGTAATAAGGCACCCAGTGTTAGTCTATGTGAGCGATAGCACTACAACAGTGAAAAATGACTAGGTGTTTTTCATTACCTGCACATGTAAACCGTAAATACACATTGTAATTGTAATTGATTATATATAGAGCTTACGACCCCTGACGAGGCATCAAAGGGCTTTTCGGCAAGTTGAATTCTACTCCGAAACACCCAAAAAATGTGGAAAATCTTAGTAATAAAATGAGGTTTGGGATGCATGAGGGATGAATTTAGAACGAGTTGATTGGGAGATTATAGTAGTAAAATAAGGTTTCAGGTGAGCCAAGGAGGGCTAGAGAGGCAAGAGTGTAGAAAGGTTTATTTTGGAGATCATAGGAGTAGAATGAGGTTTGGGATGAGTAAGAGGGTGGGGGTAGAGGATATTTTGAAAGAGGTATATAGTGAGACAGTAGTGCATTGGAGAGAGTCAATTCAAGCAGAGCAGAGAGTTCTAATTCAGACAGGAGATTTTGAAGCCAAAACAGCTTTATTTTGGCTGTCTCCAACCTGAAATTGCCTGTGCTTCAATAGAAGTTAATGGGGGAAATGTATTCTCCTGATTATTCGTTTTAAAATCTCCCATTTTCATCTTCTAAAATGTTGGTATGTATGCTCAAACCCACATGTCCTACTTTTCAAATACCATGCACCTTGCCCTTTGAAACTTTAGAGGCTACCTTAGGGGTGACTTATCTGTATTAAAAAGGAAGATTAAGATCTGGCAAAACTTTTATTTTACCAGGTCGATATGGCAGTTTAAAACTGCAATGCAAGCTGCAGTGGCAGGCTTAAGACATGTTTCAACAGGCTACATTAGTGGTGGCAAAATGAGTGCTGCAGTCCACTAGAAGCATTTAATTCACAGGTCCTGGGTACATGTTGAAAAATATATTAGGCACTTACAAGTAAACTAAATGTACCAATCAGGTGAGACAAGTTTTATCATGTTTTAGGGCAGGACCGCATACACTTTACCACTGACTGGCAGGTAACAAGTGCACAAAGTCCTAAAATCCAACAAAAACAGGTTCTACAAAGGAAAGCAAAGGGTGGCAAAAATCTAGGGTCACACTGCTGAAGGGGCCAGGTCCATCAACTAAAATGCAACTTTTCGAAAGCCTGTTAACAGTTACATTTAGCACTTTTGACGATTTAGGTTTTTGAAGTGTTGTAGTCTGCAACCAATGCAATCTTATCCTTGTTGAGAATAAAATGAGTCTATGGGGCATATTTACAAGGGTATATCTCCACCAGAACGTAACTTTTAGCTTAACCCTGCCTTGTAAATAAGGCCCCTTTTCACCTTTCACCTATCGCGTCTAGCCGAGACCTAAAAATAGCACGTGAGTTTGTGAGCTCAAGTGCACAAAGGATTGCTAAAGCATCTGATCAGGCACACGTCACAGAACAAAGGGCTTAAAGGAACAGGCATAAGGAGGTCAGCCTGAATGGGGTCTGGACAGTGATGGATGGGGGACAGCACCGATCAATATCTGAGAGGCGGAGAGACCTGACAGTGAGACAAGAGATGAGGGATGGGCCTGTTTGAATGAGGCCAACGGGAGAGAGCAGTCTAGGGAGCGAAACAAGAAGAATCCATTTTAGAAGCTGCGCAGCATGGTGGCGCGTGGCGCTTTCTCATCTGATCTCTGTGGATTACGTCAGAGATATTATCTAGGCCATCTGTTTATTTCCATTTTCTTTCACAGCATTTGTAATGGGTGGTAAATCAGGAATATTGTCCATTCACCTACTTAATGGACTTTTTTGCTAACATCTTGCACCTTTTCTTGAGTCAAAATGCTGCTGTGTATATATGTTTAAAAAAACAGATTTCAAAATAGCCTACATTATTGTATTGTACTAATTATGTATTTTTATCATGCGTGCCATACCCCTTGCAAGGCATAAAAGGCTTTGAAAGTCTTTTATCTATGTTGTGGATTCTTTCCTGAAGACTTTCATTCAAAATTCTCTTAAACGTTAATTAACAATATTGATACATGATTTTATGTGTGAAATGATGATCATTGCGATACTTTGCTTTCATTAGGATTGGGATTTTATGTATCCAGAATAGTACTACGGAGTAGCTCCTTTTGTATAATTTTTTATTTTATGCTCCCATAGAGTATTAACAATGGCTACTGTAGTATCGCCAGGGGCATCTTGGGTTCCAAAACCATGGAGCATTGATACCAAATATGAGACAGTGGGGAAGGCATGAGGCATTCTATCACCTTCAGAACTGTCCCTGTCACCAGCCGCGGCCCGTGCAGGTAAGAGCGGCGGGCCGTGTGGGGGGTATTTCGACGGACTATGACGAGGGAAAATCAACTATTTATTTAATTTTAGCTCATCACCGTCTGTCGAAATACCACCCACACAGCCCCACCGCTCTTACCTGCATGGGCAGCAGCTGCCTGCCGCAGGTATTTGCAATGTAGTTGAATGCGAGGAGGTACTCCCATAATTCTACACCCCAAAAGTCACCTAAACAATGCCCCCTCTTGGGGGTGGATCAGGGATGGTGTTAAACCTCAGCTTCTTGAGGTAATGTGTCCCAAAATAAGGTACAAACCAACCTATCAAAAATACAGTCAATGAAGAAAGGACTGACTGAAAAATTTAAATTCTAGGACAGAAAGAAAATAGTGAAGGATTTATTACAAAAATTCAATGGACGCCATACAGAATAACTAGAATGCAGGTGGACAAGGTCATTGCCATAAAGGCCATCAGTACAGAAATATAGAACTATCAAGGGAAAATGCTAAGTCCAAAGTGTGCAACACATTTAGTAAAGAATCGGACAGCATCTCTTGGGAAAATCTCCTTCAAGTACATTGAAAGTGCAAATCCATAATGGTGTGAGCAAAGGAATACAATTTCAACAAGTCAGAACACAAATGTATTGTGCCTCATACAGTGCCACATAGCCTTACAATGTAAGCACTATCCTACCTTTGAATATTAGTGTATCCCCTTTCTGACCAAATGTAACGTTTGGCTGCTTTCGACAATGAAAGACAAAGTGATAGGATAAAGGACGTAGTAGTCAGTAATTCTGCCTTAGAATGGTTGAAATCCTATCTCTCAAATAGAGACCAGGCATGCACCTTACTTTGTATCGCTCTGAGTTGAAAGCGTTGGAGCAAAGGGGGTTTGCAGGGTTCCTTGCTAAGTCCCACGTTATTTAATTTGTACATTCGACCACTTATACACTTGGGGGCAGATTTATGTTAACTGGCGCATCCTCAGGGATGCGCCAGTTAATGTGCGCCACAGTGCGCCACAGCTCCGCCACCCATGGTGCGCCGCATTTCTAATGCGGCGCACCATGGGGCAAAAACGGCACAGATGCGTGACGCATCTGTGCCGTAAAGGTGGCGCATTGCTGGAGTTGCGTCGCAAGCGCGACGCAGCTCCAGCAAGGCTCGGGGGTGCCCTATCTTAACAATGCTGCGTCAAGACCTACGCCTGCTTCAAGCAGGCGCAAGCTTTTGACGCAGCATTGGCCTGAAAGTGACTGAGTGAAATCTCATAGATTTCACTCAGCCACTTTTGCGAGGCGCACCTGCCCCGGAACGCCCACCCTGCGCCGGAACGCCTACATGTGGCGCAGGGCTTTACAACGTGACGCATCTGCCTAGATGCGTCACGTTGTAAATCGTTCGTAGGGATGCGCCACGTTTACGCCGCCTTGCGTGACGCAACGGCGGCGTAAATGTGGCGCAAGGGCCTCATAAATCTGCCCCTTGGTCTATTCTTTTGGACTCAAATTTATGAACAAATGCAGACGATACGCAGATTGTGATCACCTTAGACAACAGTAAGGACATTTGTCAGAGCTTTCATAACTGTATAATAGCAGTGACTAAGTATTTAGTTGACAATTCCTTAAAGTTTAATTCTAACAAGGCGGATGTAATGATTGTCTCTAACTAGAATAGTCTTAGTCCTCTTCCTGAAGGTTTCTGGCCCAACGCTTTGGGTGTGACCCGCACTCCTGTGGTTCAGAATCTTGATTTTTAATTTGACTCCAATCTGCCTTTGACTGATCTGATCCATCACCTATCCTAACATGTTGTTGCTAGTTTACCCATACCTTCCAGCGAATACTCATTTTCTACTGGTTCAAGCGACAATTCTCAGTCAGTTGGACTACGGTAACTCTCTCTATTTGGGTTGCTTGGTGGGACCGATGAAGCAATTACAGCACATCCAGAATATGGCCGCCAGTATGGCCCTTCATATCCCCAGATTTTCTTCTCTTCTGCTTTGAATTCTCTGCATTGGCTGTCTAATCCCAAAAGTATCGTTTTTAAATCTTTAAGCCTGGTTTTTGAAGCTTTTCCTCTAGTATGCCAAACATATTTATAAAATCGGTTTCAGTCCTAAGACTTCGCTCTGGTGCTGCAAAGCTAACCTCCTTGCGATCCCAAAAGTAAAAAAATGTAAGACGGGACAAGGCAGAAAAAAATCTGGAATTCACTATCACCAAATCTGAGCTCCATATCCCAACTCCTTCTGTTATATCCTAAGGTTTACATATACATGTTTGCAGTTTGCAGCATACATTTAAAATAGACAGCGTGGGACATTCCTCTCTCTTTATTTTGTTCAGCGTGGTATCTGAGGATTCTCTGCAAAAAGCCAAAGAAAACATAGGAAACGCGACATTTGACTGTGATGCCATCTATTGGAGTATCTCTGCATTCATGATAGACACAGTGTTTTTTTAGGTTTCGCCTGTCGAAAGCTGCGCAAGCAGCGTTTCGCAAAGGCGAAATCTAATGTTAGAACACTATGGGGGACTTGAACCCGCCCCTTCTTCCATTGGCTAGCTCCATAAATGGAGGCTAGCCATTGGAAGAGAGTGGCTGTCAATCACTCTTTCCCCGTCGGAACGCGATTCGGGGGCGTTTCTGGGTCTTTTTTAAGTCCCGCCCTCTCCTCTTCCCATTGGCTGGAATTTTACCTTCCAGCCAATGGGAAGGGGAGAGCACCAAAAACACGCCCCGAATCAGTTTTTCTAGTAAATATGGGACTATGAGCGGTAACATTTCAGTGCCGTTCTTTGTTTCCTTTCCTTCCCCCTCTCTCCCCCCTTTTTTTCCCCCTGGTCTTTTCTTTTTGCCCTTTCCGTTTTTTCTCGTCGTTTTTCTTTTTCCCCCTGTTTTTCCCTGTGTGGACCATGTGTGATTGACTTCAATTTGTATGGCACCATTAGCGGCTGAAAAATCGGCAGCCCTCCATACTACGCGGTTCCCAGTGTTCAGTCCATAGTTGGCCCCTTTCCATCTGTAAAATGGCGGAATACGTGGTAACAACTTCGATACGTTTCCCATTCTGATGGAATCGGGGGTATACGTTAGTCCGCTTTTTACTTCTGCGATCCGCACGCCGATTCATGGGAGGTCAGCACGTTAGTGGAGGAGATGTTAAGAAGGTTTTCCATGCCGGTAAACGTTGTTCCCGAAGCATCCTGAATTTTCTTAGCCGTGTGCAGATAAGCCGCCAGGTACGTGCACACATCCCCGACGTTTGTTAGATATAGAGCCCTCAATCGCTCCCCAGCTCGACATTTAGCATGGCCAGAGTTTCGCTTGTCGGAACTGTGCTGTTTGATTTTAGATTGCGTGCCTTTCAAATTCGTGTGTAGATCCGACTGCGGGACCCTGTGTATAGTGGTGCGGCATATGCTGTAGTGCACTCCACTGGCCTCATGTAGATAATTAGAGCAGCAATGAAGCACTTGCGGATAGTTTCCCGCACTAGTTTCTAGTGTCTCTGGCAGAGCCTATTAATGGTAGCGTAACGGCTAGAGCGGATGACTGAGAAGCTAAGGAACCGGTTCCGGTCTCGGCGGGAGGCTCAACATCCTGTAAATCTGGACAAATCTCTCCGTGCCTAAAATGAATGTGTCCGT
Source organism: Lissotriton helveticus (assembly GCF_964261635.1). Classification (NCBI taxonomy): domain Eukaryota; kingdom Metazoa; phylum Chordata; class Amphibia; order Caudata; family Salamandridae; genus Lissotriton; species Lissotriton helveticus. The sequence continues at coordinate 262,822,134 of NC_136058.1, forward strand.
CTGCAACGCAACTGGTGAGCGCATCGATATCTTCGGGTCGAGTTCGCACTACATAAAAAAAACTGCAAAAAAAAGTATTGTATTTATCGACCAGTATTGCAATTAAAGTTTGAAAGTTCTAAGGAGAAAGGATACTTTCCATGGTTGCAGAGTATTTTCATGTTTTTTAAACTGTGGTGTTTTGTAAGTTTCCCAGAAGGGTTCAAATTCCTTAAGGTTGGTGCAGCTATGTAAGTCACTGCGCACACGGGGTGCCCTGATAGCGCATACTGCCAACAGCACTGTCCATTTCGCTTTGAATTCATCAGAAAGCTCAAATGTTCTCCAAGTGCACTATCGCCCTATAAACCCCCCCACTCCCTAGCGCTCAACGAGGCATCTGCCCGTTTTGTTAATTTATTAAATGCAGTTTTATATAGCGCAAACTTTACCCAAAGGTGTCGGAGCATTTTTACAGTAGAACCAAGTAAGTTACAAAAGGTGCACATGATATAATTTTCATCCAGTAAAGGGTTCTGACGCGTTGCAGAGCCCTTCACAGACAACATTTACTGTAGCGGGCGCTTCTAAGAGAAGAGACTCTATAAATGGAGTAGTACGTAGTATGCAGGTCAGTCGTTGGTTTTATAATCACGGCATGCTTTCTATCACCTTCGCGTTGTTGTTTATCCTTGTATCTGGATGATATTGTCCCAACAGGTGTTAGGGACTCTGTGCACGTCACGCTTCCATGGCTCGCTGTGAACCCCTAAGTGAATTATAAGTGTTGCAGTGAATTGTTTGCACAGTAAAGGGGCAGTGCCCCAAAAGATGGAGCCGGAGGGGCTGGCACGTCTGTGCCAAGTTGAGCCAGAAAGTTTTCCAAAGGAGGCGTGAAGTCAGAAGGGGGGGTGGGGGTGGAGGGGGGTTTAACAGTGACCCATTATCATCTTCTTTATACTCTGCATGTGCCTCGGAGGTCTGCCCCTCCGCCTGATGCTCCCCTGTCCCCATAAACTAGATTTCAAACTCACTGTTTGTCCCCAAAACTCACACTCTGTCTCATGCGTATTCCTTTTAAACCCAGCGTCCGTCCGTCCTCCCCAAAACTCTGCCCGACTCTCTCTTCTAAAGTTTCTATTCTTTCTCAAGCCCAAAAATCTGCCTCTGCTCGACAAACTCTATTCCTCAAATGCATGCTCCTGACACCTATCCCCATACAAAACTCTGTCTTTCTTCTAGTTTCTCTTCTCCCTCACTACACACTCTCTATGTTGGTCAGTATCTATGATATCCTACTGCCCCACACTCTGTCCCTTCGCAGAACTCTCACCTATCCCTCCGTCACGCTGTCCCAAACACTGTCCTTAAAGTCTACCCAAACTGTATTGGCTTTTTATTCACCGCAGCTGGTCACCCCATTTCACGTCCCCACCCTTCCGACCCCCTAGTTTTACATGCCCCCCAGCAGCTCACCCCCACAAACTCATCCCCCGTGGGTGTGTGTTCAAAGCCATGCTCTTCAGAGCGAAGTAAAATTTTATTTTAAGCACCGTGTGCAAGTTGTAGCGCTCTAGTGTTCCGAGGGTCTCTCCTGAGCCCCGGAAGCACCAGCACACACTGTAACACTTTCTGGCCAGGCGTGGCCAGAAAGAGATAAATAAACGGGCTGGAAGTGGCACGGCACTTCCTGCCCAGACCAGCAAGCTGAGTACGTGTCTCGTTCATAATTGCACGCACAGCACCCACGTGCAGTGACCCCAAGGCTTTGGAGACTAGCAGTCCCCACACTGGCGACGAGGGTGTGGAGCCACCCACACCCGCGAGCGGACCAGCTGCCGGAGCCGCCGAGCCCCGACTCGGCCGGAGCCCGCCGACCCAGCGCTTGTGACCGTCACGTGCGTCCCAAGACTGACTCCGGAGTAAAGACGTCGCCTACCGGTAAGCAGCATATGCCAGAAGCTGCGTGGGGACCGGTACCGGCGACGCGCTGCGGAGAGAAAGCGGGAGGCGCCGGAGACAGGCCCAGCCGGCCGCTTCTGGAGTGCGCGCATGCGCAGACGCTCAAAGCCGACGCAGGCCCCAGATCTTTCACCGCATGTGTGCGCAGCGCCTCACGCTGAAGGGGAATCAATGGAGCGGTGAACTCCATGTGATAAAGGGCTCGCCCAGCGCTCTGACCGAATGCTCAACCACACGAGCGAACAAAGAGAAGGACCAACAACATAAAACAAGCGCTGGACACCACAAGCAAGCAAGCACAAGACAATACAATTTAACAGGCACAGAACATTACGAGTAAACACTAAGCTAGCACAACCAGCGCCTGAAGAGAGCACTGCCCACGACACCATGCCTCAAGACCAAGGAGGGGCCACTGGTGGGACCACCGGAGGGGCGCCACAGGTAGCAGCACCCCCTGCGGCTCAAGCTCCAACACCCTCCGCACATGCACAATTACAGGCGCTACCGCCTTTCAGCGAGCTGATCGACCCGGGGACAGCAGCACCCCGATGGGCAGTATGGCTAGGACAACTTAACAATTATTTCACGGCCACCCGAGAAAAAGATAATGAAGTGAAGCGCTCTCTACTCCTCCACTTCGGAGGCACAGAACTTTACAAGTTATTTAGACACCTCCCCAACACAGGTGCCGCCAATGATTTCGACGCTGCGGTCAACGCGCTCAACGCCCATTTCGACCCTCAACTAAACCCCCATTACGAGAGGTTCAAATTCCGACAAGCCAAACAACGGGAAGGGGAAACAATGGACGCGTTTCATGCGCGACTAAGAGACCTGATAAGCACGTGCACCGAGGACGACGAAAAGAAAGAAGTCACTGCACAACTCATCCAGGGTTGCCGCAACAAACATTTGCGGACATTGATCCTGAGGCAGCCGCGAATCTCACTCGACGAAATCTTGATCCTTGCACGGTCCCACGAGCTGTCTGACGCCCGCGCCACCGCGATGGAAGCGGCCCTTAATCCACACCACGAATCAGGAACAGTGATCAAGACAGAACGGGTGGATGCAGTGCGTGTGTCGAGCCGAGGAAGCAGAGGTCGAGGGCCGACGCGAACCCGACGTCAAACGCTGTGCGGCTACTGTGGCAGGGAGGAACACACCCAAGATGGCTGCCCAGCACGAGGGAAGACATGCTCCAAATGCGGCATCCCCAACCACTTCGCCAGCGTATGCAGAGGAGGGTCTCGAGGACGGAACGCCTCAGGACGGCGATCGGCCGCTGGAGCAGTCAAACAGCTGTCGCTAGATGACTCCACAACGTCACGCTCCTCCAGGTCGCACAAGTCGCAGCAACCACAATATGATGATTCGTCCACAGACGAAGATGACGAATGCTATTTCGTATCCTTTGTCAGTGAGCTGAAGAAGAGTCGACGGCCGCAACCCAAGTGCCAAATACAAATCCACGGTTCACCAGCAGTTGGAGTCATCGACACCGGAGCCACGGTAAATGTAATGGGCATCCAACATTACAAAGCACTCCATCCGAAACCCACACTTGTTCCGTCTAAAGCCAGGATCTTCACCTACGGCAGCCAAGACCCCCTCCCACTGCGAGGCAAAATGATTGTGCAAGTCCGAGCAGAGGACCAGGAAGTCACGACCACATTCCATGTGATCGACAAAGAGGCGGACCTGTTAGTAGGGAGCAACACGGCGGAAGACCTAGGCCTCATTGCCTTCGCGAACGCAGTGCGAGCAATGCAAGTTGAAGACATCCTACTCATGTTCCCCAAGTTGTTCACAGGCCTTGGAACCATCAAGCACCCACCCATCAAGCTACACATAGACCCTACAGTGCAACCAATTGCACTCCGACACCGAAGAGTACCATTCCACCTGCGTGCTGCAGTCGAGCAGGAGCTGAACCTGCTAGAATCACAGGGAGTGATCGAAAAGGTGTCCGGACCGACACCATGGGTGTCCCCCATGGTCATAGCTGAGAAACCGAAACAACCGGGGAAAATCCGTATTTGCATCGACATGAGAATCCCAAACAAAGCCATCCGCCGTGAGCGACACCTCACACCTACAGTCGATGACATCCTGACGGACCTAAACGGCGCCCAGTGGTTTTCTAAACTAGACCTCAATGCAGGTTATCACCAGCTGAGACTGGCTGAAGAAAGCCGATACATCACAACTTTCTCGACACACCTGGGATTGAGGCGCTACAAGAGGTTGAACTTTGGGATCTCATCGGCAGCTGAGATTTTCCAGAATACGATCAAAGAAATCCTCTCGGGGCTCCAAGGAGTGCTGAACGTCAGTGACGATATCTTAATCCATGCCAAAACGAGTGAAGAACACCACAACAGGCTAAGAGCAACACTACACCGGCTTGCACAGTTCGGCGTAACCCTTCACAAGGACAAATGTCAATTTTTCAAGAAGTCCATCGAATTCTTTGGTTACGTGTTCGGGTCTGAAGGAGTTGCTGTCGACCCTCGCAAATCAGTGGCGATCAAGAATGCCCCTGCACCTACCACAGCATCGGAAGTGCGTAGCTTTCTGGGGATGGCACAATACTGTGCAAGGTTTATCCCCAACCTGGCCTCGATTGCAGAGCCGTTACGGAACCTAACGAAGAAGGAAAACGCATGGCGGTGGACAGAGACTGAAGCCAACGCGTTCGACAAAATCAAAACAGCGCTGCTAGACAGCACCATAATGGCCTACTTTGACACCTCCAAACCTACCGAAATAGTAGTAGACGCCAGCCCGGTTGGCCTAGGAGCGGTGATATCGCAGGAAACTGAACCCGGCACGTGGTCACCACTAGCATTCGCAAGCAAAGCACTATCCCCGGTCGAGTCAAGATACTCGCAGGTTGAGAGAGAGGCCCTAGCAGTGAAGTGGGCATGTGCTCATTTCCACTTATACATCTCTGGACACCCGTTCCGCATGATAACTGACCACCAGCCGCTGATACCCTTGTTCAAGGGAACCGCTCCTCATCCACCCCCGAGGATAGAACGCTGGGCCATACAAGTGCAGCAGTACCAAATGGACCTAGCCTACCGCCCTGGGGCCAAGAACCCCGCAGACTTTCTATCCAGGCATCCAGGCCCAAAGGAATGCCAACAAACAGATTTTGAGAACCCCACTGAAGAATTCGTGGACATGCTGTCAGCTGCCTCTTGTCCACAAGCCCTCACAGCTGACGCCATCATACCTGAGTATGTGAACGACGCGGTCATCCAGCGAGTAGCCGAGGCCGTACAATCAGGGTCCTGGGAGAACTTCCTAAAGAATGTCAGCAATTGGAGCGAGGACGACCGAACACGCCTGACACAATTCTGGAGAGTGCGCCATGACCTGAGCCAAGCAAGCAATGGCCTCATCCTCAGAGGCCACCGGGTGATCATCCCCAAGACCCTACAGGAAAGGGCGACCATCCTAGCACACGCAGGACACCAGGGCACCCGCCGGATGAAAGCTAGAATGCGAGAGAAGGTCTGGTTCCCGGACCTGGAGGGAGCTGTTGACACCGTGGTACGCCAGTGCCGAGCGTGCCAGATAACTAGTTCAGCAGACACACCCGCGCCTGTGATCACGGAGGAGCATGCTCCATCACCATGGTCATGGCTCAGCCTGGACTTTGGGAGCTTCCCAGATGGGAGAGTCACTGTCGTGCTGATCGACAACTACACGAAATACCCGATTGTAGATCTTGCCACCTCCACCAGCTTTGCCAACATCCGCCCACTTTTGAGCAAGTCCTTTGCCATGTTTGGTGTTCCGATGGTCATCAAAACAGACAATGGCCCCCCATTCCAAGGGTGCGAGTTCCGAGAGTTCCTACACAGCCTAGGCATCCGACATCACCGGATCACGCCCCAATGGCCTCAGGCAAATGGGGAGGTGGAGCGGTTCATGAGGACAACCAACAAGATCCTGCGAATTGCCACTGCTGAAGGAAAAGACCCAGAGGAAGCCCTCCGACTATTTCTGCGGGAGTACAGAAGCACGCCCCACAGTACCACGCAACAATCACCGTGGGCGTTGATGCTTGCTGGCCCGAGAAGAGATCTACTCCCCATGGCCGACAACTGGACACCTCCACCCTACTCCCCCGGGCGCACCCAAGAAAGGCGGAGGAGAACAAACGAGAAAGCAAGCAGCAAGAGGCGTGCCCGGTCCCGAAGTATACTACCGGGCGAGACTGTGCTAATCCGAACCCGAAGGCCTGGAGGAAAGTTCAACACCGCCTTTGAGCCTGAACCATGGGTCGTCAAGGAAATGCGGGGCACCGCTGTCACAGCTCGCCGAGATGGAGAAGAAGTAACGAGGAATGTCTCCTGGTTCAAACAAATACCAGCCACTCAACAACGCAACTCCGACCAAATAGAGCCAGCGAAAGAAGAGTCCGAGACTGGAGCGGGAAGACCCCATGATGCGAGCACGTCTATGGACACTACAGACCAAGGTGACGCAAACATCTCGACACCCAGCCCGAGAGCTGAGCAGGTACCAGTACGAGGCAGATGGAGGTATGATCTTAGACCTAATCCAAAGCCGAGCCAGAAGCTGGCTGATTTCAGATGCTGAACTATCACTGACTGTTGTTTTCAAACCCAAGTTTTCAAAATCCAAGTTGGGGAGGGATGTAGCGCTCTAGTGTTCCGAGGGTCTCTCCTGAGCCCCGGAAGCACCAGCACACACTGTAACACTTTCTGGCCAGGCGTGGCCAGAAAGAGATAAATAAACGGGC